>NC_041390.1:340630260-340641442 GCF_002162155.2 Triticum dicoccoides | reverse complement strand
ATAGGTTTTAGTTTTTGTTAAATGTAGGTTTTTGTTTTTAGTAAATGTAGGTTTTTAGTATATTTTGTTTTTAGAAAATTTGAATAAGTAATTTAAAATAATAAGTAAATGTAGGACTTTTGAATAGAATTGGAAATTTTTAGAAATTTTGAATAAGTAAATTTGAATAGAATAAAATATGAAATTGAAAAAAATAAGTAAATGTAGGTCCTTTGAATAGAATAGGAAATTTTTAGAAATTCTGAATAAGTAAAGTTGAATAGAATAATTTAATGTAGCATATGGAGTTTCACTAAGTCCTAAGATGACGATAATAATGTTTTTGTTTATATTTTGTTTTTGCAGAAATCAAGGAGCCCTTGCATCATCCCCGTCGTCGTCCCCATCGCCGACCCCCTCCGACCTCGATCGAGGTGAGAGCAGCCACCCCATGTTGTTAATTTAATTTAGGTATTTTAGGTGTTTAATCTTAGAATAATGTAGTATGAACCCTAGTTATGATCGAATCATGTTCAAAATGTATGTTTTTAATTAGGTGTAGTTAATAGAATTTAGGTGTTTTAGGTGTCACATTTGTTGTTATTTTTTTAGTTAAAGCAATTATTCCCGCATCAACATTGATGATGCCTATCCCGCATACTCATCGTCGACTCGGCGGAGGAGGCCTGGGCTTGGTGAGGAGCCATGTCCGGGTCTGGGCTCCGCCGTGCTGTTACTGGGAGGTGCTACATTTTGGGGGTGCATCTTGGTGAGGAGCCAGCCCGTCGTTGACCTGAACCTTTTTTGGTGGCGGTCATGTGGGCCAGTGATGGTGCAGAGGCTTGAGGACCCTGCGAAAGTGGTACGTCACCATGTCAGCGAGGAGGACGAGCACGTCCGTTGCTACATGGTTGTGTTGGAGGGCAGGTTCTCCAATACCTGGGAGGTTCTTCAGGGATCTCACTGGAGCTATGATCCTGTGATGGTTCCTTCTCTTTGGGTGTCCATCTCCCACGCCGATACCCGTCGTTCACTAAGGTTTTAGCTGTATTAGGGATGTTATATATATGATACTATTCGAGATCTATTAGTGATAATATTCGAGGATGTACGGACGAAAGAGATGGTTTAGTTTTGCTTATTGAATGAATGCTAATTTGAATACTAATTTATTTACGATTTGGTTTTTCTTATTGAATGCTCAAATTGGAAAACTACTCCATCAAGTTTGAATGCTCATATGATGTAGATATAAACATGTATATCTTGTGTTGCTCAAATAGGATATGTGCTTGCCCAAGTGGCCAGCCAAGTTTGCAGGTTACACCTCCTATAGTGGCCTATGTTTTGCCGGACTGTTGATTAATTTCCGTTTTGGCAAATTTCAGGTGCTCGATATGTCCTTTTTTAGCAAAGGTCATGCCGGATTTTCCCGTGAATTCTGGCATGACTTGTGCTATAATATGTAGGAAAAATAATTAAACGACATTTCGGTTGACTTTAAGTCTGTCGAGGCTCCATCACCGAAGGTCAAAAAATCAGTGAGGGAGTGTATCCACCATATATGAGAGGACGAAGAAGCCCGACTATTGTCGTGGGGGTCGTTTTTCCTTCTTCTCCTTGTGCTAGACATTTGTTATGCACTAGGGGAAGGAGGAATAACGACGATCACCGACGGTTGAAAAATCTATGAGGGAGTGTATCCACCATATACGAGAGAGGACGAAGTATCCGGACTATTGTCGTGGGGGTCGTTTCTCCTTGTTCTCCTTGTGCCAGACCTTTGTTATGCACTAGGGGAAGGAGGAGTAACGACCATCACCGACGGTCGCAAATGTCAGAGAGGAATCAGTGAGGGAGAGTCTCCACCATATAGACTCGGCAGACCGATAGTCAACCCATGATGAATAATAATGATCTAATTTAATTTTTGTAGTACATATATTGAATTGTACAAGTTTAATTTTTGAATTATGAACGTAGGAAATGTCATCATCGGATGACGAAAGTCTCCTGGGGGAGTGCAGCTGGTGCAACCACGGTCGAGGTCTGTGTGACAGGCCTCACTTGGACGAAGATCGGCACTTCAGCATTAAGCTCCAGGAGACCTTCGATGTTGAAATGGTATGCAACAACGAAAAGTGTTTTTTTCGTAATTAAGCATGACTTCAACTATTTCAACGTGTAATTTTCATCTTTTACAATCTGAGTAGCTTATCCCATGCCATGCAAGACGCTATGTCTTGGAGAGGATGGGTTTTGAAGACCATGAAAGTTTTGAAACAAAGAAAATTCACCTAAGGACCCATCATGATATAGATTTTGAAGTAAATCTTTATAATTCTAAGAGAGTAACCCATTTTGGTTGCAAAAATTGGGAAGCACTTTGCAAGATGTATGAGTTTATGAGGGTATGCTTGTCACCATGGATCTTGGTTATCCTGACATCGACCAAGACAATATGGACATTTGGGTCCTTGTTGATACGCTTCCAATTCTACCGCTATGTGAGTTTCTCAAACATAGTTATTAACTAATTTATATTGTTCACTTCAAAATAGCTGACAGCTTATTTCCATTGACAACTTATTTTCATTGTTCAAACAATGTGTGGAACATGGTAGACAGAACCTACTACACCGATGGCTCTGAGTTAACATATCAGGAGAAAAAATCTCTGGTCGCATTTTGTACTGATCTTGAGAATTACAATATCTATTATAAAACTCCTCCACATTATGGTCAATAGGTGCCACTAGTGCACGTGTTGAACTACAGCAACATCCATGGAGATGCCATGGTAAGTTTTCTTAGTATTACGACATCCGTGCATCGTTTGCATAAATTCTTTTAAAACTTAACTAAATTGCTAACTACGAAGTTATTACTATGTTTTTCAACAAAAATCCCGAATGATTGTGTGCCTCATCTGATGTATCAGAATGGTCACCTTGATGTTTTGAACATACGGCCAAGTCATCCTACGAATCTCACCTGTCCATATCGGATTTCTAAAAGAAGTGGAGACATGAAAATCAAAGAATGTAAAAAATGTATGGACAGTCGTAAGGAGATACTTGGAAGCAACATTGTGCGAAAGGCAAGAATTGAAGACAGGATAATCTCCATTCTCCATAATGGAGAGTCAGGGCCTATCTTGTTTTATGTATTTTACCTAAGAGAAGGTAGTAGGTCCTAGCTAATAATACTCATGCTCATGTGCTAAGAACAACTAAGTAGCATTGGTTAGATGACTATGATGATGATGTGGTATCGCGTAGAAGTTGTATGACCCATGATGATGAGTATGACTTGTTATTATGATACCAATGATGAGTTATTTATTATGATCGATGATGCATGATGCTAAGTTGTTATTGAAGGAAATATGCCCTAGAGGCAATAATAAAGTTATTATTTATTTCCTTATATCATGATAAATGTTTATTATTCATGCTAGAATTGTATTAACCGGAAACATAATACATGTGTGAATACATTGACAAACAGAGTGTCACTAGTATGCCTCTACTAGACTAGCTCGTTAATCAAAGATGGTTATGTTTCCTAACCATGGACAAAGAGTTGTTATTTGATTAACGGGATCACATCATTAGGTGAATGATCTGATTGACATGACCCATTCCATTAGCTTAGCACCCGATCGTTTAGTATGTTGCTATTGCTTTCTTCATGACTTATACATGTTCCTATGACTATGAGATTATGCAACTCCCATTTACCGGAGGAACACTTTGTGTGCAACCAAATGTCACAACGTAACTGGGTGATTATAAAGGTGCTCTACAGGTGTCTCCAAAGGTACATGTTGGGTTGGCGTATTTCGAGATTAGGATTTGTCACTCTGATTGTCGGAGAGGTATCTCTGGGCCCTCTCGGTAATGCACATCACATAAAGCCTTGCAAGCATTGTGACTAATGAGTTAGTTGCGAGATGATGGATTACAGAATGAGTAAAGAGACTTGCCGGTAACGAGATTGAACTAGGTATTGGATACCGACGATTGAATCTCGGGCAAGTAACACACCGATCACAAAGGGAACAACGTATGTTGTTATGCGGTCTGACCGATAAAAGATCTTTGTAGAATATGTAGGAGCCAATATGAGCATCCAGGTTCCGCTATTGGTTATTGACCGGAGATGTGTCTCGGTCATGTCTACATTGTTCTCGAACCCGTAGGGTCCGCACGCTTAAGGTTTCGATGACAGTTATATTATGAGTTTATGCATTTTGATGTACCGAAGTTTGTTCGGAGTCCCGGATGTGATCACGGACATGACGAGGAGTCTCGAAATGGTCGAGACATAAATATTGATATATTGGAAGCCTATATTTGGATATCGGAAGTTTTCCGGGTGAAATCGGGATTTTACCGGATTACCGGGAGGTTACCGGAACCCCCCGGGAGGTATATGGGCCTAAATGGGCCTTAGTGGAAGAGAGGAGAGGTGGCCAGGGCTGGGCCGCGCGCCCCTCCCCCCTAGTCCGAATAGGACAAGGAGAGAGGGGGCCGGCGCCCCCTTCCTTCTCTCTCTCCTCTTTCCCACTTAACGAATCCTATTCCAACTAGGAAAGGGGGGAATCCTACTCCCAGAGGGAGTAGGACTCCTGCTGGCGCGCCCTATGATGGCCGGACGCCCCCCCCCTTTTGATCCTTTATATACGGAGGCAGAGGGCACCCCTTAAGACACAAGTTGATCCACGTGATCATATTCTTAGCCATGTGCGGTGCCCCCTTCCACCATAGTCCTCGATAATATTATAGATGTGCTTAGGCGAAGCCCTGCGACGGTAGTATATCAAGATCGTCACCACGCCGTCGTGCTGACGGAACTCTTCCCCGACACTTTGCTGGATCAGAGTCCGAGGATCGTCATCGAGCTGAACGTGTGCTAGAACTCGGAGGTGCCATAGTTTCGGTGCTTGATCGGTCGGGCCGTGGAGACGTAGGACTACATCAACCTAACGCTTCTGTTGTCGATCTACAAGGGTACGTAGATCACACTCTCCCCTCTCGTTGCTATGCATCACCATGATCTTGCGTGTGCTTAGGAATTTTTTTGAAATTACTACGAAACCCAACAGTTATATGAGCATGATTACTTATTATATATAACAGTGGGTGAAATGAACCTGGATTAGATTCAAGTGAAGCCAACATGTGGTGCACATCGAAAGTACTACTAATCCAAACTAGATCAAGTTTGGATTAGAGTGGTACTTTCGACATGAACCACATGTTGCCTCCACTTGAATCTACTCCACGTTCATTTCAACCACTATTATATATAATAAGTAATCATGGTCATAAAATCATATGATTAAAGTACTGTATATAAAACCACACAATGAAAATAAGTTGTATTTTTAAAAATATAGGAAAATTTAGCAACAATGCTTTTTAGAACAAGCGCTACTGCTACTTACAAGTAGAAGTAGCGCTGTCCAAAGGAAAGTGCTACTACTAACTAGCTATAGGAGTAGCGCTCCCTATCTAGCGCTACTGCTACTAGTTAGTTGTAGCGCCTTAGTGGTAGCGCTTGGCCAGCGCTACTGCTATGCATATTTCAAGCGCTACTACTAGGTTTTTCCCTAGTAGTGGTAGGATGAGTCCCATACAAAACAAGTCCCCTGTTTTGTCACCGCGAAGATGCAGTTAGAAAGGAGCATAGCATCATCGTACTCGTACGACAACAAATCGGCTGCAGACAATATGTCCACCTTTGACCGCCATGTGCAGGGTGCATGAAAGCAATCGCGATGTTAAACACCGCGATGAGAGTGTAATTTTGGTTGGCGGATGACCTTATCATGGTTTCCAGGATTGCTATCTTCTTCAATCTCACCGTGGTTCCATCGTACCAATTCAGGCGGTGGCCCATTGCATGGCTGATCCCAATGTTGGACGAAGGTTCTATGGGAATGGTGACACCATTGTAAATGTTGTGCAAATTGATGTTGGTACCCTGCCGTACATATGCAAGCCAATCTCCACTGGCACCAAGCCTAACCTGTGAAATAGTGGGTAGCGGGAGAATTAGGAAATGGACACGGAAGTAGTCTTTAGAATGCATTTACTACGTGATCAAACTCATCACTTACTTGCTCATCGGACAAAATCTGAGTGCCCCTCAACGTTGGCATGTCAAGGGGCGTCAACTTGCAACTACAGCCACGCCACATTGGAGAGACCCCCAAGGAAACATCCTCATGCATTGCATGTAACATCAAGATGCATTTGTATGAGTAGTTTATCTTGTGAGAGAAAAGGATGAACAAGGGAAGGCCTTATTTGCAAATGTGAAGAGGGGTGTGGGTATCTTTTTGCAAAGTTGCCATAGTTTCCTTCCTATCCGTCAGATATAAATCGGACGACCTATATTGCAGGATGGCAGGCACACCATCATCAAAAACTCTATTTTTCATAAGAGTAGAGATGAGTAGTTTATCTTGTGAGAGAAAAGGATGAACGAGGGAATGCCTTATTTTCAAATGTCGAGAGGGGTGTGGGTATCTTTTTACAAAATTGCCATAGTTTTCTTCCTATCCGTCAGATATAAATTGGACAAACTATATTGCAGGATGGCAGGCACGCCATCATCACCAGCTCTGTTTTTATAAGAGTAGTAGACTAGCAAGATGCCTGTGTGTTGCACGGAACATCAAGATGCATTTGTATGAGTAGTTTATCTTGTGGGAGAAAAGGATAAACGAGGGAAGTGTTGGGGAACACAGTAATTTCAAAAAATTCCTACGCACATGCAAGATCATGGTGATGCATAGCAACGAGAGGGGAGAGAGTTGTCTATGTACCCTCATAGACCATAAGAGGAAGCGTTATGACAACGTGGTTGATGTAGTCGTACGTCTTCACGATCGACCGATCCTAGTACCAAAATTACGGCACCTCCGCGGTCTGCACACGTTTGGCTCGGTGACGTCCCATGAACTCACGATCCAGCAGAGTGTCAAGGGAGAGCTTCTTCATCACGACGGCGTGATGACGGTGATGATGATGCTACCGGAATAGGGCTTCGCCTAAGCACCGCTATGATATGACCGAGGTGGATTACGGTGGAGGGGGGCACAGCACACAGCTAAGCGATCAATGATCAACTTGTGTGTCTATGGGGTGCCCCCTGGCCACGTATATAAAGCATGGAGGGAGCAGGAGGCCAGCCCTCATAGGGCGCGCCCAAAGTGTGGAGTCCTACTAGGACTCCCTAGGCCCGGTAAGAATCCACCTCCCACACGGAGCAGGAAAAAGGGAAGGGAGAAGGAGAAGGAAGGAAGGGGACGCCCCCTTTCCCTAGTCCAATTCGGACCAGTTCATGGGGAAGGGGCGCAGGCACCCTTGAGGCCTTTCTCTCCTTTCCCGTATGGCCCATTAAGGCCCAATACGAATTCCTGTAACTCTCCGGTACTCCGAAAAATACCTGAATCACTCGGAACCTTTCCGATGTCCGAATATAGACTTCCAATATATCAATCTTTATGTCTCTACCATTTCGAGACTCCTCGTCATGTCCCCGATCTCATCCGGGAGTCCGAAAAAACTTCGGTCATCAAATCACATAACTCATAATACAAATCGTCACAGAACGTTAAGCATGCGGACCCTACGGGTTCGAGAACTATGTAGACATGACCGAGACTCATCTCCAGTCAATAACCAATAGCGGAAACTGGATGCTCATATTGGCTCCCACATATTCTACAAAGATCTTTATCGGTCAAACCGCATAACGATATACGTTGTTCCCTTTTTCATTGGTATGTAACTTGCCCAAGATTCGATCGTTCGTATCTCAATACCTAGTTCAATCTCGTTACTGGCAAGTCTCTTTACTCGTTCCGTAATACATCACCCCATAACTAACTCATTAGTTACATTGCTTGCAAGTCTTATAGTGAGGTGCATTACCGAGAGGGCCCAGAGATACCTCTCCAATACTCGAAGTAACAAATCCTAATCTTGATCTATGCCAACTCAACAAACACCATCGGAGACACCTGTAGAGTATCTTTATAATCACCCAGTTATGTTCTGACATTTGATAGCACACAAGGTGTTCCTCCGGTATTCGGGAGTTGCATAATCTCATAGTCTGAGGAACATGTATAAGTCATGAAGAAAGAAGTAGCAATGAAACTGGAACAATCATCGTGCTAAGCTAACGGATGGGTGAATCAATCACATCATTCTTGTAACACCCCGTGATCGATGTGCCAGGTGTCCTCTAGTTTTTCGCTGTTGTTGCCTTGTCATTGCTTGCGTGTCATGCATTGCATATCATGTCATCGTGTTTTCAAAACCTGCATCCGTCCGGGTTCCCCCAGTTCCCTCTGTTGTCCGTTCTGGGTCCAGACCACTTGCACGCGCCCGCGGCATGTCCGAAATAGTGTTTTATAATTGGCCAAAAAATGTTCTCGGATTGGGGTGAAAGTTGGCATGCGGTGTTTTTTTAGTGTTAGTAGGTCGCCCGCCAAGTTTCATCGCATTCGGAGATCGTTTGATGCCCCAACGGTTAACCATAGCGACAATATAGCTGGTCTAACGTCGGACGTTTTCGGTCTCCGGAAACAGTTGCCGGGTTGCTTTCCTTTTTCTTCGCAGTCCAACCACACACTTGACCTTGTCCATCAAACCCTCTTTGCACGGTTCATCGACCCCCTCGCGCGCCCGAAAGCTGTCTCGGACCCGACCCGGGCTGTCGCTTCCGTCGTGTCCGGATCATCTCCAAACATCTACAAAACGTCTCCGTTTTGTTAATTGGACTTCCTAATATATATATTTTTTCGCGACGTCCGATTTTAATCGGAGGGACAAGATACCCCCTAACCCGGCCCGCTCAGTCATAATAGTTGAGTCCGGATCAACCCTGAAATACCATGATACTTCTTTCGTTTCTTCTTTTGACTACCCATTTGACCCGGAGCCGTCCGATGACAATCGGACGCACCTAAAAACCCCTTCCGTCTGCTATATAATCAGACCAACCCTAAAATTGAGGAGAGCTGTCCCATACTCCCTAATTCCTAGCGCCGCTGCCGCTCTTGTCCCTTCTCCCTCGGGATCCATCCAACCCACCTCTCTTTTTCTATACGCAACCAACCAGCGCCGCTCGCCAGTCCCCTCGCGCCCAAGACCTCATCACGCCGACGACCATGGCCAGGCCATCGCCCTCACCTACGCCCTTCTTCTTTTTTCCTGCCTTCTCCTCCCTCCTCTGCTCTAATCCCGCCTCTCTCTCCTTCTCTTGCTTCCACAGGAACCCAAAGGAGCTCTGCCCCGATGCCATGGACAGGAGTCGTCGTTCTCTAGTTTCGACCTCGTGCGAGCTTGCCAAGCCCCAAGCCGCGCCGGATCTGGAGGGGATCACCGCCGCCGCGCCTTTTTCCCGACCCCCACGACCTTCTCCGGCCCTGTTCCCGTCGATAGCCCGCCGTCGCCGCTCCTCTGCTTCCGCTGCGTCGAACGGCAGCAGTCCAGACAGAGGACGCCGCCTCTACCTCGACCGCTCCTCTCCTCCCCGAGATCCTCGTTGGCGTCGAGAGCCTCCAGATGGACCCCGCAGGCCGCGCCCTCCAGCTCGTCTCCGCAGTCGGTCCTCCCCAAGTCCTCCTCGCCGGCCTCTGCTTCTGCGTGTGGGAACGACGATGGCCAATGACAAGTCACCCCGCCCCGCGTTGACCAGTCCAGCGCCAGCCTGGACGAGTGCCACTCGCCGCGCGAGGCCTCCTCTGCTTCGCTCGCAGCCCAGATGTGCAGCTCCACCTCTGTCACACCCTAGCTAGTCATGCATCAGAGTGTGTGCATCATGTTTAAAATTCCATTTAATTTGAATTGGGGATTTGTGAAACCCTCAGAATCATTTCTGAAAATGACCCAAATAAAAATTTCTCCAAAAGGGTCCAAGAAAATGCTCATGTTGCTCTCTGAAAATATTGGACAGAGATAAAAATCAAACCAATATTTCTAAGAGCTCATAGGTATTATTTTGGGCATTTGGAATTAATGCATAAATATTTGCATTGGAAATATATTAGTTATATATATTAATATATGTCCAAAAATTATGCCACCTGTTGGGGAGCTCTGGAATAATATATCTAGCTCCTGCAAAAATTGGCATAAGGTTATAAAATGATTTAATATTTTATTTAAATCAAAACAAATGTCAGAAATTAGAAAATAGAAATAAATAAAAGGGAGAACCTTACCTGGGCTCCTCCCTGTGCAGCCCAGCCAGCTGGCCGGCCCAGCCAGCAGGCGGCCCAGCCCGCCTCCCTCCTCTGTCGTCTTCGTCCTCGACAGAGGGAGGGGAGTGTGGCCGGCGCGCGCGCGCCACCGCGCCACGCCACCTGCTCGCCTGCCTGCCTGCTCCTCCCCTCCTCGTCTGGATGGCCTGGAACGACTCCACGCCCTCCCCTGCTCTCTCTCACTCTCCCCAGTTCTTCCCCTCCTCTCCCTCGCTCTCTCTCTCACGGCCGAACACCACCATCGCCGCCGTTCGCCATAGCAGCGGTCACCGGCCACCCCTCGCCCCTCCGCTGAGCTCAGGAGCTCCGCCGCGACCCCCTCTTCCTCCCCACCAAGCCAAGCCCCTCGGGAAGCTCTGCATCGCCTCCACGCCATCGTCTTCCTCCTCGGGCTCCGACCACCATCGCCGTCGATTCGCCGTCTCCAGCGCGTCCCCGAGCCCACTTCGACGCCCACTGCAACCGCGGTGAGCTCCGCCACCGTTTCCCCCTCTTTTCCCCCTCGTTCCCGCACCGTAACCCCGTTTCCCACCACGGCCGAACCTCCGCCGTCACCGAGCTCGCCGTCGACGCAGCTCCGGTGACCATTTGGTCACCCCGGCGAGTCCAACAAGTCCGTAAGGACCCGTAGAGCCACTCCAGCGCCTCAGCTCCCTCGCTTGCGAGCAGCAGCACCGATCCCGACCGCATCCGAACTCCGACCGCCGCTCACGAGCTCGCCGTCATCGGTACCGGCCACCACAGGCACGGCCACCACCACCGTTCGACGCGCGGGAGCAAGGGCTCTCCAACGAGCCCAAGCACGGCCTCGCCCGTGCCCTGTAGCGCGTTTCCGTATCGCGCCGCCGTCTCGGGCCTCGCCGGCGTCATGTCGCCGGTGGGTTTGACCTGTTTGACCTGGGGTTTGACCCCCCC
>NC_041390.1:340590042-340629866 GCF_002162155.2 Triticum dicoccoides | reverse complement strand
TGTAACTCCAAATTAGACAAATTATATATGAAAAATGATCAGAAAAATCCAATCTATCCATCTGTACTATTTTCATGCATGATCAAACAAGTTAAATTGATGTTTTAAGCAGAATAAGGAAAAGCACTTTAAAAGGCCATGTTTGAGTTTGAAATTTGAATCTTTGATTCAAATTTGTTCAAACCCTTCTGGTTTTAGTTGCATTAGCCCAACACACTCATATTGCCATGTTTCATGCATGCATCATATTGTTGCACATTGTTTGGTGATGGTTGTGTATCGGTGTCCTTTACGACAGGTTCTGCCTCCGAGGAGTACCGTGATTACCCTAACGAAGAACCGTATCAGTGCATCGAACCATCAGGCAAGCAACCAACCATTTGATCATATCGATACAATCCCATGTTCTCGCTCCTGCTCTCTTTTACTGCATTAAGACAACGCATTTCAAACTGCTGTGTGCTACGGTAGTTGAACCCATTTCCTCTGCATGACCTGTCATTGCCACAGTAACTAGATGAAACCCACTAGCATGTGTAGGAGTTGATTGAGCCATATGTATGTGTTGTTCCTACCTTGCTATGCCTGCTATGCTTAGGGTCGTGTCAGGTCTGGTTCATCTGGGTGATGGGCTAGAGTGAAATGATTATGTCGGTAATGAGATTGGTGTGGTGAACACGATTTGGTAAAGGTATCGATGAGAGGCCATGTAGGAGTACATGGTGGGTTGTTTCATTGAAGCCGACCTTAAGCACTGAGATCTGTATGTGTGATTTAAGAATCAGCTACTACCATGCATTGGGCCCGAAACCAATGGACCCTCTCGGCTTCTTATTCACCCTAGTTCTCCGTCCAGGAGTTGCAAGTAGTTTCTGGTGTTTGTAGCCTACTGGAGGCCGTGGACAGCGCTGACCGTAGGGGTGGGCTGTGATGCGGTAGGTACGTGGCCGGGTGTACCGAATACCCGTTAGGTATCTCGGGAACCCTGTTCACATCGTTCAGGGCCGTAAGGGAAACCTCGGCCGGACTCCCTGCGGATGGAACCTGGATAGGCGATAAACCTGGACTGGAGGCTTAGGTGGTTAGGTAGGTCGTGGCCGACACCCACGTTGGGCTTCCGCTTGAAGGTTGCCGAGTACATGTCGTGTAAACGACGGTAAGTGGTGAGAGCATGTATGAAGAAGTACACCCCTGCAGGGTTAACATGATCTATTCGAATAGCCGCGTCCGCGGTAAAGGACTACTTGGTTGCCTATACAGTTCATAGACAAGTAAATGGAAACTACTAAAAGCCTCAAGATAAGTATGAGTGCCGAGGATGGCTCTTCCGTAGGAAGACGGAGGCGGATCCTCGGTAGTGTATTGAATTGGTGAGTAGTGGACTCGTGTGCGCAAAACCATTTCAAGTTGAAGTATCGTAGGATAGTCTAGCCAAGTGTCAAAGCTGGCTTGCTGCAATAACTCCACCAACCCTTCTTGATAATATGCATGTATGTAGGATCTGATGTAAGTCTTGCTGAGTACCTTTGTACTCATGTTGCTATAATTTACATTTTTACAGAAGACGCTGCAACCCCTTCTGATGGGTTCTATGTAGACGTTGACATCAACGAGTAGGCTAAAGACCCAGGTGGTGACCCTGAGCTTGTGAAGGACCACGTAGTATAGCTAGGCTTTCCAAGCCTCTTTTATTTTACTAGTTGTCTGTACTCAGACAAGTTACTTCCGCTGCTGGTTTGTATGACTGTATGACTTGAATGTTGGGTCGTGAGACCCGTACCTTTGTGTATGTTATGTATGGCTCCCTGAGCCTTAAATAAAGTACTTGTGTCGTAGATTCATGTTGTGATGCTTCGTTGTATTTGCACATATCGAGCATATTGTGTGTATGATTGAAATGCTTGGTATGTGTGGGATCTGACTATCTAGTTGTTTATCTTTAGTAGCCTCTCTTACCGGGAAATGTCTCCTAGTGTTACCGCTGAGCCATGGTAGCTTGCTACTGCTCTGGAACACTTAGGCTGGCCGACATGTGTCCTTCTTCGTTCCTGTGTCTGTCCCTTCGGGGAAATGTCACGCTTTGAGTACCGGAGTCCTGTTAGCCCGCTATAGCCCGGTTTACCGGAGTCCTGCTAGCCCAAGCTACAGCCCGGACCCACTTGCTGATGACCGACATGTTCGAAGCTGGGTCATGGATGCCTGTCCCTGTAAGTCTGTGCCACTTTGGGTTTATGACTAGTCATGTCAGCCCGGGCTCCTTATCATATGGATGCTAGCGACACTATCATATACGTTAGCCAAAAGGCGCAAACGGTCCCGGGCAAAGGTAAGGCGACACCCGTGGGGATACCGTGCGTGAGGCCGCAAAGTGATATGAGGTGTTACCGGCTAGATCGATGTGACATCGAGTCGGGGTCCTGACAGCGTTGGCATCAGAGCCGGACTGCCTGTAGGTTCTCCAAGCCAAACTGGTCGATGTTGAGTCTAGAAATTCTTTAGTTATATGTAGGGGAATTGTTTGTGGGTTGGAACGTAAGGCTCTTTTTACTCCTTCATCTTACGACATTCTGATCTGAGTCAGTCCATTCTTCCACCGGGGGTTAAGGAATTAGGATCTATTCTCTCTATCAGGATCACGTGTTACTAATCAGTAGTACCTTATAGGTATGATGGATACAAGCCTAGTTCAGTTCTTCTACCATATTATGTTGCTAGGATGGTCTCAGAACTTTGATATGATGATGTTGAGTGTGTATGAAATCCTTTGTCAAATGTCTCAAAATCCTTCTTGAGCATTTACAGCTGTTATGCTGCCGAAATTTTGCTAGAAATTCTAATGCCTTTGCATTAGGATTGTGCTTTCAGATGGCCACTCGCGACCTCAATCAAGTGGTTCGCCTGACTCGATGCCTAGATGTACCCGGCCATACTGCCAAGTTGGTCAGGGTAATGACTGAGGCTGGATACCGCTGGTATCCTGAGTACACGGTCGAAGAGCAATTCCGAGACTTTAATCAAAGCCAGTATCTCTGCACTGTCAGGATATTTCCATCTTATCCTGGATCCACCGAGCCCCTTCACTGCTCCTATGGACTCGGGGTTTCCATTGAGATGGCTGTGCAGGACGCCGCCTACTCTATGATGACCATCATGCGAGTCAGATCTGGTCTATTTCGGGACTCTGAATTCCGGTATATGCCAGGATCACTTCCGGGAGCACAAGGGTATCTCCAGGCTATCTATGCTGACCCCACCCAGGAGGATTCACGGACTCGCACCACTGCTGAGATGCTCGAGGATAAGGACCGTGAAAATCGGGCCTTGAGGTTAGAGCTCTTCAATACCCGTGCTGACCACTGGGCCACATTGACTCGGTTTGCACCGGCGGTGCAAGCTGGATATTCAGATATGCGCGATCTCTATCCTGTGAGATCTGCTCTGCCAGACGTGATGGGTTGGCGTGATGTAGGAGGCATCACCCCACCTCGCGGTCCCCGCAGGCCACCGTCTGTTGGTCCAAGACCTCATCCTAGCCCCTATGGTCCACAAGCTCCACGAGATCGTCTGTTTCCGGATGATCATGTTGAGCTTCCAGGCTATGGAGGTGACTTCTACGAGGACTACTACGGATCGGTCTGAGTTAGTGGTAGTATCACTAGTTCGCACTAGCTGTGTCGTCTATCGTCCCGCGTGACTCGTGGGATATGACCTAGTTTGTACTCTTTCCGGAGGTGTAGAAAAATAATGTATAGGAGCTTGGGATGCCTCCGATAAGATGTAATCCTCTTTCACCGTAATAGTACTTTGTTTGGTCTTGTACTAAACCCTGTATGGTGTGTATGACGATGGAATAAAGAAGCAGTTTCTGTATCTACCATGTCATACGGATGATCATCTTGCATTTCGAGTTATTCCTTACATTCTGTATCCTATGTCGGAATTTTATCATTCTGACTAAATCATTGTCTTGTTTACCTAGGATGGTCAACACGCGCACTAACCCTGCTCCTCAAGAGCAGGCCGAAGGCAGTGAAGTCAGGGATGCAAATCTGCCTCATCCTCCTTCCCTAGCCGAGGTTATGATGGAAGCTGAGAGAAACAAGCGGGAGACCAACCGTTTGTTGGAGCGTATTGAACAGAACACGGCACACCATCAAAGGACTAACGTGGTGTCACTCAGTGATTTTATCAAATTACATCCACCCACGTTCCACCACTCCGTCGAGCCTCTCGACGCTGATGACTGGCTTCGCAGTATCTCTCACAAACTGCGTTCCGCGCTGGTAGCGGAGGCTGACAAGGTCACCTTTGCTGCATATCATCTTGAAGGCCCCGCCAGTCTATGGTGGGAGAATTATGGAGCTATGCGCCCAGCGGGCCATGTCACTACTTGGGCTGAATTCAGCGAGGCTTTCCGTGAACATCACATTCCGGAGGGTCTCATGGACCGTAAACGTGAGGAATTTTGCAGTTTCACCCAAGGCCGACTTTCTGTGGATGCTTACAGCAGGGAGTTTGGTAACCTCGCACGATATGCAACTGAGGAAGTGTCTACTAACGCCAAGAAGCAAGCAAGGTTCCGTAAGGGCCTTAGTCCTGAGCTTCGCCGCGACCTCCGTCTGCATGAGTGCACATCTTTTCAGAAACTTGTTAACAAAGCCATTAGTGCTGAAACTGGTCAGACTGACTATGACGCAACACGCAAGCATGGCCGTGACATGGGTTCCTCATCCGGTGCTGGTCCTCAGAAGCGCCGCGTGTGGGTACCCAACACCGCCCTGCCACCCAGGTTCACACCGAGGCCATCTTTCCAGGCGCCTCGCCCCGTTCAACAGTCTGCACCAGCCAAGCCCTATGGGGGTCCAACCAACAATGCTCCTCCACGTACCAGTTCCGTAACTTGTTTCAAGTGTGGGGAATCTGGCCACTATATGCGTGAGTGTCCCCAGACCAACCCCAACCAATCTGCTAAAGCCGTTGGCCGTGGCAAGCCGACAGGGAAAGTGTTCCACGCCAAGCCGGCCACCGCTTCACGTGGCCATGTCAACTGTATCTCTGCCGAAGAAGCTCAAGAGGATCCCAACGTCGTTCTCGGTACGCTTCTTGTTAATTGCCACCCGGCATCTGTTCTTTTCGATACAGGAGCCTCTCATTCATTTATATCCGACAACTATGCTCGTTTGCATAACACTGCATTCGGTGATATGCCAACCTCTATGGTAATTCAAACTCCGGGATCCAAATGGCAAACTTCTAGAGTAAGCCATGGAAATGAAATCCGAGTCGACAGACTTGTTTTCCTCGCGTCGTTGATAGCCCTTAAATCTTCAGATATTAATATCATTCTGGGTATGGACTGGATGTCAGCTCATCATGCCAAAATTGATTGCTTCTCTAGGACTGTTCAACTCACCCATCCTTCGGGGAAGATAGTCAATGTCTTGACCCAAATAGCCAAGCGACAATTATATTCTCTTAACGCCAGCCCTTTGCCAGACCTTGAGGACGTTCCGGTAGTCCGTGACTTCCCAGATGTCTTCCTAGAGGAATTGCCAGGTGTTCCACCTGACAGGGATGTCGAGTTCGTAATAGACCTCATCCCAGGAACCGTGCCGATTGCTAGAAGACCCTATAAGATGGCACCCCTAGAACTAGCCGAGCTTAAGAAACAACTCGATGAGTCCTTGAAAAAGGGTTTCATCCGCCCTAGTTCATCTCCGTGGGTTTGCCCCATCCTATTCGTCAAGAAGAAGGATGGTACGGACCGGATGGTTGTAGATTACCGACCTGTCAATTTGGTCACAATCAAGAACAAATATCCGCTTCCCAGGATCAACGACCTGTATGATCAGCTCGCTGGATCCTCAGTCTTCTCCAAGATGGATTTGAGGTTGGGCTACCATCAAATCAAAATCAGAAACGGGGACATTCCTAAAACGGCCTTTGTTACTCGTTATGGCCAATACGAGTACACCGTCATGTCCTTCGGTTTAACCAACGCTCCAGCCACCTTTTCTCGGTTAATGAACTCAATCTTCATGGAGTATTTGGATAAATTCGTCGTTGTTTACCTCGATGATATACTCATCTACTCCAAGAATGAGGAAGAACATGCCGAACATCTAAGGCTAGTGTTGAAGAAACTTCGAGAGCATCGCCTTTATGCCAAATTTTCTAAATGTGAATTCTGGTTGTCAGAAGTGACCTATCTGGGTCATGTAATATCTGGTAAAGGTATTGCTGTTAACCCTGACCGAGTTCAAGCCGTCCTTAATTGGACTCCACCTGAATCGGTCAAGCAAGTTCGGAGTTTTCTGGGCTTAGCAAGCTATTGTCGTCGCTTTGTCGAGAACTTCTCCAAAGTTGCTATACCTCTAACCGAACTCCTCAAGAAAGATAAGAAGTTCGAATGGACTCCACAATGTGAGCACAGCTTTCAGGAACTGAAAAGACGCCTGACTTCTGCTCCCGTACTGGTACCGCCAGACTTCTCCAAGGACTTTGTTATCTACTGTAACGCCTCGCGACAAGGACTAGGTTGCATTCTCATGCAAGATCGACACGTGATTGCTTACCCTTCACGGCAATTGCACCCACATGAGGAGAATTATCCTACTCATGATCTAGAGCTTGCAGCCATAGTCTATGCACTTAAGACCTGGCGACATTACCTCCTCGGTAATCGTTGCGAAATATTCACTGATCACCAAAGTCTGAAGTACATTTTCACCCAACCGGATCTGAATCTCAGGCAAAGACGTTGGGTTGAGTTGATCACAGACTTCGACTTAGGAATAACCTACACCCCAGGGAAAGCCAACGTCATGGATGATGCACTAAGTCGTAAATCTTATTGTAACAACCTGATGTTACAACAAAGTCAACCGCTTCTCCATGACGAATTTCGGAAGCTTAACCTTCACATTGTACCTCAAGGTTTTCTTTCCACCTTGGTGGCAAAACCTACCCTTACGGATCAGATCATCAAAGCACAGAAGGTAGATCCGGGAATCTCCCGCATCAAGAGAAACATCCAGAAAGGAATTGCGAATTGCTTCTCCATTAATGATCAAGGGGTCGTATACTTCGGGAATCGACTAGTGGTTCCCAAAGTGCGAAACCTGAGGCGATCGATCCTTAAGGAAGCTCATGAATCTCCTCTCACCATTCATCCCGGTAGTACTAAGATGTATCAGGACCTACGCCAGAGGTTCTGGTGGACTAGGATGAAGAGAGAGATTGCTCAGTATATTGCAAATTGCGACGTCTGTCGTCGTGTAAAAGCAGAGCACCAACGGCCTGCTGGCACCCTTCAACCCTTAACTATTCCTGAATGGAAATGGGATAAAATTGGTATGGATTTCATTACCGGTTTTCCCAGGACCAGGAGAGGGAATAATGCTATTTTCGTCGTTGTCGATCGTCTTTCCAAAGTAGCCCATTTCTTACCTGTTTGTGAGAGTATAACCGCTAGTCAGCTGGCAGACTTATACATCTCCCGAATAGTGTCCCTCCATGGTGTTCCTTTGGAAATTAACTCGGATCGAGGAAGTCTTTTCACCTCTCGATTTTGGGAAAGCTTCCAAAATGCTATGGGAACTCGTCTCTCCTTTAGCACCGCCTTCCACCCTCAGTCGAGTGGTCAAGTGGAACGCGTCAACCAGATTCTAGAAGACATGCTTCGAGCCTCTGTTATCTCATTCGGAATGGACTGGGAGAAGTGCCTTCCATTTGCCGAATTCGCTTACAACAACAGCTATCAATCTAGCTTGGGTAAAGCCCCTTTTGAAGTTCTCTATGGACGACGGTGTCGAACACCCCTTAACTGGTCAGAGACCGGGGAAAGACAATTCTTTGGCCCGGATATGATTCAGGAAGCAGAAGAACAAGTTCGTATCGTTCGTGAAAAGTTGAAAACAGCCCAATCTCGTCAAAAGAGTCAATATGACCGAAAACATAAGGCTATGACTTTCGAGGTTGACGAGAAGGCTTATCTTCGGGTCACCCCTCTGAAGGGAACCCATCATTTCGGTATCAAAGGCAAATTGGCTCCTCGTTACATTGGACCTTTTCGCATTCTCGCCAAACGAGGAGAAGTTGCCTACCAGTTGGAACTACCTCCGCACCTCTCCAGAGTCCACGATGTCTTCCACGTTTCTCAACTCAGGCGTTGCTTCTCGGATCCTATCCGTGGAGTGGACCACGAAACGCTTGATCTCCAAGATAATCTTACATATCGAGAGTACCCCATTCGTATCCTCGATCAGGCCAAACGTACCACCCGACGTCATAATATCAAGTTTCTCAAAGTTCAATGGTCGCACCATTCTGAGGATGAAGCAACTTGGGAAAGGGAGGATCGTCTTCGACTTGAGTATCCCGCCTTCTTCCCGGAGGAACCCAAATCTCGGGACGAGATTCTTTTGAGTGGGGGTGAGTTGTCACACCCTAGCTAGTCATGCATCAGAGTGTGTGCATCATGTTTAAAATTCCATTTAATTTGAATTGGGGATTTGTGAAACCCTCAGAATCATTTCTGAAAATGACCCAAATAAAAATTTCTCCACAAGGGTCCAAGAAAATGCTCATGTTGCTCTCTGAAAATATTGGACAGAGATAAAAATCAAACCAATATTTTTAAGAGCTCATAGGTATTATTTTGGGCATTTGGAATTAATGCATAAATATTTGCATTGGAAATATATTAGTTATATATATTAATATATGTCCAAAAATTATGCCACCTGTTGGGGAGCTCTGGAATAATATATCTAGCTCCTGCAAAAATTGGCATAAGGTTATAAAATGATTTAATATTTTATTTAAATCAAAACAAATGTCAGAAATTAGAAAACAGAAATAAATAAAAGGGAGAACCTTACCTGGGCTCCTCCCTGTGCAGCCCAGCCAGCTGGCCGGCCCAGCCAGTAGGCGGCCCAGCCCGCCTCCCTCCTCTGTCGTCTTCGTCCTCGACAGAGGGAGGGGAGTGTGGCCGGCGCGTGCGCGCGCCACCGCGCCACGCCACCTGCTCGCCTGCCTGCCTGCTCCTCCCCTCCTCGTCTGGATGGCCTGGAACGACGCCACGCCCTCCCCTGCTCTCTCTCACTCTCCCCGGTTCTTCCCCTCCTCTCCCTCGCTCTCTCTCTCACGGCCGAACACCACCATCGCCGCCGTTCACCATAGCAGCCGTCACCGGCCACCCCTCGCCCCTCCGCTGAGCTCAGGAGCTCCGCCGCGACCCCCTCTTCCTCCCCACCAAGCCAAGCCCCTCGGGAAGCTCTGCATCGCCTCCACGCCATCGTCTTCCTCCTCGGGCTCCGACCACCATCGCCGTCGATTCGCCGTCTCCAGCGCGTCCCCGAGCCCGCTTCGACGCCCACTGCAACCGCGGTGAGCTCCGCCACCGTTTCCCCCTCTTTTCCCCCTCGTTCCCGCACCGTAACCCCGTTTCCCACCCCGGCCGAACCTCCGCCGTCGCCGAGCTCGCCGTCGACGCAGCTCCGGTGACCATTTGGTCACCCCGGCGAGTCCAACAAGTCCGTAAGGACCCGTAGAGCCCCTCCAGCGCCTCAGCTCCCTCGCCTGCGAGCAGCAACGCCGATCCCGACCGCACCCGAACTCCGGCCGCCGCTCACGAGCTCGCCGTCGTCGGTACCGGCCACCACAGGCACGGCCACCACCACCGTTCGACGCGCGGGAGCAAGGGCTCTCCAACGAGCCCAAGCACGGCCTCGCCCGTGCCCTGTAGCGCGTTTCCGTATCGCGCCGCCGTCTCGGGCCTCGCCGGCGTCATGTCGCCGGTGGGTTTGACCTGTTTGACCTGGGGTTTGACCCCCCAGGGTCACTGACGCGTGGGCCCCGTCGGCCAGGTGGTCAGATTAGTGCTAATCACTGTTAGTTAACCCCCTGACACTGACCAGTGGGCCCCAGCGCCACTAATTCCTAATTAGGATTAAATTAACCCTGTTAAACCCCCCTGTCACTGACGTGTGGACCCCACACGTCAGGTTTGACCCCAGCCAGCCGCAGTTGACCACTGATGTCATGCTGACGTCATGCTGGCGCAATATATATATTTCTGGATTTAATTTAAATCAGGAAATTCCAGAATATTATTTAAACTTCAAAAATTCATAACTTTTATTCTGTAACTCCAAATTAGACAAATTATATATGAAAAATGATCAGAAAAATCCAATCTATCCATCTGTACTATTTTCATGCATGATCAAACAAGTTAAATTGATGTTTAAAGCAGAACAAGGAAAAGCACTTTAAAAGGCCATGTTTGAGTTTGAAATTTGAATCTTTGATTCAAATTGGTTCAAACCCTTCTGGTTTTAGCTGCATTAGCCCAACACACTCATATTGCCATGTTTCATGCATGCATCATATTGTTGCACATTGTTTGGTGATGGTTGTGTATCGGTGTCCTTTACGACAGGTTCTGCCTCCGAGGAGTACCGTGATTACCCTAACGAAGAACCGTATCAGTGCATCGAACCATCAGGCAAGCAACCAACCATTTGATCATATCGATACAATCCCATGTTCTTGCTCCTGCTCTCTTTTACTGCATTAAGACAACGCGTTTCAAACTGCTGTGTGCTACGGTAGTTGAACCCATTTCCTCTGCATGACCTGTCATTGCCACAGTAACTAGATGAAACCCACTAGCATGTGTAGGAGTTGATTGAGCCATATGTATGTGTTGTTCCTACCTTGCTATGCCTGCTATGCTTAGGGTCGTGTCAGGTCTGGTTCATCTGGGTGATGGGCTAGAGTGAAATGATTATGTCGGTAATGAGAGTGGTGTGGTGAACACGATTTGGTAAAGGTATCGATGAGAGGCCATGTAGGAGTACATGGTGGGTTGTTTCATTGAAGCCGACCTTAAGCACTGAGATATGTATGTGTGATTTAAGAATCAGCTACTACCATGCATTGGGCCCGAAACCAATGGACCCTCTCGGCTTCTTATTCACCCTAGTTCTCCGTCCAGGAGTTGCAAGTAGTTTCTGGTGTTTGTAGCCTACTGGAGGCCGTGGACAGCGCTGACCGTAGGGGTGGGCTGTGATGCGGTAGGTACGTGGCCGGGTGTACCGAATACCCGTTAGGTATCTCGGGAACCCTGTTCACATCGTTCGGGGCCGTATGGGAAACCTCGGCCGGACTCCCTGCGGATGGAACCTGGATAGGCGATAAACCTGGACTGGAGGCTTAGGTGGTTAGGTAGGTCGTGGCCGACACCCACGTTGGGCTTCCGCTTGAAGGTTGCCGAGTACATGTCGTGTAAACGACGGTAAGTGGTGAGAGCGTGTATGAAGAAGTACACCCTGCAGGGTTAACATGATCTATTCGAATAGCCGCGTCCGCGGTAAAGGACTACTTGGTTGCCTATACAGTTCATAGACAAGTAAATGGAAACTACTAAAAGCCTCAAGATAAGTGTGAGTGCCGAGGATGGCTCTTCTGTAGGAAGACGGAGGCGGATCCTCGGTAGTGTATTGAATTGGTGAGTAGTGGACTCGTGTGCGCAAAACCATTTCAAGTTGAAGTATCGTAGGATAGTCTAGCCAAGAGTCAAAGCTGGCTTGCTGCAATAACTCCACCAACCCTTCTTGATAATATGCATGTATGTAGGATCTGATGTAAGTCTTGCTGAGTACCTTTGTACTCATGTTGCTATAATTTACATTTTTACAGAAGACGCTGCAACCCCTTCTGATGGGTTCTATGTAGACGTTGACATCAACGAGTAGGCTAAAGACCCAGGTGGTGACCCTGAGCTTGTGAAGGACCACGTAGTATAGCTAGGCTTTCCAAGCCTCTTTTATTTTACTAGTTGTCTGTACTCAGACAAGTTACTTTCGCTGCTGGTTTGTATGACTGTATGACTTGAATGTTGGGTCGTGAGACCCGTACCTTTGTGTATGTTATGTATGGCTCCCTGAGCCTTAAATAAAGTACTTGTGTCGTAGAGTCATGTTGTGATGCTTCGTTGTATTTGCACATATCGAGCATATTGTGTGTATGATTGAAATGCTTGGTATGTGTGGGATCTGACTATCTAGTTGTTTATCTTTAGTAGCCTCTCTTACCGGGAAATGTCTCCTAGTGTTACCGCTGAGCCATGGTAGCTTGCTACTGCTCTGGAACACTTAGGCTGGCCGGCATGTGTCCTTCTTGGTTCCTGTGTCTGTCCCTTCGGGGAAATGTCACGCTTTGAGTACCGGAGTCCTGTTAGCCCGCTACAGCCCGGTTTACCGGAGTCCTGCTAGCCCAGTGCTACAGCCCGGACTCACTTGCTGATGACCGACACGTTCGAAGCTGGGTCATGGATGCCTGTCCCTATAAGTCTGTGCCACTTTGGGTTTACGACTACTCATGTCAGCCCGGGCTCCTTATCATATGGATGCTAGCGACACTATCATATACGTGAGCCAAAAGGCGCAAACGGTCCCGGGCAAAGGTAAGGCGACACCCGTGGGGATACCGTGCGTGAGGCCGCAAAGTGATATGAGGTGTTACCGGCTAGATCGATGTGACATCGAGTCGGGGTCCTGACAACCTCAGCCCGTCGACCCCTAGATCCACCAAGCAGTGCCAGTTCGCGCAAGGCCCAGTGCTCGGCCTCCCGGCCCAGTATCGCCCCTGCCGGCCTCTTCTCTGCAACAGCGGGTCGAAGCCCATGGGTGAGGCCACCCAGCGCCCCACCTTTTTTTTCCTGCTGTTGGGCTTGTCCCAGACTCAGCCCGCTTCTACTTTTTTTCCTAGTTTCTGCGAATTTATCTTTTATTCCAGTAAAACAGTTTTGCAGAAACACCCTTGAACTTCATGCATGTTTTAACTCACAAACTAAGCATCACATGTAAAAACTTAATATATGAAACTTTCTTAGAATTTTATCTAGTTTCATAATATGCCACTTTCATCCATGTTTAAAATGTTTAAAATGATGTTTGTTCATAATTTACCTAATGCCATGTTAAAATGCTTTAATTCATAACTATTTAACCGTAACTCGGAATTTAATAAACTTTATATGTAAATGGGGTAGAATTTTGCCTAGTTTATCATGGTGACATTGTTTTGCATGGTAAACAAATCTAAAATATTGTTTAGGGAAGAACAGTACCAAATCTATAATATGCTCATGAGGAGTTTCCGGATTTGTTGTTCATTGCTTCCGGCCTCATTTAACCTTGACTAGATGGGTAGTTTTCTTTTGCTTCACCCTCTTGCCATGTTTAACAACATTTAATATTGTTGGGTACATAGACGAGATCGAACTAAATAATTGATGTGGTGCTCCGTCAATATGCAACTCGTTGCATATTGAGCTCCACTTAACTTGTAGTGTTGTTTGTTGCATTTTGCCATGCCATGCCATGAATCATTAAACCGGACATGCATCATACTTGATTGTGCATCATGCCATGATTATGTGGTGGTTGTTTACTATGTTTGTGTGCTTCTTTCTGGTGTTGCTTCTTCGGGTTGGTTCCGGTAACGTCGCGTTTGTGAGGATCCGTTCGACTTCGTCCGTTTTTCTTCTTCATGGACTCGTTCTTCTTCCTTGCGGGATCTCAGGCAAGATGATCATACCCTCGAAATCACTACTATCTTTGCTATGCTAGACGCTCGCTCTTTTGCTATGCCTATGCCGCGATACCCACCACTTGCTTATCGTGCCTCCTATATTGTTGAACCAAGCCTCTAACCCACCTTGTCCTAGGAATCCGTTGTTTGGCTATGTTACCTCTTTGCTCAGCCCCTCTTATAGCGTTGTTAGTTGCAGGTGAAGGTTGAAGTTTGATCCTTGTTGGAACATGGAGATGTTGTTCCTTGTTGGAACATGTTACTTGTTGGGATATCACAATATATCTTATTTAATTAATGCATCTATATACTTGGTAAAGGGTGGAAGGCTCGGCCTTATGCCTAGTGTTTTGTTCCACTCTTGCCGCCCTAGTTTCCGTCATATCGGTGTTATGTTCCCGGATTTTGCGTTCCTTACGCGGTTGGGTTATAATGGGAACCCCTTGACAGTTCGCTTTGAATAAAACTCCTCCAGCAAGGCCCAACCTTGGTTTTACCATTCACCACCTAGCCTTTTTCCCTTGGGAGTCGCGCATCCCGAGGGTCATCTTATTTTAACCCCCCGGGCCAGTGCTTGTCTAAGTGTTGGTCCGAACTAGAGTCCTTTGCAGCGCCACCTCGAGGAAACTTGAGGGCTGGTTTTAGTTGTACAGAGCGCTCATTCGGTGTTGCCCTGAGAACGAGATATGTGCAGCTCCTATCAGGATGTCGGCGCATCGGGCGGTCTTGCTGGACTTGTTTTACCATTGTCGAGGATGTCTTGAAGAACCGGGATACCGAGTCTGATCAGAATGTCTCGAGAGGAGGTCTATTCCTTCGTTGACCGTGAGAGCTTGTCATGGGCTAAGTTGGGACACCCCTGCATGGTTTTGAACTTTCAAAAGCCGTGCCCGCGGTTATGGGCAGATGGGAATTTGTTAACGTCCGGTTGTAGCAAACCTGAAGTTGACCTTAATTAAAATGAATCAACCGCATGTGTAACCGTGATGGTCTCTTTCCGGCGGAGTCCGGGAAGTGAACACGGTGTTGGAGTTATGCTTGACGTAGGTTGTTTTAGGATCACTTCTTGATCATACTTTCTCGAACGTGCTTTGCCTTCTCTTCTCGCTCTCCTTTGCGTATGTTAGCCACCATATATGCTAGTCGCTTGCTGCAGCTCCACCTCATACCTTTTACCCTACCAATAAGCTTAAATAGTCTTGATCGCGAGGGTGTGAGATTGCTGAGTCCCCGTGACTAACAGATACTTCCAAAACCAGCTTGCAGGTGCCGATGAGTCCGTGCAGATGACGCAACCAAGCTCAAGAGGAGCTCGATGAAGATCTTGTCCTTTATGTTCATTTGTTCTAGTTGATCAGTTGTGGAGCCCGGTTGGGGTCGATCGGGGGACCTTTGTCGCATTTGGGGTTCTTCTTTTGTTTTGGTTCCGTAGTCGGACCTTGATTGTATCTAGATGATGTAATGCTTTATTCATGTAATTGTGTGAAGTGGCGATTGCAAGCCAACTATGTATCTCTTTCCCTTATGTATTACATGGGTTGTGTGAAGATTACCTCTCTTGCGACATTGCTTTCAATGCGGTTATGCCTCTAAGTCGTGCTTCGACACGTGGGAGATATAGCCGCATCGAGGGCGTTACAATTCTCTAATGATGTGATCCCGCTTATCAAATGACAACTCTTTGTCCATGGCTAGGAAACTTAACCATCTTTGATTAACGAGCTAGGCAAGTAGAGGCATACTAGTGACACTCTGTTTGTTTATGTATTCGCACATGTACTAAGTTTCCGGTTAATACAATTCTAGCGTGAATAATAAACATTTATCATGATATAAGGAAATATAAATAACAACTTTATTGTTGCCTCTAGGGCATATTTCCTTCAGTCTCCCACTTTCACTAGAATCAATAATCTAGTTCACATCGTCATGTGATTTAACACGAATCATTACAAAAAAATACACTTCCGCGATGATACATGTTTGTGATAGTAGGTCGTGTTTTTTGTCATGCATGTACATCCATGACGATTTTATGATAGAGGCAAGATAGTCATACCTATGTTGTTGTAGAAGTGTTCCATGACATTACCAAAATTATCATCACGGAAGTGTCCACTTCCATGACGATAAATCGCGCATCATAGAAGTGCTTTCGTAAAGGGTGACCGACACGTGGCATCCACCATGACGGAACGCGTTAAGCTATCGGGTCCGGTTTTGGATCCGATAACCCATTAACAGCCAGGACCAATGGGAAATTTCCACGTGTAAAATTCTGATTGGCCGGAGGGAACACTTTTCAGATCGTCAGTGGGCCAGATGTCGCCTGTCCATTGGAGAAGACATGCATGTGATACGTCGACACATGGCTGGGCCCAACAGAGGCCCATATAGGTTAAAAAGGCCGGCCCAGTCAAAGGCCCGTAGTAATTACTCAGGAACTACTGGGCCAGCCCAATAATGTCTTGCTTAATAAAGGCCCATTTACGGCCCGAAGATAGATCTGGCCCGTTAATTGTTTGCCGAATATTCGGGCCCAATTACAGCCCAGTGACTTTCGGCCTGTTAGAGGCCCGATGTAGACATGGGCCCATTTCATCCCGGTGTGACTTTCGGCCTGGGAATGGCCCGTGCTGCCCATTTGCCATATATGGTCCGACGAGACATCGGGCCCACTAACGGCCCGTGATAAAGGTGGCAACAGTTAAGCCCAACGTGACTTTGGGCCTGTTAAAGGCATGTCACATAATTAAGCCCGTTGATGTCTGTACTAAGCTTTCGGCCTCTTAAAGGCCCATGATATCAGTGGGCCAACTAAGGCCCGAGATATGTTTTGGCCTGGTAACTGCCCATGATATAACTGGGCCCCAAAAGGCCCGGTCTACATTTCAGCCTCCTGAAGGCCCGTCGACGACTGGTGTAAATTGAGGCCCAACATGCATTTCGGCCTACTAAAGGCCCATGGTTTCATCTAGGCCGGAACAGGCCAGTAAATATTCAGCCTGTTAATGGCCCAATGCTACCTGGGCCAAATTAAGCGCTGGGTCCACAAAAGGCCCAACTAAAATATAGGCCGCTGTAAGTTGTGGGCCTCACGCAAAGTGTGAAGGCCCCAATCAGTCGGGCCCAAGAAAGATCGATGCAGGCCGGCCCAATTGTGGCCCACTAAAATAAAGAAATTATGGCATAGTAACTAAAAATAAACCTACACTATACAATAAAGGATTTATGGTATATTACATCCACTAGGCATCGAAGTTCGCCACTAGTGATCATAAAGTGCAACGAAGAAGCAGATTACAAAAACTGGGCACCATTGTAGCGTAAAAAAATAATACTGAACCGAGACCACTTCCAAGACAATTCAAGAAAGTTTAGCCTTGCACGGGAACTGCTGCGCAAGCTGCTAAGCAAGGCTGTGAGACCGGCCTAGCATGTCGGTCATAGCTTCCAGGTGTAGCTGTTTAGCGATGAGGTTCTCATTGGTGTTCTCCACAATCTTTCTTAGAGATAGGACTTCAAGTCGAAGTTGAGTTGCAGAATGCCTTTCTACTAGAACATGGGACTGAATAAGTCGAACTGATTTAGACAACAAATTCTGTGAGCTTTTTTGACTACTAGTCTCAAGTAACTTGAACACTGCATCAAGACAAGACTTTGGGGTTGTCTCGCTATCTTCAAGATGTTTTGCCTTCTTTGGTGCAATATATGTTGGGTTTGCCTCACAGCCTTCAGCAAACTTGTGCATGCCATCAGGCATATCACCCTGAAACAAAGCAGAGAGATGACAAGTTTTGCACGTGTATAAACAAAGATGATAACTATGTTGTCAATTCCATCCAATTTCAAATTAGAAAATAAAGAGTAATTTCAAAATATCAATAGCACAATTTGGCATTGTTCATAATGCGAGGAGCTTCACCACACTACTGGATTACCATGTCAACATAACCAGCATAGATGAAGGGCAAAGAAAATTATTGTATCTATTTTGGTTAATGTGCATAGCATGTTGTTCATATCATCAGCCACATCAGTAAGATAAAACAGGAGATGACAAGGTGCAAACGTGGGCTGCTTCACCATACACTGGATTACAGATCCACAAAAACAAGCATACATATAGGGAGTATTGAGTAATGTGCATGGTATGAATAATCAATTTGGTTTTACAAGTAAAACTTAGAACTTACGATTCTTGCGAACATGTATCTTGGTAGAAACAACAAACTAAATAGTAGTAAACGATAGGGAGTATGACCGAATTAAACAGCAGTTGAGGATAAAGGCTTTAGAAGGACTGACTTACATTAACAGTTAACACCGGCTTTATAATGCCCTTCTCCATGTCAAGGGAAGGATAACTCAAGAATTTCAGCACTGAATCTTCTTCATAAGCATTGCATGTACTCTACATTTTGTAGAGAGTAATTATATATATGATAATACTGGAAGGGATAGAGGATAATGAAGATAAGATGTAGATTGATGCTACACAATCAACTACCAACCCCTGGAAGTACAAGCGTTACATGACAAAATGTACTAACAAGAGCAATGGGCTACACTTCTGCACTGGCATTGTATGAGTATTCTACTTTTTGGTCAGATTAAATATAGATCTGATCTTTTTTAGTGAATGGTGGGCGAGGGAGATAAGATGCATAATGCTACACAATGAACCAATCCCTCTTCCCATAATACAAGAGTGTTTTGAACACTAGTGTACTGTACAAAACGTTCTTATATTATGGGACGGAGGGAGTAGCTGTTAATGTAAGTACAGTGATAGATGATGTTCAGTCCTTAAAAGAGGACTGCAGAGCTAAACCTCTTCAAAAGCATTGGGTTGATCCTAATTTATGTAAGAGTCCATACGGGTCTTATAATGTCCACCAAATGGACGATAATGAGGCTAACATGTGCCGTGATGCTACATAATCAAACAACTATGTAAGTAAGTATGGTCATACAGGGCAAGAGGTACTCACAAGAGCAATGTAGTGTGCCGTATAGTTGCGAGATTCTGTGGTCCCTTGAGAATGAATGTTCTTCTACTAACAGTTTTCGTACAAGTGAGACATTAAGGCAAATGCAGAAATGTAGTTCAAATTGTGATGTGATATCATAGACAGTACCTTACGCTGCAGTCGAGACCAATGTGTAACAAGATTATTCCAGTCACCATTGGATAGATGTAGCACCTGAGACTTTACAGAAATTTCGTCAACAAGTGCCTCAGGTAGGAACGATACTTCATCAACGAGTGCTTGAAAAGCGCAACCAACCCTTGCTCGTCTTCACAATCCAGTTTGGTCCTTGCCTATTTAAAAGAATGAAATCTTGTGTCTTTTGTCAGCTGAAACATACGCAGTAATGACCATGAATAACATTAGTACATTACTTACACGTAAGTTGCGGAGGAAGACTGGAAATTGTTCTGTGTCCGCGGTATAATCTTTCCATGAAGGAAAGATGCGCACAAAGTTCCTGACAACAATATAAGCTTCGTCTTCTAAACTGGGAAGAAATGGAACTGGGGTCCTATTTGCTGCAATTAGGGCTCTCTCTGGTTCGAAAAAGGATTTGACAACTGGATTTGGTGTACTCTTTGCTGGATTGGGGGTTTTGTGTCGTAGAGCTGGTGCTATGTCAACTGGCATAATCATACTGTTTGCTGCAGCTGGGGTCTGCTGAGTTGGGGCATCAAAAATGACCAGTGTGGGCTAGAGTCTGCTAGATTTGGGGCATCAAAAATGACCAGTGTAGTAGGGCTAGAGTCTGCTAGAGTTGGGGTGTTTTATGGGTCAGGTGATATTGCAACTACACCTAATGGGCTATTTGATTTATCAGGTGCCACTACCTTTTCCAAATACTTTGCTTGTGCTCCTCCATGATCAGCAATTGCCCTGTTCCTTTTGAATGTATGATACACAAGAACATCATTTGAATGGATAAATATGGTATGCTGACAGATGGAATATGTACTGAAAATGGATAGGAAGGGTGTATTCACATACACAATGTGTAAACTAAGGTAATGGCAGTTCAACAAACTAGTTGCAATGCAAAGCATCAGTTGCAAGATATGTGCGACCAATATAACCTTGGAAAGTTAGAACGAGCACCTTGATGGGTGAATAAGATATGACATCTTCACATGACTCCTCCACTAGGGAGCTACATTGACTTAGGTCTCCCTCTAGCTCAGAATCACTGTTAGGATCATATTCTGAGCTTGAATTTGTAGGTGGAGAGCGTTTGCATTGCATTACATCCAGACTTGATTTCAGTCCCTTAATGCCAAGTTTGACAGCCATGGCATTGTTCTGCTTTATTCTTTTCATGCGCGCAAGCTCATAATCATTATGATGCTCTTCAGAATCTGAGATTCATGAAAACATAAAAAGTAGTCAGATTATCTATGGAATGCATTGCAGAGTCAATTCAAAGAGTGTCTCCCTATAAACCCCTGTATATGCAAAGTTCACCCCCAACCGTGCTGACTAGACCACACACAGAAATACAAACCCCTTTTGTCTCTATAACAGGCAGACACATATTTCAAAACTGAAGTAGGAACATTAGAATCATATGAAATTCGTATTTGAACAAATAAACTAAGGAATTATGAGTGGCATAATGTTTACCTTCAAGGGTGGAGTGTTGGTAGTGCGACACAAAGCAAGTAGGTAGATTGTATTCCATGTAAAAGATCAAAGCCTATGTACAAGATGGAAATGACACTTTCTTTCTATACAACGTAGTGTTCGTTGCCCACACATGATGGAAAAGATCACATAGAGAAATACTATTCACTCATCTCTACGGTTCCAGTATTTAGAAACATGGTGGTCCACCCTAAAAGAATATTGACAACAAATATGACAAGGCAAGCATAGATGTAGTGAATCAATCATTTACTTGTGAGCTTTCAAGGACAAGTATGCAGAATTATAACTGCAGTAAGACACCGTCCAAAATCCTCCTAGAGTCATGTCCTCCGACGACGGCAAGTCGCCGACGAGGAAGGCGGCTGGGGGCGAGTACTGATCGGAAGCGCGCAGCAGAACAGAGGGGAATCGGGGCCTGGGACGACCCAAAATCCCAGGGTGGGCCGGCCCACCGTGGGCACCCTGTAGAGGTACACACCCAAGAGGAACATTTAGCTAACCAATTAAACGACTCTATTTTAATAATATCATATTCGTATTTGAACAACTAAGCTTGTTTAGCTTGATGGGTGGAGCAGTGCTATTAAGACACGAAGCACATATTCTGATCTTATAGTGATCATAAAAGGGGGAAACTCTAAGCATATTTTTTTTAGCAAAAGAGGGTTTCCCCTCCGATTTCTATTAAACAAACCACCATGAAACCAACATGATCAATTAAACCATATTATGACTGTGCCATGTCAGATTTGAAGCTGCAACTGGAGAAATGATATTTAGCACCCATTGTTTGCTTTGAACCAAGAACTAAATTATAAGAGCTGAAAAGAAAGTAGAGTAACCAAGTTAAGATCTATTTTCTGGTTGAGATCAAAAGGTTGAGGAGATATGAAGTACCAGCTCTCTTGCGGCGCCGTTTAGGCATCGGGGGTGCGATGACTGTCGGTGGTGCTGAAGCAGATCTGTGACGATAGACGGGTGCATCGGGGGATAAGTCCCGTTGCGGTGGAAGAGAAGGTCGTGTGAGCGGCCCCGACAAAGAGGACGACGACGCTGATGGAGCGAGAGGACGTGATGCAAGGCTCTTAGTCCGTCGCCGTGGATGAGAAACATCCATCTCTAGCAGTGGATGACGCGGTCTTGGTAGGCACTCCGGCATGGTGGAGGACGCTGGCGATGGATGTGGTGGAGGACAGTGGCAATGGATGGGGTGGAGCACGGCGGCGATCGATGGGGTGGCGGACGGAGGCTGGTGTGGGGATGGTGTTCTAGCGCGGACGATGTATGACTGGAAAATGGAGGGAGAGATATGGGGAACCATGTTTTTGGGACGCGCCTGTCTGAAATATGGGAAAGTTACGAACTTAGCCCCCATTTAAAATTTGGACGTCTTGTCGGTTGGGGATACGACGGTAATCTCGCATCTCGCCAATATTTGCCCAGAGCAATTACGGGGGAGGAGAGGGTGGTTGGCGCCCATGGTTGGCGCCCATGGTGTCTGAACGGGGCTGACTGGTAGGGCGGTTATGTCACGTCTAAGTGAAGTTACAAACCTGCCCCTAATGAAAATATTTGCCTACATCAATTTCTACCGAGTCGAGTTTGTTTTACCGCCCACCCTGTATGAATGGGGAAATGGAGGGAGAAACAGAGGTCTTTTGGACGAGCTTGAATCAAATGTGTTTTTGCCGCCCATGTTTGGCGTCCACCGTGTCGGAATGGGGTCAGAGGCGGGCGTGTCACGTCCAATTGAAGTTACTAACCTACTCCTATTTAGAGCAGTGGAAATCAGGCCGATGGATTGTCCGTGTAATGGTAGATAGTAATTTCCATCTCCCAAACACTTGGCTTCGGGCAGCCGACGTGGGAGTGGACATTTTGCCGCTTCTTTCGAATTTTGGGACAATAAGCATCCACGTTTACCCTGGAAACTAAATTTGAATCCATTTTGTATTCCTATATAAATCTTTATAAATCATTCTATGTGTTTTTATATATCTTCAAAAGGACAACAAAGATGTATTCCATTGTCATATATGAATATGGTTTACAAATGCCGATACTCAAATTCAGAAGCTAGAATCCAGTTTAAGGTGAATTCAAATATTTGGAACACTTCATGTCCAACTCAAATGTCACGCGCAGCATAATGTGTACTCCCATTTAGATATGTACACAAGCGATGTATCAAGATTCAAATACCGAGTCAATCAACCAAGAATGTACAGAACTAACAGACATATAAACACTTATAGAGTATATGGATCAATAATATCAACTAACATACATAAGCTATGCTGCTGTATTTTTTTTGCTACAACATCATCCTTTTTTAGCCAACCTACTACAGCATCTTGGCCCTTTCCGATGCATGCCACTTATGGCCCATCTATACTACTATTATTGTTGAATGCACATTCAGCCCGATTGGCATATTTGTAGGTCTGGCACAACAATCAAAATGAAATTTCTCCGTGTGTTATCAATTAATACAGACTTGTGCTCAAATAAAATTACAAACCAAAAAACAAAAAACAAAAAACAAAAACAATTATTACATGATCTCTAAAACAAATGGTTTGATTGATTACATGAAAAAACTGTGACGCCCCAAGGACGATGCTCGAGAAGACTTCCATATGTTCCGGGTTTCGCCATGTGTTCCATTTGTGCCAGCCCTTTTATTTTTTGCATTGCATCATGTCATCATGCCATCATATCATTAATTGTTCCAACTCAACTAAATAAATTGCATGAATCTTCGATCCATTTAAATCGAGGGAATTCACATGGTGATTCTCTTTATAAAATATCCTCCTGGTAGTAGGGAGCTATATTAAATTATTTCTTTAATTTGAAATTCACCATAACACACTTGCAAAAAATCCCAATGCTGTAGTTATCACAACTCTTGGCCTCTATCTTTGCTATATATATTTTCTCTATTTTTCGGAGCTCCACCAAGTATCCGAACATTTTTGGACCTCCTATCACCCACTTCTCATTCAAATCATTTGAATTTAAATCAAATGTGTTTGAATTTGAATCTTTCTATCATGGCCTTTTCTATTTTCTCGGAACGAGCATATTTTTGTGAGTCTAGAAAAATATTCCGCATGCCCAAATCCTTCCTCTAATCCTTTCTTTCCTTTCCTTTTTTTCTTTGCGGTTTTTCTGATTTCTAGAAGGTTTTTTTTAAGACTTAAGGGAGAAGAGAGACCCAGGCCTCTCTAGGGCCCATCCACTTCCGGACCAAACCTCCCCTAGGCCAGCCGCCGACCTCCCTAGGCACAGCCTTTCCTCTCCCTGGGCCGGCCTCCCTAAGGCCCAGTAAAGCTTCCCCCGCAACCCTAGCCTCGCTCAGCCTCTCTCCCTCTCCCGATCCCCTCTCCCTCCGCCGCCAGAGAGCATCGGCTCGTCCCCATCTCCCTCTCGTTCCCTTGCTGCTCTGCTCTACACCCACAGACCGCCTGCCTCTTCCTCTCGCGCCTCCCTCCTCTCACTTCCTCCCTCACCTTCTCAGCGCGACCAGTGGTGGGTCCCAATCCCCATGGCCATGAACCCTCGCCGCCGCGCGTCCCATGCCACTACCGCTCGCCCGTGACGGCCCTTCCTCGAGCGTGCTGCCTTCCTCGCCCTCGCTGCCTGCCCACGGGTCACGCGGCCTGAGGCCGGCGACTAGCACTGCCGTGGTCGTCCGTCTACTTCCTCCTTCATCCGCCCCGGGAAGCCGCCGCCGCGCCAAGTCCCTGTGCCCGCGCCCTGCTTCTCCTCTCGTGCCGCAGCTCCGTCCGCGAGCTCGTGGAACTATGGCCGCCACAGGAGCCTCGCGCCCGACCCCCTCGCTGGGGCCATGGTTGCTCGTGACCCCACCTTCCTGCACCTCCATTCGCCACCTACCGCTGCTCCGCCTCGATCGAGCTCCATCCCCTGCTGTCACTGGATCGCCAAGATGCAGCCCCGACACCATCGGCCCCTCCCTCCTTCAACGTTCGAGCCTTCATGACCGAGGCCTTCGACATCTCCCTATGATGCGCTGCGTGCGACCGTGATAGCCACATGGTCGCCACCTCGGCAGCCCCCTGTTGCTGGTTCGCGCGCCTTCCCTGTCAGTCGCATGGACGCCAAGACCCGCAACTCTCTATACTGGACAGCAAGACCAAGTCCCGCACAGACCTGAGCGTCCCTCGGTTTCGCCAAGTTCCATCACCGATGACCGTTTTGGATACACCAAGACCCGGACCATCAAGTACCACGACGTCCATCGATCGCCAAGTACCCCTTTGGATACGCAAGTCCCTCGAAGGTCCACCGATGCCTAGAATGACTACAAGACCGGAACGAAGTACCACGATGACCGTTGACATGTACCACTACGCCGCACCGAAACATCAATACCGTCCCGGATATTGCCAAGTACCACTTTGGTTTCTGAACACGACGAGTACCACGACTACCCTCGAGGACATTGGTTCCATCAAGTTTGACTACCACGTGTGTACAACTACCGCCGCCGTGATTTTCGACAAGACGTCGTGTGCCTCTATTTCTACTACCGTCCCGGTGATCACAGATGAACGATAGCACGACTACTTCCACTACGGCATGAGTACAACTACTACCTCTACGAACGTGGTGAGACCGTCTACTTCCGCTACGAACTTGATCCGTTCCGAAAAGTCTCACCTCGAAGGTATAACCCCGAGACGACGCCCGTGAATGAATGAATGCATGTTGGATGAGATGCACCCTTCGTCTGCACCGTGTCCGTATTGTCACCCGTTTTCCATGCCACTAACTCGTGGGACACCCGGAATCCGGGAGCGCCCCACCATCTTTTGCACACATCCGCACACTTCTCCTTTGCATCGGTATCTCAATCGAGTTACCAGAACCGGAACGCTGCCGGGGCACCGTTTTCGTTATCATTGCCATGGCACCCCTTTTCCTTCCACCACGGTGACAAATGCTTTATAATGCTCTTGTCAATTGCTATAAACTTGAACACGGCATCCGCATCATGATAACAACATTTAAAATGGTTTCAATTGTTGTTCACTATTGCTAAATGCATACGGGGATTTACCGGAATTGTTGTTCGTTGTTCCGGCCTCATTTGAACTTTCCTAGATAGGTAGTTTTCATATGCTTCACCTCTTGCCATGTTTAACAACATTTAATATTTCATGTGGTGTTTCGTCAATATGCAACTCGTTGCATATTGAGCTTCACTTAATTTGTAGTTTTGTTTGTGCACTTTGCCATACCGTGCTTCATTAAACCGGACATGCATCATACTTGGTTGTGCATCATGCCATGTTGATGTGATGGTTGTTTACTATGTTGTGTGCTTCTTTCCGGTGTTTGCTTCTTCGGGTTGGTTCCGGTAACGTCGTGTTTGTGAGGACCCGTTCGTCTACGTTCCGTTTGTCTTCTTCATGGACTCGTTCTTCTTCCTTGCGGGATTTCAGGCAAGATGACCATACCCTCGAAATCACTTCTATCTTTGCTTGCTTAGTTGCTCGCTCTTTTGCTATGCCTATGTTGCGATACCTACCACTTGCTTGTCATGCCTCCCATGTTTTTGAACCAAGCCCCTAACCCACCTTGTCCTAGCAAACTGTTGATTGGCTATCTTACCGCTTTGCTCATCCCCTCTTATAGCGTTGTTAGTTGCAGGTGAAGATTGAAGTTTGTTCCTTGTTGGAACATGGAGATGTTCTTCCTTGTTGGAACATGTTTACTTGTTGGGATATCACAATATATCTTATTTAATTAACGCATCTATATAATTGGTAAAGGGTGGAAGGCTCGGACTTATGCCTGGTGTTTTGTTCCACTCTTGCCGCCCTAGTTTCCGTCATATCGGTGTTATGTTCCCGGATTTTGCGTTCCTTACGCGGTTGGGTAATAACGGGAACCCCTTGAAAGTTCGCCTTGAATTAAAACTTCTCCAGCAAGGCCCAACATTGGTTTTACCATTGGCCACCTACCCTTTTCTTTCCCTTGGGTCGGCCAGCCCAAGGGTCATCATTATTTTACCCCACCGGGCCAGTGCTCCTCTGAGTGTTGGTCCAAACTAGAGTCATGTGCAGCGCCCCCTCGGGGAAACTCGAGGTTTGGTTTTAGTTGTATGGAGAGCTCATCTGAGTGTGCCCTGAGAACGAGACATGTGCAGCTCCTATCAGGATTTGTCGGCACATTCGGGCGGTGTTGCTGGTTTAGTTTTACCCTGTCGAAATGTCTTGTAGAACCGGGATACCGAGTCTAATCGGAATGTCTCGGGAGGAGGTCTATTCCTTCGTTGACCGTGAGAGCTTTTCATGGGCTAAGTTGGGACACCCCTGCATGGATTTGAACTTTCGAAAGCCGTGCCCGCGGTTATGGGCAGACGGGAATTTGTTAATGTCCGGTTGTAGAAAACCTGAAGTTGACCTTAATTAAAATGCATCAACCGCGTGTGTAACCGTGATGGTCTCTTTCCGGCGGAGTCCGGAAAGTGAACACGGTGTTGGAGTTATGCTTGACGTAGGTTGTTCTAGGATCACTTCTTGATCATACTTGTTCGACCGTGCTTTTGCCTTCTCTTCTCGCTCTCTTTTGCGAATAAGTTAGCCACCATATATGCTAGTCGCTTGCTGCAGCTCCACCTCATACCTTTTACCTTACCCATAAGCTTAAATAGTCTTTATTGCGAGGGTGTGAGATTGATGAGTCCCCGTGACTCACAGATACTTCCAAAACCAGTTTGCAGGTGCCGATGTTACCGAGCAGGTGACGCAACCATGCTCAGGAGGAGCTCGATGAAGATCTTGTCCTTTGTGTTGTTTCATTCTAGTTGATCAGTAGTGGAGCCCAGTCGGGACGATCGGGGACCTGTGTAGCAATTGTGGTAGTCTTCTTTTATTTTGGTTCCGTAGTCGGACCTTGATTGTATCTGGATGATGTAATGCTTTATTCATGTAATTATTGTGAAGTGGCGATTCTAAGCCAACTATGTATCTATGTCCCTTATGTATTACATGGGTTGTGTGAAGATTACCTCATTTGCGACATTGCTTTCAATGTGGTTATGCCTCTAAGTCGTGCTTCGACACATGGGAGATATAGCCGCATCGAGGGCGTTACAAGTTGGTATCAGAGCCTTCCCTGACCTTAGGAGCCCCATTGCTTGATCGTTTTTAGCGGCCGAGTTGTGTCTAGAAAAAATGTTTTGAGTCATTTAGGAATTATATATCGGAGAGTTTAGGAATTCTTTTTACTTCCCAGTCTCCTCATCGCTCTGCTAAGGCATCCTGACGTAGAGTTTTGACTCTTCTCTTCTCAAATTTCACTAAAGAAAATTTAGGATCACACGGGTATCTTGGAATCGTTCCGATGGTTTTGTGACGAGAACATTGTCTTGGTGCCTCCTGTCAGGGGTTTTGTGGAAGTGTCCCAGGGAGTTGAGCTCCGAGGTGTTGTCGTCATAATTTTATCATTGCAGTTCTGGAATACCTCAGTTTAGTACGCCGACATCGAAAATCTCTTTTATGCAGTTCATTGGTGAGATAACCTCGACGCCACCCAGTACTGGGGCGGGAGTTCGGGAGTATTGCCATAACTTGTATAACGGATGCTTTTCGAAGGTTGAGGTAGACGATTTCCGAAGGTTTCTTGGTTATGTGTTGAAGGATGGATACAGCTGGATGTAGGATTTGCTAGATTTGGGTGAGATATTATGCTTCCCCTGTATCCCCAACACCTGATTGCATAACCGGAAAGTTTCAGGAGTTTATAAGTGGGAATTCAAGTAGCTCTTAGGATATCTTTCTGACGGATATATGATATGAAATTGGGGTTCGACGTCTAGTGGTCCGCCTATTCATGGTTGGTTTTACAGTGGCCTCGTTGTGTCTTAAAGAGTCCTTGGCTATGCCGACTTGGGGACACTTTGTATGTCATGTGCACTACCTTGTACATGATGGTGATGTACGATCGAGCCCATGTAGGCCCCACCACAAAAACTTCGGACGAAATCTCTATCATATGTTTGTTCTGGCTTATTTTGCAAGCCAATCCTTTGTTTTGTTTTGAGTTGTGGTATTCGAGTTGCTTCGAAGTCAAGTGTTGATTCCATACTTTTCCTAAGCGGTGTTCTCATATTTCTATGTGAATACTAATCCTTCTCGATCATTGAGTTTGTCATGTCAATCCTTTTCACCGGTGTGCTTCTCTTCAAGTTGATCCGATCATTTCAACATCCGCAAGATCAAGTATCAGTTTCTTCTGAACGGTGTTTGCTTCATCCGTCTCCAAGTTGCCTTTGTTTTTCCCGCCCTCCCACCCTTGTTTCTTCAAGGACTCAGATTTCTTAATCAAGTATCTTTTTATTCATGTGAAGTCTCTCCATTCTTTTCCTTCATGTTCTTACCCGGTGATTCTCATGAAGATTCTAACGGAGCTTCAAGTTCATCACTCTTCACTCATTTTCTTCTCCGTAGGATTCAAATCAAGCTTTCGGTGTTGATCTCATATCCCTTTTTCCTCGTTTCAAATACCTTCTCATGTCGGTGCACCTCTTTATCATTCACTTCTCGTTATTCAATTGTTTCGGAGTGCTGAAGATATCTCAGAAGACTCACGGTTACATTCTCGATCCATTCAAGTTATTTCGAGGTTGTTATCTCATTCAAGTCATTTTATTTAACCGGTGCAAATCTCTCTTCTAAGCAATCATTCTACGGTGTTTCTTTTGAGTGGGCCCTAACCCACAGGTCTTTTCCCAGGATCTTACCTGACTCTTCTAATTTTCCCGGAGATATTATCAAATTCTTTTCCAAGTTTGACATAAGAATGAATTATCATCAGTCAAATGCCTTTCTCCAAGATCTTTCAAATTCTTTTCATCTTTGACTCAACCTTTTTTCTATTTGGCATTTCGGAGTGCATCAACAATTTATGGTGGTGTTTCTCGTCATCATTCTCAGGTTTTGAAACGAAGAAGACTTTTCCTCCATATCTATCCGTTCTCTCTGAGATTCGTGATTCTAGCTTGTTGCCATCCTCTCATAATTATTTTCGATTGTGGGAATTTTTTTCACCTATCCGGAGCAATTCAAGAGTCTTTTCAGTTTGATTCTCCGCAGCCCAACATCTCAGAATTATTCATTCCAGCTTTCAGCTCTCATTCTCCAAATCTTACCGGTGCATCGTTCAAGTGTTCTCTAATCAGTTCGTCATCTCCTCGTTCTCATGTAGCTAAATCCTCTCAAGTATCCCCGTTCATTTCATAATTCTAACCGGTGTTCCTTTATCTTCCTTTCTGTCATTTTAATTATTACGGTGGTTCGTGCAAGATTCCTCTTCTTTCGTTATCTTATCAATTTATTCCTTGTTTCGATTCCACCGGTGTTTCGTTGAAGGCATTCTCAAGTTGGCGCGATATCTATCTTAATATTTTCTACGAGAATAAGTAATATGCCAAATCCGTTGATTGTCATCAATTTAAATTGGTGATGGATACGCATAACGTAATTCTTATTCTTGCTTCATCAAGTGATTAATTCCTTATTCCGGAGCCTCATCAAAAATTCTTGGTTTCAATTGTTTTCATCTTGCTTTTCCAGAGTTCCTAGTTTTTCCGCATTATCTCAACGCGAAGATCCATCTAAATCATTACAAGGATTCACCTTGTGTTTTCAACTTCTCTTTCCTTCCATTTGATCATTCTTTTGTTTACCGGAGTTCTTCATGAAGGTTCTCCATGATGGTTCATCAAGGATTTAATTCCTTTCTCGAAGTGTTCATTGAGATTCTTTTCAAAGGAGTTCAAGCATTCTCCATCTTGCTATCCGGAGTGCAATTGTTTCTTCCGTATTGTTGGAGGTGGTTTTATGTCATTCTTGATAATTGAGTTCATGTTTTCATGATTCACATGTGGTCAAGAATGAGATATTTTAAATCCATCAATCTCGTCATTGGAGTTATCTTGGGCTATATTTCACCTAAAGCCTTCCCTAAGGATCATTGCTAATTGTGGTGCTCATAAATGATCCAATTTCTTCATTTACCCTTTCCGGTGCGATATAGTTTCTCGTCTCCTTGTTGATGTCAATCCAATCTTTGATTTTGTTAGTGGCAGGTTGTCACCTCTTTATTTGACATGTATTCCATAATACCATATCAAGCTTATTATTTTTGTTGTTGGTTTTTCCAACAACTCCGTTCTAGCATTTGTTGTAAGCATGCTCTCTCAAGACCTTGTTTCCCTTCGTTCACTCCATTCCATTCTTACTTTTGTTCCGGAGGCATTGTGATGTTCATCTTTTCAACCCATCATCTCGTTTTGTCAAAGATCATGTTCTTTCCATGCCTATCCATTAAACCGGAGTGTTATGCCCTTTTGCTCAAGTTCTTTTCCCCTTATCAAGTCTTGCATAACTTCTCAACCGGAGTGCTGCTCGAAGTTGTTCTTCCTTGTCCCACTTTTCTAAAGGAGTGTTTTCAACTTCGTTCATCTCCGTTGTATTCTTTCTTTCAATTTGTTTAACTTTTGCAAGGTTCTTTGGTTTCACTCATTGGTCAAAGGAGCAACTTAGTTTTACCTCTTCTCTTTCTCTTCCGTTTTCCCTTCGGTGCCATTCTAGATCTCGGGACGAGATCCTCTCGTAGTGGTGGAGTGTTGTGACGCCCCGAGAGCGATGCTCAAGAAGACTTCCATATGTTCCGGGTTTCGCCGTGTGTTCCATTTGTGCCAGCCCTTTTATTTTTTGCATTGCATCATGCCATCATATCATTAATTGTTGCAACTCAACTTAATAAATTGCATGAATCTTCGATGCATTTAAATCGAGGGAATTCACATGGTGATTCTCTTTATAACATATCCTCCCGGTAGTAGGGAGCTATATTAAAATATTTCTTTAATTTGAAATTCACCATAACACACTTGCAAAAAATCCCAATGCTGTAGTTATCACAACTCTTGGCCTCTATCTTTGCTATATATCTTTTCTCTATTTTCCGGAGCTCCACCAAGTATCCGAACATTTTTGGACCTCCTATTACCCACTTCCCATTCAAATCATTTGAATTTAAATCAAATGAGTTTGAATTTAAATCTTTCTATCATGGCCTTTTCTATTTTCTCGAAACGAGCATATTTTTGCGAGTCTGGAAATATATTCCGCATGCCCAAATCCTTCCTCTAATCCTTTCTTTCCTTTCCTTTCTTTCTTTGCGGTTTTCTGATTTCTAGAAGGTTTTTTTAAGACTTAAGGGAGAAGAGAGACCCAGGCCTCTCTAGGGCCCATCCACTTCCGGACCAAACCTCCCCTAGGCCAGCCGCCGACCTCCCTACGCGCAGCCTATCCTCTCGCTGGGCCGGCCTCCCTAAGGCCCAGTAAAGCTTCCCCCGCAACCCTAGCCTCGCTCAGCCTCTCTCCCTCTCTCGATCCCCTCTCCCTCCGCCGCCAGAGAGCATCGGCTCGTCCCCATCTCCCTCTCGTTCCCTTGCTGCTCTGCTCTACGCCCACAGACCGCCTGCCTCTTCCTCTCGCGCCTCCCTCCTCTCACTTCCTCCCTCACCTTCTCAGGGCGACCAGGGGCGGGTCCCAATCCCCATGGCCATGAACCCTCGCTGCTGCGCATCCCATGCCACTACTGCTCGCCCGTGACGGCCCTTCCTCGAGCGTGCTGCCTTCCTCGCCTTCGCTGCCTGCCCACGGGTCACGCGGCCTGAGGCCGGTGACTAGCGCCGCCGTGGCCGTCCGTCTACTTCCTCCTTCATCCGCCTCGGGAAGCCGCCGCCGCGCCAAGTCCCTGTGCCCACGCCCTGCTTCTCCTCTCGTGCCGCAGCTCCGTCCACGAGCTCGTGGAACCATGGCCGCCACAGGAGCCTCGCGCCCGACCCCCTCGCTTGGGCCATGGTTGCTCATGACCCCACCTTCCTGCACCTCCATTCGCCACCTACCGCTGCTCCGCCATGATCGAGATCCATCCCATGCTGTCACTGGATCGCCAAGATGCAGCCCCGACACCGTCGGCCCCTCCCTCCTTCAACGTTTGAGCCTTCATGACCGAGGCCTTCGTCATCTCCCTGTGATGCGCTGCGTGTGACCGTGACAGCCACACGGTCGCCACCTCGGCAGCCCCCTGTTGCTGGTTCGCGCGCCTTCGCTGTCGGTCGCATGGACGCCAAGACCCGCAACTCTCTGTACTGGACAGCAAGACCAAGTCCCGCACAGACCTGAACATCCCTGGGTTTCGCCAAGTTCCATCACCGATGACCGTTTTGGATACACCAAGACCCGGACCATCAAGTACCACGACGTCCATCGATCGCCAAGTACCCCTTTGGATACGCAAGTCCCTCGAAGGTCCACCGATGCCTAGAATGACTACAAGACCGGAACGAAGTACCACGATGATCGTTGACATGTACCACTACACCGCATTGAAACGTCAGGACTGTCCCGAATATTGCCAAGTACCACTTCGGTTTCGGAACGCGACGAGTACCATGACTACCCTCGAGGACATTGGTTCCATCAAGTTCGACTACCACGTGTGTACAACTACCGCCGCCGTGATTTTCAACAAGACGTCATGTGCCTCTATTTCTACTACCGTCCCGGTGATCACAGATGAACGATAGCACGACTACTTCCACTATGGCATGAGTACAACTACTACCTCTACGAACGTGGTGAGACCGTCTACTTCCGCTAAGAACTTGATCCGTTCCGAAAAGTCTCACCTCAAAGGTATAACACTGAGACGACGCCCGTGAACGATTGAATGCATGTTGGATGAGATGCACCCTTTGTCTGCACCGTGTCCGTATTGTCACCCGTTTTCCATGCCACTAACTCGTGGGACACCCGTAATCCGGGAGCGCCCCACCATCTTTTGCACACATTCGCACACTTCTCCTTTGCATCGGTATCTCAATCTCAATCGAGTTACCGGAACCGGAACGTTGCCGTGGCACCGTTTTCGTTATCGTTGTCGTGGCACCCCTTTTCCTTCCACCACCGTGACAAATGATTTATAATGCTCTTGTCAATTGCTATAAACTTGAACATGGCATCCGCATCATGATAACAACATTTAAAATGGTTTCAATTGTTGTTCACTATTGCTAAATGCATATGGGGATTTACCGGAATTGTTGTTCATTGTTCCGGCCTCATTTAAACTTTCCTAGATAGGTATTTTTCATATGCTTCACCTCTTGACATGTTTAACAACATTTAATGTTGTTGGGTACATAACCGAGAGAGAACTAAATAAGTCATGTGGTGTTTCGTCAATATGCAATTCGTTGCATATTGAGCTTCACTTAATTTGTAGTTTTCTTTGTGCACTTTGCCATACCATGCTTCATTAAACCGGACATGCATCATACTTGGTTGTGCATCATGCCATGTTGATGTGATGGTTGTTTACTATGTTGTGTGCTTCTTTCCGGTGTTTGCTACTTCGGGTTGGTTCCGGTAACGTCGTGTTTGTGAGGACCCGTTCGTCTACGTTCCATTTGTCTTCTTCATGGACTCGTTCTTCTTCCTTGCGGGATTTCAGGCAAGATGACCATACCCACGAAATCACTTCTATCTTTGCTTGCTTAGTTGCTCGCTCTTTTGCTATGCCTATGCTGCGATACCTACCACTTGCTTGTCATGCCTCCCATGTTGTTGAACCAAGCCCCTAACCCACCTTGTCCTAGCAAACCGTTGATTGTCTATGTTACCGCTTTGCTCAGCCCCTCTTATAGCGTTGTTAGTTGCAGGTGAAGATTGAAGTTTGTTCCTTGTTGGAACATGGAGATGTTATTCCTTGTTGGAACATGTTTACTTGTTGGGATATCACAATATATCTTATTTAATTAACGCATCTATATACTTGGTAAAGGGTGGAAGGCTCGGCCTTATGCCTGGTGTTTTGTTCCACTCTTGCCGCCCTAGTTTCCGTCATATCGGTGTTATGTTCCCGGATTTTGCGTTCCTTACGCGGTTGGGTAATAATGGGAACCCCTTGACAGTTCGCCTTGAATTAAAACTTCTCCAGCAATGCCCAACATTGGTTTTACCATTCGCCACCTAGCCTTTTCTTTTTCTTGGGTCGGCAAGCCCAAGGGTCATCATTATTTTACCCCCCCGGTCCAGTGCTCCTCTGAGTGTTGGTCCAAACTAGAGTCCTGTGCAGCGCCCCCTCGGGGAAACTCGAGGTTTGGTTTTAGTTGTATGGAGAGCTCATTTGAGTGTGCCCTGAGAACGAGATATGTGCAGCTCCTATCGGGATTTGTCGGCACATTCGGGCGGTGTTGCTGGTTTAGTTTTACCCTGTCGAAATGTCTTGTAGAACCGGGATACCGAGTCTGATCGGAATGTCTTGGGAGGAGGTCTATTCCTTCGTTGACCGTGAGAGCTTGTCATGGGTAAGTTGGGACACCACTGCAGGGATTTGAACTTTCGAAAGCCGTGCCCACGGTTATGGGCAGATGGGAATTTGTTAATGTCCGGTTGTAGAAAATCTGAAGTTGACCTTAATTAAAATGCATCAACCGCGTGTGTAACCGTGATGGTCTCTTTCCGGCGGAGTCCGGAAAGTGAACACGGTGTTGGAGTTATGCTTGACGTAAGTTTTTCTAGGATCACTTCTTGATCATAGTTGTTCGACCGTGCTTTTGCCTTCTCTTCTTGCTCTCTTTTGCGAATAAGTTAGCCACCATATATGCTAGTCGCTTGCTGCAGCTCCACCTCATACGTTTTACCTTACCCATAAGCTTAAATAGTCTTGATCGCGAGGGTGTGAGATTGTTGAGTCCCTGTGACTCACAGATACTTCCAAAACCAGTTTGCAGGTGCCGATGTTACCTAGGAGGTGATGCAACCAAGCTTAGGAGGAGCTCGATGAAGATCTTGTCCTTTGTGTTGTTTCATTCTAGTTGATCAGTAGTGGAGCCCAGTCGGGACGATCGGGGACCTGTATAGCAATTGTGGTAGTCTTCTTTTATTTTGTTTCCGTAGTTGGACCTTGATTGTATCTGGATGATGTAATGCTTTATTCATGTAATTGCTGTGAAGTGGCGATTGTAAGCCAACTATGTATCTCTGTCCCTTATGTATTACATGGGTTGTGTGAAGATTACCTCATTTGTGACATTGCTTTCAATGCGGTTATGCCTCTAAGTCGTGCTTCGACACATGGGAGATATAGCCGCATCGAGGGCGTTACACAAACAACACAAAGGTTATTCAACAATGGAAGGAACATTTCACCTATGATTTACCAAGTGGGAATTTAATTTTCTTTTTTCCTTCAGGACCTTAACAATGTGGCCAGTCTCAGATTGCTTCATTTTGAGAACCACCAAATATTTAATGGTTGTCTTGAGTACTGCTTGTGATTGTGCTGTTTTCTTCCTAAACATGTCAAGTTCATCTCTAAGTCCAATAGCAGAATCTCTTTCTACCACTAGTTTAGCCTCTAGAGCATCAGCGGTTGGCAATTCATAATGCATGATTGGGCCGGTGCCACTGCTATGGGATGATACAACGTCCATGAGGACCCCGCTCTTTGATCTTGGGCTAACCTGTTTTGCCATTGAAGTTCCGATTGGATTGAGAAAAGTTGAAGTTAGCAAAACATCTCAACAAGGAGTTATAACTGCAAACCAGTTAAACAAGCAAGGAATTAAAGAGTCTCAACTGGATGCTGAAAAGTAGTTATTAACATCATTGTAACCCGTTGTTACAGCAACAAAGCAGTTGAACAAACAAGTAGCTATTTAAGTTCAGGAAAACATGTAATTCTTAACAGTAAGTATCAAACACATAGATAGGCGAAGTCTGTAATAGGATTAATAGGCTGTGGCATCATGTAATTAGTAGCAAACTAAATTAAGCTAAGCAACATAATGGAACAATTTTGCAATAAGTGGATAACTAAAATTCCAAGAAGCAGGTACCTGAACTTACGCTAGTTCTTTGTACAGGCACACTGCAACTCCTTTTTGGCTTACAAGGTTGTACGAGGGAGTCCATGGGATCAATTGCTTGGATACACAGTCCCAATACTTCTTTCTTCCCACACTGCATTGGTAAGTCGAATGGTTAATATGGTAAGATGGTGCGTCCTTGATATGTTATATGGGGACGTGTAGTCAGACTAGTTGGAGCCACACACATCACACTGGCTTTTACTGTATATTTCATGTGATTACTTTTGGCATATCGAGATCTAAGCAATCTGCAATAGGATGAAAAGACTAGCATCCTTCACATTATTGGCAAACTTAGTTCATCGAAACAAGAAATTCAACCATTTTGTGGGTAAATCAAAAGCGTCACTGGAATATTTTTCACTACCCCAATCATACAAGAGAAAAGGGGCGACGCCACCATAGGAGTTGGTATGGGCGGCTGCCTCGGTGGCTGGAAAGTGTGCACCTAGTTTGAGTCGTCCAGGTTGGCCCAAGCTAGTTTTGTTCGTCCCAATGCACGAGCAGGCAATGTAAAAAAATGAATAAAAATGTTTCAATTTGGATGGGCCAATAACATAAGTGCAAGGCAGGCCCTATAGTAGGCTCGCGGCCCAAACAAGCTCCTCCCATATCGATCGACAGCAGGAAAAATCCCAATTCATTCGCTCCATCCTCGAGTCTGGTTCGCGCCTAACCTAGCCGCCGCTTGACAGACCGACATACCACTTCCTCGTGCCCTCATTGGAGGGCGGTCGCCAGGATTGAAGTGAACGGAAGGACAAGAAGATGAAGATCCAACCCTGGGTGTAGCCTGCATGGGAGGCAGCGGCGGCAGCATGGGCATGGCACCGAGCTTGCGCAAACGGACAGTCGCAGCTTGCAAGAGTAGCATGTGCAACTAGCGGGTACATCATATCCATGATTATATCTAATTCAATCTTCAATTTCTGGGCAACAATTAAACCTGACGGTGTTGTAAAACTGTTTGTATGTAGGGAATCTATGAGAAAATGGAACCAATTTCTACTTATTTTATAACTCCCCCAATCAATACTGAACTGACTGAATCTGATGTATCTAATCAAGTTTCCGGTGTAAACATCCAAGCTCATGTTGTTCTTGAGCCTTAAGTGTCTAATGAACCGACTGTTAATGAAGGATTTGATGCAAACATTTTACATGCTCCTGGTGATGAACATATAGTGTCTAATGAGGGATCCAATGCAAGCATTTTGCAAGCTCCCATTGAAGGATTTAGTGTCTAATGATGATGTGCTATGTTGAGAGAGACATAGAGATTTGCAGGCATTGGGGACAAGCAAATTATAGTGCATTTTCATGGCTTGAGGAAACATCGAGGCCATCTACTAGAAAGTCCCCATATCATGACAACATAGCATAAATACTTTTCTAATCTGTTGTTTGAAACTATTGGCATAATTGTGCAGGATAGATATATTGATATGCAGTTTGCGCACTAGTTATAGGTCCAATTACATTTCGATATATTCATCCAGAGAACGAATAATTCAAGCAGGTACAGACCATGTTTGTAGTCCTTGTACACCATGTTACATTTTGTGTTTTTTGGTGCTTGCATCATTTAGTGTTTATAATCTGAACTACTTTGGATCATTAGCTGGTTTTTAAAGTGCATGTAGCTTCACATTTCTCAAGTTATGTTGATTTCCGGAGTGCAAGTGCCTTCGTTTTTTTGAAGTTAAATGTTTGCCCCTGGTAACTTGAATTCGTGGATCCGCCACTGCACACGAATGCTAGTACGAATTAAATGAAATGCAGGGACTTACGCTAGCTCGTTGTACAGGCTCACTGCAGCTCTGCGTGCGCTTGAGATGTTCCATGTACAAGTCCATGTTACCACTTGCTTGGATGTGCAGGCCTTGTGCTCCTTGCACCCCCTCTGCATTTTTGACATGGCGAATGGTTGATCAAATAAGAGGAATCGACCTTGCTGTTGTACCGGAGGACAGATACTTACAAAGTTATATGGGTGTGCAGGATGTGTGCCAGATCCCGTAGCACCATCATGCTTCGCTAAAAAAATGGATTTGCTTGTTTCAGATGATATCTCCAGAAGAAATAAGAATTAAAGTCAGAGTTGCATAGGTGTGTAAGCTAAGAGAGCAGTGAAAGGATATCCAAACATCGTCGGAACAGTGCACAAGGGAGTGATGTGTGGATACCTAGTTCGGGCCGGCGTTTGGGCATGCTCGCCTAGCTAGACTACGGGTCACTTCAGAGCCGTTGAGGGTGATGCGCTGGTGTTGGCTGGCCACGCATGGATGCAGATCTTGAGTGGCAGTGGAGCGCTATGATGCGGTGGACGAGACTGTTGGTGAAACCGCGGCCTCGGGGGGCGGAGGTGCGACGATGTGCTCGGTGAAGTAGCCCCAGTGAGCTGGGAGACGGCGTCGGTGAAGCGCACCTGATGCGGTGGAAGTCGGTGTCTGTGAGGCACGTCGGTTGCGGCGGCCGACATTGTCGGGGGACCACCCTGTGCGGTGGACGAGGGCGTAGATGAGGTAGGTCCGGTGCGGTGGTGAAGCCCGACCATCGTCTTTGTCATCGTCGTCCAACATAGAGGTGGGGAAAGGGATGAGACGAGGGGCGATTCGAACTTCTCTTGGGTTGGCGGTGAATTAGGGATTTGACCAATTTGGGCATGGAAGGGGACGGTGGATAAGGGAGATTTTGCAGGGCTGGAATTGGGGCCGCCAGATATTTCAATCCGAAACATGGAAGCGCGAACTTATTTTGTCGTCGTCCTTTTTTTGGGGGGGAGGGGGAGGGAGGGAGGGGGTGGGTGGGACGCAGCTTCGGTGCCTTAAAGGCACCTGCCTTTGGGTCACTGACATATGGGCCAGCCACCTGTTGGGCCCACATGTCATGGACATGAAGGTAGGTGCCTTATGGCACCGAAGCATCCATCCGAGTGGGTGGCTGGGTGCTAAGCCACCGTACGACACACACGACAACCACGACACGACCCTGGTCTGCCTAGTGCGCCTACATTTGAGAGGATATTTGAGAATGCAAACGAATCTTCTTTCATTTGCAAATGAATCTGTATGTATTACCATGCCCGTGTTTTCCTTGCAAATAATTAGTCATTCCAAACGAGATACTATAAATTAATTAATGAGGAGTTATTTGAAAAAAATTAAATGGTATCCACGGTATCCATGCTAACGTGTATTAGAGTGTGTGTCACATAATTAGTTATTTGACTTAGAGTATGTGTCACATAGCGATCTCCAATTCTAACGTGGATTCCGCATTTCACTATATCCATGCTTTTTTTTCAATACAAATTCATATGTATATGATGAACACCATGGTAGTGAGAAAACTTTTGGATGGATTCAAACATATGACGTACAAAATAGCACAACAAATCGAGTCAATGTCAACTTTTCGAAACCTAGTATGCCACGAATTCGAAATAATTACCCATATGCATGGTCCTCATGTCAAATCTTACAATGTACACCGAATTGAAACATCGATATTAAGTCTCGTACTATCTACATTCAAATGTTGTTTTTAGCCCCCCCCCC
>NC_041390.1:340547474-340589798 GCF_002162155.2 Triticum dicoccoides | reverse complement strand
CGCCCCTGCACACACACGCTACATACTTCCTGTATCTGTCAATCTTGCTCTCCTAACCACCTTAGGAAGCTATCGGTTTCCAACACACATTGTATCTTTCTCTCCATGTTTCGATCTCTAACTCTCTCAACTACACAACGCCCTTTTTCCACTCCGTTACCAAATGTATATACATCACACACCCACCATTGCACCCCATGCCGAGCTCTCTCTCTCACCATATCGCACTAAATACATGCATTGCCTATCTAGCCCCCCAACCTCTCGTGCGCACGCACGCACGTTGTCTATCTAGGTCACTCACTCGAGACTGTCTCACTCTTCCTTCCGCACAGCGGGCCACACTCGCTCAACCTCGCTCTCTTTATCTGAGTCTCGTTTAACCTCGTTTTATTTCACATACAAATGATATATCTCCCTGTTCGGGCCTCGATGGACACACTCTATACTCTCTCACGCAGATTGTTTATCTAGTTCAGTACATCAAAGTCGCCCCCACTCTTTCGACCTCATGACGGGCCACGCTCGCTCAATCTCTCTCTCTCTCCCTCTCCCTCTCTCTCTCTCTCCTTGTATGTCTCGATTGACCTCGCTCTTTCTCAGACAAAAACGATATATCACCATGTTTGAGCCCAATTTGACCTATTCACATTGTATACTCTCTCACGCACATTGTCTATCTAGGTCACTCTCTCCAACCCGTCTCACTCTTTCGATCGCGCGACGACCCTATGTGATCGATTGATCTTGCTTCCTCCAATGCACAAAATATATCTACACGTCTGTGACTGGATCTTCTATCAAGCTCTATCTTACAGCCCTCACCCTTGCCAAAAGCTCAATATGTTCAATGAATGTCGGACCACACTCACTTTGTCTCTCTATCTATATGTCTCTCGATTGACCTAGCTTTCTCACACTGCCACACATTGAAGCTACCTCTCCATCCCTCGCAAAGCCGGAGCTATTTACATTGCGAGGGGGACTCCAACCTTGGATTAATTTGTGTAGGCATTTATTCCAGTTGGTTTAGATTATATTTTCGTAGCATTCGGCCCACGACTACTCCAAACACCGTTGCAACCCCTGCAACTCCCCTAGTTGATTTCCCTCTGGCTCGGTCATCGCTCTCTCGCATGTCCTTTCTCACCTTCAATGTTGCACCATGGTATTATTGCAAAAAACTCTGTCGTTCTCTTTAATTATTATAAATAAGCTACAAAACTACACACCGATTGTCGACTTGGAATGGAACAAATTTCGACCCACAAATTAAAGTGCTACCAAATACACACCGAGGGGCCCACATGTCATGAAACAAATTTGGACCCATATACAAATTAAAAAAATAAAGGACGAGGATCGAACAAGCGAGCAGGGCCTTCAAGCCGCATGTCAATAGGCAACATACGTAGAACATCAATGTTTGTTGTACCTCCCTTTGTTCACATAATGTTTTTATATTACCACAACCTATTTAATGGATAACATGTAATATTATTTTTAGTACTATTCGCCTTCACTTACTGACGGGTTCCATGTGTGCTCTCTCTTTCTCCTCCCCTTCTGCGTTTAGACAAATGGGAAAACACGAAGAACTCGAATGAGATGTTGTCGTTGACCATATCTGGACGCGTTCACAAGTTACGGCACCAGTTTCACGTACTAGCAGCACTAGTCAGTGTGTACGTGCAATGCACGTTAATTTGGAAGTATATTAAGTGCATGCGGATATTATTTGCTTGTTATTATGTGATTAGCACTATTTTTGGCATGAAATTAACTACACGCTAAACGTGTTGAGCGCTCGACATAGAAGCAGTCTCGGTCGTTGGATGACAAGGAATACATGTGGCTTGATGACATTTTATATTTAATTTGATACAGCTCTAGCAGAACATTCAATCGATCAAACCATAGATTTCACTCAGTCTGACTCCGACTTTAAATTATACAATGATCGATCTAAAATAAACGGAAATGATAAACGTTCCGATTTTAAGCATGGCAATCCGAATGTTTTTCATGGCAAAATAAGATTACGTGGCGGCGGCGGGGGCATCTTGCGGTGGGAAGCAGCTCCTCTGTCGTGCTCTTTGTGTCGTTGGGCCACTAACCGAAGGTGACGACGGCGCCTTGCGCCGTTGTTGGCGTACTCCTGGATGTTGGCCTAGGTTCAAGGAAGGACAAAATGTTCTAGACTTCGGAGCGAGTCAACTGGCGCGAGGAGGCGACTGGCGTTGGTGCAAGGAAGCGGCCGACGGCGGCCATCGATGCCGCTGAGGGGGGCACTGGCACCCGTATGGGGACATGCGCTGTCAATAGGGCGGCGGAGACATTCGTGTGCACGGGCACTGGCACGGGACCACACATGAGTGCACGCGCAGGCGCATGTGCTGGCAGGTGCACGGGCACCAGCACGGGCGTGCGTGTCAATGCACGCACGGGCGCGTGAAAATAGGCAGGTACCTCGTGGAACCCTGATCAAGCTCGGCGACAAATGTGCGGCTCCCAGCCCATCAATGCCAAGGGGATGGGCGCTGGCGCAGTCGGGGCGACGGGAGCCGGAACGGGAGCGGGGACAGGCGCGATGTCTTCCCGAAAGGCCAGTTCAAGCTCATCCCAAAGCACCTTATGTTCTTGAGACTCTGGCTGGGTGTCTTCCTCAGGAATCTTGGAGACTAAGGGCAGACCATCATGATGCCGCGTGGCGTACGTTTAGGTCAGGCTGGTTGGAGGTAGACGATAGGATAATCGGAGAGGAAGACAGAAGATTGTAGCGAATATCGGGTAGTGTGGGGTTGATTTTAAACTGCAGCGCCGGCGACATTAAAAGTGGGAGCAGTTGGGACGAATGTGGGCGGCGGAGCGTGTTCAAATCTCTCACGGAGATTTGTATATTTGTTTACAGAGGGTACCTTTTTGACAAGGCTCCGCCGCCCACATTACCATAGTTTCCTTCCTATCCGTCAGATATAAATCGGACGGCCTATATTGTAGGATGGCAGGCACACCATCATCACCAACTCATCTATACTGTGTTAAAAATAACTCTATTTTTTATAATTATATATGTTATATATATCCCCCTTGATTTTTCTTATGTATAAAGTTGTGATATAAAAGATCTGTATATTTCTTATAGAGGGAGTATCTCTTTGTCAAAAATATATTTATGTGTAACTAGTTACTCCTGTCTTTCTACTTCCTTTTGCTGATATGTGGGGCATCTGGCAACGGGGTCTACGTGCCATATGCACAAATTAGATTGCACAACTGCACGGTAGACACACCCCGGTCATAGCCCCGCAGTAATGCCCAATGAGCCATCAAATCACAACCCCCTTTCTAGCTTTAGAAGTAAGCTGGACGGACGAAGCGACAATATTTCACTGGGCCTGAATCCCCTTCTCCCTCGTCTGCTTGTTCAGAGAAAACCCCCTCTCGGCGATTGCATAGGGTTTTCTCATGGAGAACTAGGTACGAATTCTTCATCCATCCCCGATAATTCCAAGTCCCTTGGTTGCGGGTAATCCTAGGATGGCAGCCGCCGTGGTTGATGCATTTTTCTTCCTACTGAATCAAGTGTGTTTCATTTGCAGTGCGCAATGTGCGAGGACCCTACAGGTTTCTGCGCCCTCAGCGAGACGCCAGACTTGTTCCTTCTCATCCTAACACATGATTTTAAAACGCGCACATTATGTTCCCAGAATCCTCTTTTCTATCTAGGAGGGTGGGGTTTTTTTGAACATGCTGTCGACTAATTTGGAAATTTGGATTGGTATATTTGGATAAAAGGTACTACCAGTACGATGGTCAACACTGACGTGAAGGAGGAAGTTATTTCTAGATTTGGATAGGGAATACATTGTGTTCTCATAATATTTTTCCTGCAGTGCATTATTTTCTCTGCCAGAACACATGTACTCAAGATGCTCGGCCTTGCCATAACTGAATAGACCAGTTTAATGGTCACAGTGAAGACAAGCCATGGATATAAGTTCTGAGTTGGGTTCATGAACCAAGAAGATCGCTGGTTTTTGTATGGCCGAACTTGGATAAACTTTCTCAAGTGTTACGGACTGAAAGTTGGCACACGAATGTTGATGGAAATAGCAGAACCTTGTCTCATCTTCACTGTGATCTTCCACCCCGACGTTGTTCCAATTGTTCCTCCATGTTAGTTTTGTATCTGGTTCTTGCTTGTTGCCTCGATTACTTCTTAATCCACATATTCTGGCTAACTAATCACAATTTAACTTTAGAAGTAGCAACGAATCTCTCATGAAGACTGGGACAACGAATTTCTCACGAAGTTGACTGGGACAGTCGAAAAAGCGGTACTATGTTACTACATTATTGTTCATATAGTTGACCAACACACAACATCATTTGTTGTCGTCATATCTTACTACACTAGCAACAAGATTATGTATTACTGACATATGAACCACTGCACATGCCTAGTAGTAGGAGCACTGTGTATGTTCAAGTGGCTGCCGTGTTTCGCACTCCTCCGTCGTAAGAGTGGAAACGCTTGCTGTAATCATTTTTTTTCTTCAGAAAACAGTGGACACGCTCTACCGTGCGGATCCCCCTCCAGCGATGCACTAAATTACTCACTTTCGCCGACGTGTGGGATAGCCAGCATCGGGGTCCACTAGCCATGCACTAAATTACTCCGTAGTAGAGTGATGGTAGACTACCACGATCGAAGTGCCGCAGTAATGCCCAATGAGCCATCAAATCACAAAACTTCCTCCTTTCCAGCAGTAAGTTAGACGGATGAAGCAACAATCATTTCACTCTTCTCTCTCAGCTTCCTCTCTACCGAACTCGCTTCTTCCTCATCTTGTTCCTCATTTCTTCAAGAAAACCCGACCTACTTCTACCATTGTTCTTCTCTCCCAAAGAAGGAAAGGTGAGCGCATCAATGGTGTTGATTCTGGCCAAGGCCCGGTCTTGCAACCCTGAGACTGGTCCTATAACTCCCTCTCTGTTCTTCTTTTGGGTTTGTGATTATCGTTTCTTTTCTTTTATTTCTATTTGACAGTTTCTTGATGGATGCTGGAGCACCGGCTGAAGTGATGTCTATGGCTGTGGCCAAAACTGTCGAGGCTCATGGTATGAAGAAGCACAAGCACCCCGCCGAGACTAGCATAGACAAGCTCAAAGTCATCGCCCTGTCCAAGCCCTCCACTCCGGGATCCCTCATTAAGCAAGTCCAGGTAATATCTCTTCTTGATGATCTTTTTCTCGATCTTGATCGTGTTTTTTCATCTAAACGCAGTACTAGTACTAGTAGTACAACTTTCTGGGTGATCTTGCATGTGATTTTTGTGTGCCAAATGATGGTTCTAAATTCCTCTTTTGATCACAACATGCGAGAGGTTGACACTTATCTCTTATAGATTAATTTCAACTGGAGTACTTTATGAACATCAATGCTTCCTTTGAAGAGGGTATATTTGCCTTAGTAAATTGTGTTATGGATATTGCAAGTAATCCCTCTGCTCTCATGCCTTAGAAGATATGTTCTAGTGTCTTTGTTCACTCGTTTCTGTGCGTATATGTAGTCATATATGGAGTATAATATCGAAAATCATCTTATATTTCTGAACGACTGTCACATCCCTAGTTCTAGTATGACCTAGGCTAGCCTTCATGTTGCATCATGTTTAAATTTCATTGAAATTTGAAATGGGGATTTGTGAAACCCTTAGAATCATTCTGGAAATGACCCTAATAAAAAAATTGCTCCAAAAAGGTCCAAGAAAATGCTCATGCTGCTCTCTGAAAATATTGGACAGAGATAAAAATCAAACCAACATTTTCAGGAGCTCATAAGTATTTATTTTGGGCATTTGGAATTAATGTAGAGTTATTTGGTTTGGATATATATTGTTATATATATATAATATTGTCCAAAAATTATGCCAGTAGTTGAGGAGCTCTGGAATAATACCACTAGCCCCTGCAAAAAAATGGAATAAGAAAATAAAATGGTTTAGTATTTTTATTAAACCAAACAAATGTCAGAAAAATAGAAAAGAAAACAAAAATAGAGAAACGCTTACCTGGACCTTACCTACGGCCTGGCACAGGCCGGCCCAGCCCACCAGGCCTCTGCTAGTCATCTCTGTCCTCTCGCCAGGAGGACGAGAGGCGCGTGCCCGGCGCCTGCGGCCACACGACGTGGCCACCTCCAGCTTTACACCGACGCGGGAGAGGCTCCTGGAGCCACCGCGTACTCCCCCGACCCTCTCTCACTCTCTCCCTGAGTCGATCCCCTTTCCTCTGTCTCTCCCCCTTGCTCTTTCTCCCATGCCCGAGCACTGCCATCGCTGCAGCTCGTCGCCGTCGTAGCTACCGCCTCCCCCTCGCCCTCTCTCCGTGTCTGCAAGCTCCTCTATGACCTCCTCATCGTCCCTGATGAGCCACGCACCACCGGACGCCCTGCTGCCTCACCATCGACCCGTCTTCTCCGCGGACGGCCACCGGATCACCATCGCCGTTATGCCGCCGTCTGGTCCTCCCCGATCTTGCTGAGCCTCCCTACCGACTCCATGTGAGCCCCTGCTTCGTTTACCCCTAACTCCATGCCCGATTTCAAGCTCTAGCTGCCTCCTACACTGGAGCCGAGACGCACCGCTGCACGAGCTCGACGCCGGCGACACTTCGGTGACCATTTGGTCCCGGGCATGCGTCCAATGTATTCGTCGCACCGCGTAGAAGCCATAGGTACTAACCTCGCATCGCCACGGCCGTTGTAGCCTCGACCCCGAGCTCACCCGAGCTCCGGCCGCCTCCAAGCTTGCTGCTGCCGCCACCATAGGCCACCGTAGCCCCCCATGCCTGCTCCATTAGGTGCGCGCGAGCTCCAGCTAGCCGTAGAGGCCAACCGCGTCGCAAACCGCCGCCTATAGCGCGAGCCCGAGCAACTCCGGCGAGCCTCCGCCGCGAGATGTGGTCGCCGGTGCTTAATCCGGCGACGCTGACGTGGCAGGATTAGATTAGGTGCTAATCACCCAGTTAATCAACCCCGAGTGGATGACATGTGGGACCCGCACTGTTAGTGACACAATTAAAGTTAAATAACCCCTGTTAACCCCCTGAGTCAATGACAGGTGGAGCCCACCAGTCAGATTTGACTTTGGCCAATGCTGACATCACCGTGACTTAGTGCTGAGGAAATAAATGATTCTGGATTATTTCTATTTTGGAAATTCCAGAAAATTAGCTAAACTTCAAAAATTCATAGAAATTCAACCATAGCTGAGATTGAAATAATTTATATATGAAAAATTATCAGAAAAATTCAATCTATCCATCTGTACCATTTTCATGCATGACAAACTAACTTATACATGCTGTGTATGAGGAAACACATGAATGTCATTAATAAAGGCTTATTTTGGAGTTGCATTTGAAACTTTGGTTCAAATGGACTTCATGCAAATAAATGCTAGATGCATTAACTCAAACAACATCACATACTCATGCCATGTTCATGCATCATATTGTTGCATATGCTTGTGTTTGATTATCGACACCGTTCCTTCTCGATAGGTCCTGCTCCGGACATCGATCCAGAGTACCTGTCAGTGGAGCAGTGCCCCCATGTTGATCTACCAGGCAAGCAAACCCCCTTGGTCATTCCGATACAATCCTACTCTCTCGCTCCTGCTCTCATTTATTGCATTAGGACAACAACGATTCAACTGCTACTTTATGCTGCGGTAGTTGAACCCATTCCTCTGCATGACCTGTCATTGCCACAATAAATAGTTAAAACCCACTAGCATGTGTAGGAGTTGATTGAGCCATGTTGTGTTCCTACCATGCCATGCCTGCTATTGCTTAGAGTTTTGTTAGGTCTGATCCATTGGGAATGGATTGGAGTGTTATGCTATGTTCTGATGCTGAGAGTTAAGTGTGTGGACACGATTTGGTAAAGGTAGCGGTGAGAGGCCATGTAGGAGTACATGGTGGGTTGTCTCACTAGAACCGTCCTTAAGCACTGAGTTCTGTGTATGTTGTCCAATGACTAGCTACTACCACACATTGGGTTCCGGTAACTCGACCCCTCTTGATTTATTAACCAACTTGATCTCTGTCCGGGAGTTGCAATTAGTCTCTGGTGTTTGTAGGTAGTGCTATTTTTCTACCGAGTGGCACCCGGCAGGGTGGACATGGGACAGACTAGGCACACGTGGCCCGGTGTACCGAGTGGCACCCGGATGGTGGGCTCGGGAACCCTGTACACATCGTTTGGGGCGGCGAGCGAAACCCCGGCCGGATCTCCTTACGGATGGAACCCGAATAGGCGATAAACCCAGACTAGAGTCTTCTGTGGTTAGTCAGGTCGTGGCTGACACCCTCGCCAGGCTTCCGCTTGAAGGTTGCCGAGATACATGACGTGTACATGGTGATAAGTGGTGAGAGCGTGTGTGAAGAAGTACACCCCTGCAGGGTTATATGATCTATTCAAATAGCCGTGTCCTCGGTTATGGACTTCTTGGATGCTTACGTGGTACATAGACAACTTAAAGTGGATACTCTAAAATTCTCAAGACAAGTGTGAGTGTTATGGATGGCCTTCTCGTAGAGAGACGGGGATGAATCCATAGTAGTGTATTGATGTGGTGATTAGTGGACTCGTGTGCGCTGCCTCACCTCAAAGGAGTTTCTCGTTGTCATAGAACAGGATAGCCACTGAGTCAAAGCTGGCTTGCTGCAACTAAACCCCACATTGCCTTCTTGATACTAATGCATGTATGATAGGATCTGATGTAAGTCTTGCTGAGTACCTTTGTACTCACGTTTGCTTTATTTATGTTTTGCAGGTGAGACATCTGTCTCACTAGTAGTACCACTTGGACTTCGACGAGTAGCTTGTTACCTCAGCTACGATCTTGTACCCTTCGGAGGGACTTGTAGATAGTCAGGCTTCTCGGCCTTTTTCTTTCGTAGTTGTCTGTACTCAGACATGTACTGCTTCCATTGCTTGTATGCTCTGAATGATGGGTCATGTGACCCCTGTTTGTATTTAATGCTATGTGACTCTTTTGGGCCTTTATCTATACGAGTTTGCGTTATGTTGTGATGCCATGTTGTACAACACATACTTGCATGTTATGCGTACGTGTGACGTGTATTGCTATGTGTGGGATCCGACAACCTAGTTGTCTATCCTTGGTAGCCTCTCTTATGGGGAAATGTAGTCTAGTGCTTCCACCGAGCCATGGTAGTCTGCTACAGCCCGGTTTACCCGGAGTCCTGCTAGCCTAGCACTACTGCTCCGGAACACTTAGACTGGCCGGCATGTGATTCACTTCATTCCTGTGTCTGTCCCTTCGGGGAAATGTCACGCGGTGACATCCGGAGTCCTGCCTAGCCTGCTACAGCCCGGTTCACCGGAGTCCTGTTAGCCCAGTGCTACAGCCCGAATTCGCACGCTGCTGACCGACATGCTCGATGTTGATTCATGTATGCCTGTCCTCGTAAATTAGTGCCACTTTGGGTACACGAGTAGTCATGTGAGCCCGGGTTCTCTGTCATATGGATGCTAGCGATACTATCATATACGTGAGCCAAAAGGCGCAAACGGTTCCGGGCCATGGTAAGGCGACACCCGTGGGAATACCGTGCGTGAGGCCGCAAAGTGATATGAGGTGTTACATGCTAGATCGGGGTCCCGACAATGGCGGTAGTAATAAAATATGGTTTCTGTTTGAATTAGAACCAGGTCCACGATGGAGATGAAGTTCTGAAAGTCATGATGTGTGAACTGGAAGACCTGAGGATGAGTTCTACTGCTAAACTATCCAGCTGTTGTGTCCTTGTCGCTACATTTTCTGAACTAGTGTTTTCCTGTAGCATTGTTGTCAGGCGTGTTCTCGAGGCTATACTTGACCACAATAATTTCCTGGCTGTGCCTTCGATTACGAAGGGTGTGGTTCTTGTAAAGCTTCCCAACAAATCTCATGCGGCATCTCTTCATCATCATGTTTATGAGTGGAAAGACCACTCTGTTAGGTTCTCCAAGGTTGACGAGATGGTGATGATGCATGTAGACATATCTCACGAAGTCCATGGCCAAGTCAGTTATGCAGGGTTCATCCCGTAGGTCGGGGCAAGAAATAGTCTGCAGAGTTTAATTAGTGCAACTTTGCTTGTGTGTAGTAAGTACTATTGTTCAGTACTTGATTTGTGTTTGTGAACCCTGTATTGTTTATTAGTACTGCCGCTTTTGGTGTGTGGTCAGTCCTGAGAACGGTCTATTTTAATGTCTGTCCACTCAATTTAGTCTGTATATTTTGAAGTATCCAGATCATCTTTTTTGTGAGGACGGTTTATCAATTATGGTTACACTCCAACATCTATATGTATTGCAGGGTTTATCGCACCCACCAGGATTTCCACTCCAATGGATGTTCGGTCCATACGATTTTTACGACCTTTGGACTATCCTGCTTGTGGGAGTAGGCAGGGCCCCTACATGCCACCCGTAGTTGGACGATCAATCTTCTGTTTAGTACTTCAACATAGTGATTTCCTGTTAAGGATTCACTCGTGTCACATCAAGTAAATCTTATTGATTTACTGTCTAAATCTTATTGATTTAATGTCACATTTTCTTTCTTTTCCTACAATTTTACGATGCATGTTTTGCCATGTGACATTCATCACAGAATAAACCGTTTGGTTTGCTCTATGATGGCTATTTTTGCAGGTTTCACTTCTTATGTCGTGTCAGCAACGAAGGCACTGTCCATCACTTATATTACTGGAAAAAATTGGATTAGTCTGTTGTCTGAGTACAAGCTGAATCCCTATGATTAACTGCAGTTTGGTTCAACAAAAACGCCACAATTAGTCCTTCTCGCGTTTAAAAGAAATGAAGAAAAAAACTGGATCACGGTCACTGAGCCTAGTCAAGTTAGAAAGCTGATCATAGTAGACAAGACACGATCGCCGTTGTCTCGCACATCGGTACCAACTTCAGCAACGGATAAAGCACCGACAGTTGCTCTAGCACTGACAGCCACAACATCTCAGTCTGATCCTGCTGAGGATTTGGCACCGACCGCGTCAGCGGATCAGGCTGATCCATCAGAGGATCTGGCATCGACACCGGCACCTGCTCCGACACCGGCACCAGCTCTACAAGGAGCACCATCTCCGCCAATAGCAACGGCTTTGGTACCTGCACCAACCCTTGCAGTTGCATCTGCTCCGGCCCATGCTGCGGCAACCGAACGAGCAGTTGCACCGGCAATAGACTGGGCTGCAGTTCGCACTTCATATACCAAAGTCCTTACAAAAACCAACATGTCCACCTTTTTGGTAAGCATTGGCCGGCCAAAGTGCATCATTCTTTTTTCTTTCCATGTTGTTTCGCATGATTCAGTGTGTTGATCTAACTATTTGGGTATGTCTTCTTGTTTGCAAACAGAGAATTCCTATAACAACGAGGGAGTTGTTCAACAATCCGGGCGACAGCGGCCAAGTTTCTCTTAATTACCATGTGCAGCCTTGGTGTGAATGAACGTGCTCAATATACCGTAAGTACAAAGGATGGTCATATGAGGATTGATGCTAAAGGATGGTTAAGGTTCAAATCCAAATCATATCTTGCGGTAGGGGATAATCTCAAAATTGAACTTTCTCGGCAAGGAGAGCTGGTCCAAATCAACTTTGAAATTCTTCAGTACCAGCACGCAACTGCCGAACTGATATATCCTCCGAGAGATTTTGATGTAATAATCTGGCATGGTGAAATAGGTGTCATGTGTTAAGACGATAGTATTATTTATCACATGGTATATCGTTGATAGAATTGCAACTCTCATTGCTGGTTAGGAACTGTCGTTCAATTTCAATCCAACAGCTGGCGTGCTTTATTCAATTTCGTGTATTCTCCTTGCGACAACATCTAAAACCAGCATCGTACCGATCGCTTGCAATATGAAAAGTGCTAAGGTAGAACACATGAGCCCCCAAACATGCAGGGTGGGCCTGCAGCCCAAAGTCCAGAACCGTAAGCCTGTCTGAGTATTATATTCTTAGCTGAACCCCCATGATGCCCGTGCGTTGCACGTAACATCTAGATGCAGTTGTATGAGTATTTTATCTTGTGAGAGAAAAGGATGAATGAGGGAAGGCCTTATTTGCAAATGTGGAGAGGTGTGTGGGCACCTTTTTGCAAAATTACCATAGTTTCCTTCCTATCCGTCAGATATAAATCGAACGACCTATATTGTAGGATGGCAGGCACACCATCATCACCAACTCATCTATACAGTGTTAAAAATAACTCTATTTTTTATAATTATATATGTTATGTATATCCCCCTTGATTTTTCTTATGTATAAAGTTGTGATATAAAAGATTTGTATATTTCTTATAGAGGGAGTATCTCTCTGTCAAAAAAATATTTATGTGTAACTAGTTACTCCTATCTTTCTACTTCCTTTCCCTGATATGTGGGGCATCCGGCAACGGGGTCCACGTGCCATATGCACAAATTAGAGTGCACAACTGCATGGTAGACACACCCCGGTCATAGCGCCACAGTATTGCCCAATGAGCCGTCAAATCACAACCCCCCCCTTTCCAGCGTTAGCAGTAAGCTGGACGGACGAAGCGGCAATATTTCACTGGGTCTGAATCCCCTTCTCCCTGGTCTGCTTGTTCAGAGAAAACCCCCTCTTAGCAATTGCATAGGGTTTTCTCATGGAGAACTAGGTACGAATTCTTCATCCATCCCCGATAAATCCAAGTCCCTTGGTCGCCGGTAATCCTAGGATGGCAGCCGCCGCCATTGATGCATTTTTCTACGCCCTCGTTGAGACACCACACTTGTTCCTTCTCATCCTAACACAGGATTTTAAAACATGCACAATATGTTCCTAGAATCCTCTTTTCTATCCAGGAGGGTGGGTTTTTTTTGAACATGCTGTCGACTAATTTGGAAATTTGGAATGCTATATTTGGATAAAAGGTACTACCAGTACGATGGTCAACACTGACGTGAAGGAAGAAGTTATTTCTTGATTTGGACAGGGAATACATTGTGTTCTCATATTATTTTTCCTGCAGTGCATTATTTGCTCTGCCAGAACACATGTACTCAAGATGCTCGGCCTTGCTATAACTGAATACACCAGTTTAATGGTCACAGTGAAGACAAGCCATGGGTATAAGTTCCGAGTTGGGTTCATGAACCAAGAAGATTGCTGCTTTTTGTATGGCCGAACATGGATAAACTTTCTCAAGTGTTACGTACTAAAAGTTGGCGCACGAATGTTGATGGAAATAGGAGAACCTGGTCTCATCTTCACTGCTATCTTCCACCCCGACGTTGTTCCAATTGTTCATCCATGTTATTTTTGTATCTGTTTCTTGCTTGTTGCCTCGATTACTTCTTAATCCACCTATTCTGTCTAACTAATCACAATTTAACTTTAGAAGTGGCAACAAATCTCTCATGAAGTTGACTGGGACAACTCGGCTGCTCATTTGTTATTCTCTAACAACTCGGCTTTTACTAATGGCACCGAAGTTGACTGGGAGGACATCCTCAAGTTCCCACTCTTTATTGATCGTCTTGAGGTCCTTGTGGGGTGTTTCAATGGTGGAAGGCCACATGGGATATGTGTGCTACTGCTGCACTTGTTGAACAGGTCCATTGTTTATGGTATGAGTTTTTTTCTGTTATATATGTTGTTCGTAAACTATTGCTTATACACAATTTTACAGCTGTGATCTTCTTGAAATAGAAACTGCCCAGTTCTATTGTTCCTATACAGATGCCTGACCATGGTCGGGTCAGACTTGCGCTTGGTCACAACATGATGTTTATGTCGACCTACTCCATTCCCCTTGGAGGTGAAAATATACTTATTCATGGGTGGTCTCAAATAATGAAGGCCCGTCCATCATGGAGAATAGGACATAATATTATGTTCGTCCTTTTCCATGGCTCTAAAGCAAATATCCTGTTTATTGACCACATTGCGAGATGAAACAACTTTCAGAAGGTTGTGGATGCGCGGGGTGGCGCCTGGGCCTTGTCCTGGGGCTTGGAGGCCTCGCCCTTGGTTAACTGTAGGCAAAGTAGCACTATTCGAGGCGTGCTTTGTACGGTTGAACCTGTATAAGTACTCATACTACTTTCAGCTATGGTTGTTAAGTGCCACTACTGGTTTCAGGTAAGGTTGTTAAGTACTCCTGCTGCTTTTACAGTCTGTCGTGTTTCTTCAGTCCTGTCTTCCTCCAACGCCAAAACCAAACCAGCGAAGGCGGGGCCGCCTGCTTCTGCCTCCCACGGCTGGCTGCGCCTCAGCGCACGCATCACCGCCCCACCGTCTCCTAGATCGTTAACACCGATGAACGAGGCCTCACCGTCGTCCTCCGCGCGCTTTGGGGCGCTCGCCGCGGCACCGCCCTCTCGCATTGTCAACATGGTCTTCAGACAACAGGAATCGGCAGAAGTATGTGGAGAGGATGACAGTAGGGGCCCACCATGTCAGCGTATGGAAAAATAAAATGCTTCCTGACATCTGGGACCCACGACATTGTGAGCGTATATAGTCGATAGACAAGAGAACAACACAAGATTGGCTGACACCTAGGACATAGCTGCTCGAGCAGTATTTTTTGGTATTCTTGAGATGGAGCAGGGTTTGAACTCGGCTGTGGCCCGTCTAGCCCAGGCTTATATTTTATGTTCACCATGTTACCAGCCCATCTATTTTTTATTTGTGAAAATGAGCCTAGTTTATTTTTTTGAAGAATACCCAATCCAGGCCTACTTACTTTTCTACGCCCTGATGGGCTGCAACTCTTTCAAGACGCCTGCAAATCTTGAAAGTAATATGAAATGGGCCGTAAATATAAAGAAAAAGATGACAAATTGGCAATTACTTTATAATTTTTGAATTTTTTCACATTTTTAGATTCCTATTTCACTGGGCCTTAACCTAATTTAAATATATCTTCAAAGTACTTCAAATTTGGCTCGACATTTTGGTATTAAAAATAGTTTGGAACCCACATGAATATGCGAAATTGGCCCTGGCCAACCAAAAAACGGACTGCAATAAATTGCATAAGAAGTCACAATGAGCTATATATAAATTATTAAAAAAGAGGGAATGGTCTGACTTGTTGGCCTGTTAAGTTGACGCGTATGCAAGATTCTTTTTAGTTATTATATACGTCAACAAACGATTCTAGCAGATGTAACCGTTGGATGTCAATCCAACAGCTGTCGTGTTTCTTCAATCTTTCATCTTCTTGCTCTAGCCGCCAAATCCAGCGCCGGCATGACCGCCTGCTCCCGCCTCACGTGGCCGGCTATGCTGCTGCGTTGGACTCACCGCCCCACCGTACTCCCATCGCTGGCCTAGCCATCCCTCTACTCACCCACACATGCTGTTATTCTCCGGCGACGACAGACGAACCAGTAAACCCTCGTAGAGTCGTACTCCCCTTCACGTGGGAAACAACTGCCGAGTCTTCCCTGGCTCCGTGTCATTCCCTTCCTAGGCCTCCCCGTTGTCCACCTCCCTGGTGCTCTCGGCGCGGTCCGGTCAACATGGTCAACGACCAACATGCATCTGAAGTGGACTGTACGTGGAGAGGATGACAGCTGGGTCCACGGCTGCACGCAAGGAAATGCCTCCTTATTAAGCGCAAAATAATGATTCATCCACCTGACATCTAGGACCCACCGAAAGGGCCTTTGTATTTCGTGACAAAAATGTTACCGCCGCTGATAGCTCAGACCCACTAGCTATATCTTTGCACGCAAGGAAGTGCCTCCTTATTACGCACAAAAAAATGAATACTCCCCTGCTAGCTGGGACCCAGTATAGTGGGAGGCTGACTTGTGGGCCTACTAAGTTGACGGGGACGGAGGGCTTTGTTAACTTAGTCAATACGCACGATTCTAGCTCCAGTGACCATACGATGTCCATCCAACGGCCGTCCAAACCAGCGCTGGTCGTGCCTCGTACTCCTGCTTCCCGTGGCCGGCTGCGATGCCGCGGAGGCCTCACTGCCCCCTACTACTCCCACCGCTGGCCAGGCCCCCTGTTATTCTACGGCGACCGGAGCCTCACACCACAGCGAACCAGTGAACCCTGATACTCCTCTACGCAGGGGAATCCACTGCCGCGTTGTAACACCCACAATGCGGCTATGTCTCCCACGTGTCGGGGCATGACTTAGAGGCATAGCCGCATGGTAGGCATGTCGCAAGATGGGTAATCATTACACATCCCATGTACTGAATAAGAAAGGGATAAAGAGTCGGCTTACAATCGCCACTTCACACAAAACATAAATAATCCATACATCATCTAAGATACAAACAAAGGTCCGACTACAGAACCAAAATAAAGAAATACAACCCAAATGCTAGATCCCCGATCGTCCCAACTTGGCTCCACTATTGATTATCCGGAAAAGAAAATTAATAGCGACCCAAGTCTTCGTCGAACTCCCACTTGAGTTTGGTAGCGTCCCCTGCATTGGCATCATCGGCACCTGCATCTGTTTGGAAGTATCTGTGAGTCACAAGGACTCAACAATCTCACACCCTCGCGATCAAGACTGTTTAAGCTTATGGGTAGGAAAGGGTAGTAAGGTGGAGCTGCAGCAAGCACTAGCATGTATGGTGGATAACATATGCAAATGAGAGCGAGAAGAGAAGCAACACAACGGTCGAGAAGCTAGAAGTGATCAATAAGTGATCCTGAAGCTACTTAAGCTCAAGCATAACACAAGACCGTGTTCTCTTCCTGGACTCCGCCGAAAAGAGACCATCACGGCTACACACACGGTTGATTCATTTTAATTAATTTAAGTGTCATGTTTTCTACAACCGGACATTAACAAATTCCCATCTACCCATAACCGCGGGCACGGCTTTTGAAAGTTCAAAACCCTACAGGGGTGTCCCAACTTAGCCCATCATAAGCTCTCACGGTCAATGAAGGATATTCCTTCTCCCAGGAAAACCCGATCAGACTCGGAATCCCGGTTACAAGACATTTCGACAATGGTAAAACAAGACCAGCAAAGCCGCCCGAATGTGCTGACAAATCCCGATAGGATCTGCACATATCTCGTTCTTTGGGAACACCGGATTGTCAAAACTTCCGGTAGGCCAACCCAGAGTTGCCCCTGGTGGCCACTGGCGGCTGACAAGTTGGACCAACACTCAGAGGAGCACTGGCCCCGGGGTTTAAAATAAAGATGACCCTTGAGTCCGCGGAACAAGGAAAAAGGCTTAGGTGGCAAATGGTAAAACCAAGGTTGGGCCTTTTAGAGGAGTTTTATTCAAAGCAAACTGTCAAGGGGTTCCCATAACACCCAACCGCGTAAGGAACGCAAAATCAAGGAACATAACACTGGTATGACGGAAACTAGGGCGGCAAGAGTGGAACAAAACACCATGCATAAGGCCGAGCGTTCCACCCTTTACCAAGTATATAGATGCATTAAAGTAAATAAGATATAATAATGATATCCCAACAATATCCATGTTCCAACACAGAACAAACTTCATCTTCACCTACAACTAGCAACGCTATAAGAGGGGCTGAGCAAAGCGGTAACATAGCCAAACAACGGTTTGCTAGGAAAGGTGGGTTCGAGGCTTGACATGGCAATATGGGTGGGATGATATAGCAAGTGGTAGGTAGCGCGACATAGCAAAAGAGCGAGCAACTAGCAAGCAAAGATAGAAGTGATTTCGAGGGTATGGTCATCTTGCCTACAAAGTTCTCAGAGTTGTCGAAAGCTTGATCCTCGTTAGCGTACTCAATAGGTTCCTCGGTCACGTACTCGTCTCCCGGCTCTACCCAAGGCAAGAACACAATCAAAGGAACAACAATCAACCATGGTGCAATGCACAAGCAACATGATGCAATACATGGCATGGTATGCAAGACGTGATATGCAATGCATATGCATGCTCCGGAAGGGAAAGAAAGATCAAGGCATTAACATGGAAAACCAAGTGTGCCGCTGGAAAGATGAGATGATTTCGGTTGAAATCGATATAATGGTCACCGGAAACGGATGCACGGTTTGCAAATGGCAAGCAAAACAAGAATGGCACAATTCTGTGATTAACAACACGATGCCATCTAGAATGCAAGAAGAAACTAAGCTACTTCACTCCAACATTGCAAACAAGCACATGGCAGTGAGGTACACAAGATGCTTGACAAAACATGAACACTGAGCTACGGCTAAATCATACAAGAGAATGTTTAAACAAGCATGGCAAAAGTGCAAAAGATATCAGCATCACAGACTTAGTGAAAATACTAACATGCCGGTAATAACATCAGGAAGCCATGTTTAGAGCAAGCAAACAACATGCTACAGGAACATATCATAGCAAACAGACGCACGGCACGAATCTACTAAATGCATAGAACAAAAGTCTCTTACTAATCATGAGCCAAAAAGGCACAGAAGATATGATGGCACCCATGTAAACCTAGTAAGTTTTATTAACAGTTTCAGAGTTAGCAGAAAATAGAGCATGGCATAAACAGAATTATGAAGGCAACTTTGGGAGCTGAAACCACTCATCACAAAGCCTTGCATTACAAAAAAATTATACTAGAAGCAAGAATACATGTTCATGAAGCAAACCATGGCAAGACCAAGTTCATAGAATGCTTGCATCACTAGTACCAACCATGGTAATATTGATTAACATGTAAACAATCTGCCAGGAACATTTTATAGCAAAAGTAGAGCAAGAACAAGACATGCGTGGACACTCCATAATTGCAAACAGGGGATGGATGGATAGAGCATAACCATATGTTCAAAACATCCTTACTGAAGTATCTCAAAACAAGCATGGATCTCACTGTAGCATCATGTTTACATGGCATCAAAATAACAGCAGGAAAAAAACTTAGTGAAATCCTAAGTCCCTGAAAACAACAATATCACGAAGCCGACTGTGCATGCTTGTGTTAGTCACCACATTGATCACAAAAATGCAAGACAAGCACCCCTGTAAAGATGGCATGACATAGATCAAAAGACATGTAGAGCTCATACTCATATGAAGCACCCATTAAATTTGGCAAAAATGACAAATCATTATAATCTGATAAGTAGCAGCAGTAAACATTTTATAGCAATCTTGCATCAATGATTAGGGCATCAAGATGAACTCAAACAAGGATGCCACAATGGAATTAAATGAAAAGAATCTCACAATGAACATTTTGATATATCATATGCATGAAACGGTGCTACGTTCATGGAGATATGAGGCAATGAACAGGGCATCAAAATGACAGGGGGTTTCGGGACTTATTGAAAAACTACCAGCGCGAAATGGGATCCAGGTCGGGGTTAGCTCGATCTCTGCTACAGAATGGCGCCAGCGGAAGTCAACGGTGATGGCGTGGAGGCGTGGGACTCCGGCGAGCGTCGAGGAGGCCGGGAATGGGTAGGGCGGCGGCGGACGGAGCTCGGGGCGGCGTTGTTGCCGGTGGAGCTTCGGGCGGCCATCCATGGCGTCCTGGTACAAGAGAGAGAGAGAGATCTTGAGGGAGAGCCTGGGAGGAGAAGTGAGAAGCAGGGGTGCAGGGAGGAGGTCCCGCGATGGGCTGGCCTGGCCTCGCCGGACTTGGTCGCCGGTGGGAGGACGAAATCCAGCGGGAGCTCGGGCGGAGGCGGAGGGCGGGGACGAGGCCATGGCGCGGGATCTGAGCGGGAGGCGTGGCGCGGATCCGAGCCCGGCGCGGGCTCTAGATGGGCCGAGCGGGCCTATGACGGTGGAGGAGGGGCTGGGGCGACGCAACAAGGTGGGATTGGCCCCGGGCGGTGACGTGATCACGTGGCGCGCTCTCATTGGTCGGGCGATGTGGAAGGCGGACATGTCCGGTGGTGCGAGGATGAAGAAGACTAGGCTTTCGCCCGAAATTTCAGGGAGGGAGGTGTTTATATAGGTAGATGGAGCTAGGAGAGTCCAAATGAGGTCCGGTTTTCTCCCACACGATCGTAATCCGACGACGGAGGACATGGAAGTGGTTTAGATGGGTTACTGGGCTATTTTGGAGGGGTGTTGGGCTGCAACACACAAGAGGCCTTTGCGGTTCCCGGTTAACCGTTGGAGCATCAAACGGACTCCAAATGGAACAAAATTTGACAGGCGGTCTACCGGTGGTGTACCAAGGCCGCTTGGCAAATCTTGGTCCATTCCGAGAACGTTTAACACCTGCTCACGAAAAGAAACAAGAGAGGTGCGCTGGTGCATGTGGGAGTGTCGGATTGCGAAACGGACAACGGGGAAAAGGTTCGGATGGATGAGACGAACATGAATGCAAATGCGATGCACATGATGACATGATATGAAATGCATGACATGAACACAATGCAAAACGAAGACAAAAACCCAACCACAAAGGGAATCTCATATCGCATCTCGGGAAAAGGCAAGAGTCGGAGTTACAAATATGGAAAGTTGTATCTGGGGTGTTACACGCGTCTTCCCCGGCTCCATGTCATACCCTTCCTACGCCTCGCCGTCATCCACTGCCCTGGTCCTCTCTGCGCGACATGGTCAACGTGGTCAAGTAACGGCTTCCGTCGTACGTGGAGTGTACGTGGAGAGGCTGACAGTTGGGTCCACAGCCACAGCAAGGAAGTGCCTCCTTATTACACGGAAAATAATGATTCCTCCACCTGACAGCAGGGACCCACCAAACGGGAAACCGTATTTCGTGAAAAAAAAACGTTTCCCCCTGACTGCTAGGACCTACCAGCGACATCTTCGCACACAAGGAAGTGTGTCCGAGCAAAAAAACGATTCGCCCCCTGACTGCTGGGACCCACCGGCTACATCTTTGCACGCAAGGAAGTGCCTGACAGTCGGGACCCACCTGGTCGAAGTGTACGTAGCGTCGTCATTCTGATCGGGAACGTGTACGTACATACTGGTCCATGTAGAGGCGTGCACATGTCGTAGTAGAGGCACGCACGTAGCATGTACACGTACGTACAGCGGCCAGTGTGCAAGAAAGAAAATACGGCCACGTACATACATATGGGCAGGGTCTCGAATGCCTACTCGCACATATGTATGGCCAGGGCTCGTGTACATGGCTGGGTCGGAACGCAGAAACAGCGTCGTCGTCGTGTTCATGGGGAGCCAACCGGCTGGGTCAGAATGGAATGCGTCGTCATGTTCATCGGGAGGGCTTGGACGGAAGAGTCGATGGAAACGAGGCCTGGCATACTGCACAACGGAGGAAATGGCCTTGTGTTCGACCGGCCACGGTCGAAACGAGGTCCTTAGGGGTCTGGCATACCGCAAAACGGAGGAAACAGACCTCCTACAGTCGAAACGGGGGTCCTGTTCATCGGGAGGGCTGTGGCATACCGCAAAACAGAGGAAACAGACTTGTGCTGGAGCGCTACGGTCGAAATGGGGTCCTGTTCATCGGGAGGGCTGTGGCGTACCGCATTACGGGACTCCACGGGAAACTGTTCATCTCCACCATCGACCCCCTCCAGCCTCCACGGGCTACTGTTCATCCACCGTTGACCTCCTCCAGCCTCCAACTGCGACTGTTCATCCACGGGCTCCTGATCATCCAGCCTCCACCGGCTACTGTTCAACCAGCCCTCTCAATGGGCTACTGTTCATCCAGCGCTCCACCGTCAACTGTTCATCTAGCTCTCCAGCGTCTACTGTTCATCCAGCCCTCCACGGGGTGGTCCTTTTCATCCAGCCCTCCATGGCGTCCTGTTCATCCATCCCCAACCGGCTCGATCGATCGGGGTCCTGTTCATCCAGAGGCAACACCACGGGGTCCTGTTCATCCACCCCCACCGGGAACTGTTCATCCTATAGCGACCAGACCTCAAACAGTCTGATCTCTATGCATCAGTGTCATCCCTGGATCGGTAATGCTGACATGCACATTACTTGAGGATTTGTAACAGACTAGCAATCACACACTTATTACATTGATTGTCTCAAAAGAGAACAAAAACAATAAATATGGCTTAAGGCCATCTAAATCGATAACAGCGGAAGGCTTGGAAGATAAAGTGAGTCCATCAACTCCAATGGCATCACTGAGTGAAAGACAATGACCTATGGCATCCCTACTTGTCATCTGAAAAGTCTGCAACATCAACGCTGCGGCCCGAAATGGGTCAGCATAGGGAATGTGCTGGAAAGGTAACACAAGAGAATAATGAACAAAATAAATGCTATCACTACATGCATATTTGGCTGGTGGAGGCTATATGGTTAATATGTTTTTGCGAAAAGCCAATATTTCCCTACAACAAAGGAGTAAATTTTATTTAACTATCATAGTAGTTGTTAAACATTGAGGAGGTTCCTCCAACTCAATCCCAATTAAACAACATCATTAAACCCAATAAATTTAAATTAAGAGTGATGAGATCAATCATGATAATCCCAGAACCAGATATTCAAGATGTCCATAACCGGGGACACGGCTGACCATGATTAGTTTATACACTCTGTAGTGGTTTGCGCACTTTTCCCCACAAGACTCGAATACATCCATGGTCGGAGATTTGAGACACAGTCTTTCTGAAGCATTAACTGTCTACTCTGGGTAGACTAAACCACCTACAACCCACTACATCTGCTAGTCTACCTCTTCAAGAGCTTCACGCAACTTACTCAACTATGCTAGATCCCATAATAGCTTGTGGCTGCACACGGAAGTTTCTATCATGAATAATCTTATGATCCCCTTGATCCTGGGTGTCGGGCCGTAGGATTATCACACTGGTCCTCCGGGATATCCTAGGACAACACTGGGTACTCCAGTTGTCCACAAGCAATCCACCCAGATGTGTATTTAAGTTGCCACCTTAAGTTGAACCATAATTAACAAGCTCACATCTGTCATGAAAATTCTCAAACCCAATCCACGTCTACAAGCATAGCATAGCAATATAAGCAACGTAGAAGTAACTCCCATAGGTTTGATAATAAACAGGTGCATAGGTACTACCTCATCTACTTCCCAAAACCCACAATTTAATCAGATCCTAATCATGCAAGTGTTTGAGGATTTAATCTAATGCAATAAAACTGGGTAGTAAAGAAGTATGATCAAAGTGTTAGTTGCCTTGCTGATGATCCGCAAAACCTAGAAACTCGTAGTACCACGCTTCGCACTCCGGGTACTCTATCACAAACAAACAAGCATACAATAAGCACTCACCTAGAAGCACGGGTGAAACTCAAGTAAGAAGGTCTAACTAGGAAGTTCAACTTAAGAACTCCGGTTTGCAAAAAGAATCAAATCGAATGAAGCAACGAAACACAAACTGCGAAAGAAACAAGATCCGATTACTAAAGTTCGGCCCCTTACGATGAAGGTAAAAGCCTATGTCTAGTTGTGTTTGGAATTGCTGGGGTTTCGAAGATGAGGTAGCGAATCTGCCTGTCCTGGCTTCGAGTTCTTGTCTCTTGTTTCTTCACCTAAGCCGCCACCAGGTCGTCCCCTTATATACACGGGTTGACACTTGGCGGCCTACAGAGTCCCGGCTGCCTTATAAAACGTGTCCGGCTCGGTGACTTCTTTTACATGCCTTTCTTTACAAGTCTTTCCTTACAATGGCGGTTTACAATATTGGGCCTGAAGCCGCCTCTGGTCTTAGGCCTTCTATAAGTCTTAATAAACTATCGCCTTGAATGTTACTGGGCTTCTTTTGTAACCCGCCATTGGGGTTGACCCGGCCCCTCCTAGGCGGGTCATACCAGGTAGCTATATCCCCAACATTAGGCCCCAGGTTGACTTTGAACTTTGTCTTTGTCAATCTTCAATACATAGACGAAATCCATCTTCCTCTCTTCGCAGAAATTTTTGTAACCCACCATGACATCATCTCTTGAAAACATGAAAAACTATTATGACGTCATCTCTCAAGGGATCTTTATCCTTTATTGTCTTCCGAGAATCGAGGCGTCCGTTTAGTTGGATAATCATTATTCGGGTCTTCCTCGATTTTCACGCTCGCTTGTTCGCTTATCCCCTTATAAATAGGCACGGCCCAGTCTTTCTCATTCTTCTCTCTTTTTGTCTTCTTCCTCTCGCAACCCTCCTGCTGCTCGAGCTCCGCCGCCGTCACAGATAACGGCGGCGACCTCCGCAGAAGATCCGTGGTTGTAAGTGCTCACCTTCCTGCTCCTCAGATCTGCATTAGGGTTTCTAGGTTTCTGCGTGTTCTTCGTAGTTCATCGCAGTTTCCTTGTAGTTCTTCCACTACGGCTTCTTCTTGATCTAAAGATAACATGTGTTTATGCAGTAGTTGTTTTGCGCCCATCCTCGATACCAACAGATCCCTTTCTCCGGTTCAAAGGCCTTAGCAAAGCTCAGGAATTCATCTGTGCTAGATTTTTAGATCTAGAATATTTTCCATTTTGAATGACCATTTGATACAGAATAATATCAAGAATTTAAGAAACTTGTTTGCTTCAACACTTCAGCCAATTCTGTCTCTGATTTCCTTCAAATGTCCATAGTCATGGCGGCTTACGACGCCGGCTTACTTTTCCCTTATATGACATTAGCCCTTACTTAAGCCGCCATTACCTATTTGCACCGTCATCATTTAACTGTTAACTTCACCATTGAATTGAACCGGTACGTTACTTTCTTTTCAGTTCATCTTTTGATCATCATGCCATCAAAAGCACCGACCGTCTGCAATTGGGTCCCTTCCATGGTAACTGAGGACAATCTTAAGGAATTCTTCACCATAGGTTTTCTGCCAGGGAAGAATGTTATGTCTTACTGTGCACCTGACCCAGACAAGGAACGGCCCAGTCCCAAAGATGGTGAAGTCATTGTCTTTTCTGACCACATGAATCGAGGCTTTTCACCACCTGACTCAAAGTTCTTCAGAGATGTTATCCATTTTATCTAACTCCACCCTCAAGATCTTGGGCCCAATTCCATATCTAATATATGCAAATTCGAAGTTCTCTGTGAGGTGTACCTTCAAGAAGAAACCGACGGTGGAACTCTTTAGAGAGTATTTTTATATGAACCGCCAGAACGAGTGTACCAATGGCCCTAGCTTGGAACTTGGAGGCATCTCAATTCAGCGCCGACAGGGCGCCGTCTTCCCCCTAATAGTCTTGCCGAGTCATCCCAAAGACTCGAATCAGACCTGGTTCTATTGTCAAGGCACTTCACCAGCAAATGAGAAACCACTGTCGGGTTATCGTGCAGAGTGTCTCGACTCCAAGTTTGCGCTCCCTGACAAACTCACTACCGCCGAACGCAAGAAGCTTATTCCATCAATTAAAAGGATTAACGCCTTATTGGGGAACGGCTTAACCAGGGTTGACTTGACTCGTAGTTGGGTCTCATGGCGGGTCATCCCTCTAAGCCGCCGATCCAAATTGATGTATGAATATGGTGGTGGCCCCAATGACTCTCTTCGTCACAGCTCTGTTCAACTTATTGAAGAAGATATTGTTTCAATGTCAACTCTTCTGGTGAATGGCAAATATGAAGACTGTAGTAAAGTCGGGTTAAACCCCTTCTGCAAACTTAACCCGGCGCCAGAGGTAAGTAACCCTTGACCTCTTTCTATTTGTATTTTCTTCAGCAGTTTTAAATACCTGCATGACCTTGTTTACTTGTTCATAGGAAAAATCTGACTTTTGGAAAGCCAAGTATGACCATGAAGCCGCCAAGAAGGCTAGAGCCGCTGCCATAAACGCAAAGAAAACGACCCGGAGGTCCAAGAAGAAGAAAAAGAGCACCACTGAGGATCTATTAAAGCTTGATGATGATACTTATGAGTCGGAGGTAGCCCTTGACTCCCTTGGCCAGTTTTTTAATAACCTTATTGACATTGACCATTGCCAGGACGACACGGGGGCCAGTCAGGACGGAGAAGAAGAGGTAATTATTTCCTCCGACTCAGACCATTTGCCGAGACAAAAACTTCGACTGGTAACCCGGAAAGTAAGGTTTTCGCACCCTTTGGCTTATTTGGACCCTCATTTTCTTTTGAAAAAGCAGCAATATGAAAGCCGTCGTCAAGCCCGAAACAATGATGAGCCGCCTTCTGTTGTACAACAAACTCCTCAAAAATGCCAAAATGAGGTCTCTTTTATATTCCTCTTCGGCTTTCATTAATGAATCTATTCTCTTGTATTACTAACGTTATTTGCACTTTGAAGGAGGTTTGTCGCTCTTCTAGCGACTCATCTCAGACGCAATTTCCGGCCTTCAAGAGTGCCCCTTGGTAAGGAAAAAATCATCTTTCCTCTTTCTTTTAAAAATTGCACCGTTGCACTAACTGTCTTATAAAATCTTTCTTAGTGGCCATGCCAAGTCCAAGAAGGCCAAAGTGGTTAAACCGGTGGAAGACCCGTCAGTTCTTGCACCTGAACCGGCTATACCAACTTCTCCCCCTCAAACTGAAGCGCCAGAAGATCCGACTGTGATGGCTCAATCGGACTCTCCTGAACCGTCAGCTGATGAGACCACTCTTAACCCGGCTATAACTGAACCATCCAGTTCAGCTAACCCACCGACAACCTCTGATACTGACGTCTTGATTACTGGTGGCCGGTTTGTTGAGCCAGGGAACCCCATCGTATTAGCTTGACACACTACTAAACAAGAAGCCTTAGAGAAAAAGAAGGTGCAGTTTGATGTCGCCCATTACACCCATCTCAATGTAAATGACGTGTTGTCCGGCTATATCAGTCATGTGCACTCCAGCCGTGACTCAGAAATCGAGATGGTAAAGCAATTGCAGCTGAAGTATGAGGTATGCTCTTCTGGCTTACTTATATTCTGCCAGCCCCCAGGTCTTTAGATTATGGTAAACCTGAATGATTTGTAGACTTATGATATAGGCTAAAACTTTACCTTTAGATTTTTCTGAAGTCCAACATATTAGTATAAACTTCACCAGTAATCCCCAAGGGCCGGTTCACTTGATCATAGATGAGTCGGTACTTAATTTCATAATTGTCTTGTGCCAGTCCCAATAAATATTGTAATCTTGTTTAATCTTGAGAGACTTTCTGATTATCATGCATTAGCCCCCAAGTGCCAAGTGTTGTTACTTTGTAAGGTACTTGGGACTTTGAAATATATTAGAGCTAGAAGAAATTGTTTTGGCAGACATTAGCCCCCAAGTGTCATGTGGTATTGCAGTGCAAAGTACTTGAGACTTGAATCTTGAATTTTAGTTTAAACCTGGACACACCTGTGTATGTTTTGTAGAATGCCCTATCTGAATTGGGTTCCCAATTAACTGACGCCAAGACCCGGCTGGTGGATCAAGAGGCAGAAATCAAGTCTGCAGATTCTAAACTTCAATTAAGTCTTGCTGAGACAGAAAAACTGAAAACCAGCTTGACTGCCAAAAAGAAATCATGGGCTGAAGAAAATACGTTGATGACACAACGCGCCGAAAAAGGTGAAGCAGCTCTTGAGGAGGTTACCACGGAGCTTACCGGCTTAAAGAACCGGGTGTCTCAAATGGTTTCTGCCATCTTTAGTAAGCCATCTGTACTGATTGTTTATACCTTCTTTTGACCCGGATTATAAACCGCCTGCTGACCCCTTGTTTAAAAACTATGTGCAGGCCGGCGGAGCAAAAATCTGAGCCAAGATAATGTGACTAAACTAAAGGCGGTCTATACCTTAGTGGAACAGTTGTACAATGGAGCTCAACGAGCACTTGCTGCTATCTCTCCTGCCAACCAAGGACCCAACCGGCTCAGTGATGTCTTGAAAAAATTGTCAATCTTACCCGCCAGGTTTCAACAAGTCAAATTGTCGGGGAAACTGATCCACGAACACCTATGGGGCCGGCGGACCGAGCCCCTTTCGGTTCGGTGGGGGGCGGAGATCACACGAAGAGCAGATCGAGGCGAAGCACACGAGCAGTTTACCCAGCTTCGGAGCTCTCCAGAGATATAACACTCCTACTGCTGCTTGTTTGATTATCTTGTGTTCTTGCTCCAGAGAGAGAGAGCGTAGTGTTTTTATGGGTTCCGAACCAGTCGAACCTCCTCTACGTTGCGCATGGGCCTCCTTTTATACGCTAAAGGGGTCACCGACAGGTGGCAACGAAGAGAAGGGTACAAATGTAAAAGGTGAGGTGGTTGGTACAGTTACTTGTACAGTGCACTTTACCTAACCCTGACGGCAGGGGACAAGGGCATTAAATGCCCGTCTGACTCGCCCAAACAGTGTAGAAAAGGACCGTTAGGGGCGCCACCATTCGCCACGATGGCGATCTTGTCAGCTTCGCATGCCACTGCGCACCGCTGGCTGCACAGCCTCCTGCCACGCGCGCCTGGAGAGGCCCCCAGAGCGACACGTTGGTGGATGCGCTGGAGCGTGGGCACAGAGTGGCCGCCTGCCGCGGAAAGCGCCTTGTCGCTGCTGTTATCTTGTCGGGTCCGGAAGCTTGTCGCTCACCGGGCCTCGAGGTACCTTGGTTGGTTTTCCCGGCAAGCTCCTCTTGCCGGGGCCTTGTTGCCTTGCCGGAGCGCGTGGCGCGTCGCGGCAAGTTCCTTGGAGTGCCTTGGTTGGCCTTCCCGGCAAGCTCCTCTTGCCTGGGCCTTGTCTCCTGAGCTTAAATACTTTGTTCTTGAATGGCTCCAAGGGAACCACGGAGGATCTTGGCATTCGCCCGGCAAGCCTTGTCGCGGGGTGCTGCGACTGCCCGTGCACAGGTTCGGGGTACTAGGGTACCCCTATTCTAGTACACCGACAGGAGCCCCCGGGCCTGGGCTAGACACGGTGCCGAGCGCTGTTGGGCCAGGCCCAAGACAGGGCACGGGCACACGCGGACTGGGCCACGCCGAATCTCGCTCCGTGTCCACAGCGCTCTCCCCTAACGGCACGCGTTGAATGCGGCGTCATGGGAGAGATCGTGGGTGGTTCTTTATTCGAAAGGGCGAAACGTCCGCCCCGTCCCTCTTTATAAGCAGAGGAAACAGGGGTAGTTCGTTCCCCCTTGCTGGCTGCTACTACTCCATCTTCACGAACCTCCGCCGCTCGTCCCCTTCTTCTCGAAGCCGAGAGAGCAGCGCTCCGCCCCCCATTTCCACCAGCATCACCAACGCCGTTGACCTCCCCCACCACTTCCGCCATGGCTCCGAAAGCCGACAAGGGAAAGGGCATGAAGTCGGCCGAGGCGCAGCGGCTCGCGGCGCTGCGGAAGGAGTGAGCGATCTTCTCCCCCCAGCTCGGCGTGAAGGAGCTGAGGGAGTACTTCTACCTCTTTTGGGCGACGGAGACGCGGGCGCATCCGCGCACGAGGGTACTCCCGGCCGCTGCTTCGGGACTGGCTCCAAACGGGTACCCATTCTTCACGCTGTTCTTCTATTGCGGGCTCTGCCCGCCCTTCTTGGAGTTCTTCTGCGATATCATGAACACCTATGGCCTCCGCCTCCTTGATTTCACCCCCAACGCCGTTTTGACCATGGCAGTTTTCGCACATTTGTGCGAAAACTTTGTCGGAGTCCACCCCAATGTTGCCCTTTTCCGCCACTTCTTCATGCCTCGGGTAGAGAGAGGAGAGCCGCTTGCCGGAGGGATCGCCTGGATCTCGAGAGTCGGCAAGAAGGAGGCATACTTGGAGGGTGAGCTCCGCAGCAAGTGGGAGGAGTGGAGAGCGGAGTGGTGCTGGATCGTCGAGGAGAATCCGCAGCCCTTCACCGCCGTGCGCCAAGCTTCAATAGTGCGTGGCAATGACTGGAGCAATGTGGCCCCAGAAGACGAGAGGCTGAAGATCGCCATTACTAGGATCCTTCGCCTCAGGCTTGCCGGGCTCACTGTAGGCACTGTAGGCGCAGATTTCCTCCGCCGCCGCATCGCCCCCCTGCAGGAGAGGGGGAGGCCTGCCTGGGAATTCAAGAACCCGGCGGACATCATGAGGCTGCGGCCGGGTCTCAACTACAACTTCACCGTCTTGGAGCTGGATGCAATGCTCCTGGAGTTGTTCAAACGTGATCCCCAGCACCCATTCACGCTGGCGAGGGGCGTCGTTCCATTGTGCAATAATTCTTCGCTTGACCGGATCCGCGCCATGATGCCGTTGTGCGATTCACACGGAATCGTTCCAACTTGGCAAGAGCCTGCGGATGACGTCGTGCAAGCGTTCTTTGACAACTTGGAAGAAGTACCGGTCCGCGCTGACAAGCAGAAGAGCCTCACCCGTGACACCACCGACGAGGAGCTGCAGCGCATCGCCACTAGGGCGGAAGAGGTTGAGGCCGCAGCTGCCGCGGGCGCGTTCGGGTTCACTGTGGAGGAGGCGGAGGCAGCAGAGGCGGCAAACCTCGCCGAGCGCACGGAGTTCATTGCGAGGAAGAGCCTACCGGCTCTGAAGCTGAGCCGAGCGAGGCCGGCAAGGAAGAGCCCGAGCCTTCAGAAAGCTTGCCGCAGGCGGAGCCCCCGGCCCCGCCAAGAAGTCGTCTTCGCAAGGCCGCGGACGTAGCGGGGCGGCAGCTGGGTCAACAGCCGCCGAGCCTTGCGACACGCTCTACCGCGGCAAGCAATGTTGCCGTGGGAGCGCCTCACGCAGCAGCGGCAACTGGAGCGGGATCTTCCCGGGCCACTGCTACCGCCCCCGCCAAGCGGGCAAGGGATCCTACTCCTCCGCCTCGCTGCACCGGAGGGGAGCCGGACTTCGATCTTTCCGCGCTCAGCTCCGACGAGGAGGAAGAGTAGTAAGTTTCTTTGGTGCTCTTGTAGTTCTTCAATCTTGCTGTTTTTATCTTGTATCTGACTTGCTTCGATCTGAACTCCTTTCTTTTCAGGACGCTGGCCCAGAGAGCGGCGAAGAGGGCCAAGGCCGCGGTGATTGTCATCGAAGATGACCCCACCGTGTCAGCAGGGGGTGGGTCCGAGACCACCTTGACGGACCCGGCAACCACTCCTCAAAGCAGCCCCCAGCGCAGCTCCCAGCGTAAGTTCATAGTTAGCTTTCTGCTGTCAAGCGCGCATGAGTGCTTTTTCCTTTGTTGATATCTTGCTTGTTGATTCATGTAGGAGCAGAGCAGCCATATCAGGAGCGCCCGGAAGCTGGTCCCGAAGTGCCATCTGCTTCGACTATGCCGCTAAGGGAGGAGTCCCCGGCAAGGGAGCGCTCTCCGGCAAGGGAGAACTCTCCGGTAAGGGACAGCACCATCAATCCTGCGGCGGCCAAGACCGCAACTGCAGATCTTGGCACAGGTAATTCACTTGTCCAAAAACTTTCCGTTGGGTTCTTCTTCTTCAGATTTTCTTCTCTTGGATTTTTGATTGATTTTTCTCCCTTCTTCGTTCTTCAGACCCATCTGCGGCTGAGCCAATGGAGATAGAGGGCGCCGGCGAGGAAGGCGCGCATGGCAGCACTGACGACGCCACCGCCAACGAAGAAGGGGCCAGTGCTGATGAGACCGCCGACGAGGAGGCCGCCAAGGCTGCCGCCGCAGAAGCCGGCGAGGGGTCGGGCGATCGCACTGACGACCCTAAGGCCGCAGGAGCGCCAGGCGCTGCGCCAACCGCCGATCCCTCTGCCGCTGCTGCAGAGCCGGGCTCCGAGGAGCCCCAGCCCGGCGCCTACTTGAAGGCCGGCGACGACATCTTCATCAAGCTACCCTGGGCGTCGAGCTCCAGGGCGCCGGTCAAGGGGGAAACTTTCGATGAGGAGGTGCTCGCCTCCGCTGGACTGTCGTTGGTCGACGCGCCCAGCAGCAGCAGTGGCGAGCCTGAGGAGGAGCAGCTGCTGCGGAAGCTGCTGTCACTCTACCGCGCACGGCAAGCCAAGCTGGCTTCCCGAGAAGCGCTTGTCGCGAAGGCGGGAGTTGATATGGAGAAGCGCGCGGAGGAGCTCCGGGGCCACAATCAAGAAGCTCTCCGGTCCCTGGCACAGGAGCGGGAGTGACTCGCCGAGGAGCGCACGACCTTCCTTCTCGAGAAGGCCGAAGCTGAGGAGGAACAAAGGCTGGCTGCCGAGAAGTAGTGCGCGAGAAGGCGAATTGGTGCAGCGGAAGGCCAACCTCGACAGCTATGAGGAGGAGCTCGCCGAGCGCGAGCAAGCACTTGGCGGGGCGCTCAAGGAAGCAAAGGACGCTGCCGCAATCGCAGAGGCCGCCAAGAAAGAGCTGGAGGAGAAGGTGGCGCAGCTGGAGGCCAACATCGGGAAGAGCGGCGAGGAGCTTGCCGCGCTCAAGCATGAGCGTGAGACGGATGCTGCCGCCCATGGTGAGCTGCAAGGTCTTCTCGCTGAGAGGGGCAAGGAGCTCAGCGCCGCCAAGGATTCCAATGCAGACCTGAAGTTGAAGCTGGCCACGCTGACGCAGACGCTGGATAATGCCAAGGAGCGGGAGAAGACCTTGTCGGAGAAGGTCAAGGCTGACAAGGCGCTGCTAGAGAGCATCGCGGTTACCCAGAACTCGTTCAGAGATACTGTGGAGCACTGGACCGAGGGTCTGGTGAATATTGCCACAGTCATCGACGAGGAGCTGGCGCAGCTGGGGATGGAGGACTTTGGGTATCCCTCCGACGAGAATCTCCAACCCAGCGCCAAGCTCAGCCTGTTCTTCAAGGGCGTGGCGACGGCACTCCAGCGACTCTGGGAGAGGATCCCAAAGCAGCTAGCCGACGAGTCGCGCAGAATTTGTGCCGGGGTTCTCCAGAAGGTGCTGATGAAGGTGGCCTTCCGCAATCCAGGCCTCAACTTCACCAACGTCCTCAAGTCCTTGCCGCCAGACGCCGATCGGGACGCACTCAAGGCCCTTGTCGCACCCATTGTGGACAAGGTGAGCGAGATCAAGAGGGTTGAGGGCGATCGCGTAGACTAGGCCGCCCATTTCTTCTTTTCCCTTGTCGCTGCTAATCATGTTATGAAAACAGTCTGTTAGAGCTGCGACAAGTTATCTTGTAACATAACTTTATTTCTGTTATCAATTGCTATGTTATTTCCTCTACTAGATTCCTTCCTTTGTATGTTTTTACCCTACGCTTCTAGGGAACTTGTCGGCGCAGGCACCCGAGCCGCGAGCGCTGAGTGCGGAACGTCAGCTGCCTGCTGGCGGCGCTGCTTCCGACAAGAAACCTTGTCGCGACTAGATGCAGCACACTTAAGTTGTTGAGCGGACTCAAAACAAAGTAAGGGCGCAACTAGCCACGAGTTGGTTAGCTCCGCGCACAGGTTTTCCATACAAAGCAGGGTCATTCGAGGAAGATAACTCAAAAATTTAAAAACTGATTGCTCAAACTTTGGCAACTTAGCTTTTCTGTCGTTTGCTTCCCGGCAAGGCAAAACTTTGCTTGAATGACGCCTGGTCCATACCACAATCTTCTCCTTCCTTCTTTTCCTTTGTTGAAAAGAAGAAAGAAGAGAAAATAAAGATATGGAGCCCTTCGGCTCGTTATTGCTTACCGGATGTAGGTGCTGCACAAAGTGTCAGATAACGCATGCAAGAAAGAAACTAATGCATGAAATGGACAAGTTGTGCGGAGCACATGGGGTTTTATTTATGCACGGGATCTGCACCCAGCTTTGTATAAAGGATTATATGCAACAGCGGCAAGACTTGTACAAAAGGTGGTTGCCGGAACGGGTTCCGGCAACCGCGCCCTACGGGAAAAACTTACGAAGATGTTCTATGTTCTAGGAGTTGCTCACCGGAAAGCCATCTTCCGTCTCAAGGCGGACAGCACCGGGCCTTGTGACTCGTTTCACCCGATAAGGGCCTTCCCACTTCGGCGTCAACTTGTTGGAATTCTTGGCGGACTGAACGCACCGAAGAACAAGGTCGCCTTCCTCGAAGCTTCTGGCCTTAACTTTGCGGCTATGGTAGCGGCGCAAAGCTTGCTGGTATCGAGCAGCTCGTACAGCAGCCTGAAGACGATCTTCCTCAAGGAGCAGCGTGTCATTTTGTCAGAGCTGTTCTTTCTCAAGCTCATCATAGGCGAGCACTCGAGGCGATCCGTATACGAGTTCCGTGGGGAGAACTGCCTCTGCTCCATAGACTAGAGCGAAAGGCGTCTGGCCAGTGGCTCGATTTGGCGTTGTTCTGATCGACCAAAGAACCACCGGCAGCTCCTCGATCCAGTTTCTTCCGCACTTGCGCAACCTGTCGAAAGTTCTGGTCTTGAGCCCGCGCAACACTTCAGCATTTGCCCTTTCTGCTTGACCGTTGCTTCTCGGATGAGCAACAGAAGCGAAGCAGACCTTGGCGCCAAGGTCTTGGACGTACTGCATGAAGGTGCGGCTCGTGAATTGCGTGCCGCTGTCGGTGATGATCCTGTTAGGGATCCCGAAACGGCAAACAATTGACCTGAAGAACTTGACTGCTGACTGTGCTGTCACCTTCCTCACTGGCTGCACTTCCCGCCACTTTGTGAACTTGTCGATTGCGACGTACAAGTACTCAAAGCCCCCGATAGCTCGGGGGAAAGGGCCGAGGATATCGAGCCCCCAGACCGAAAATGGCCAGGATAAAGGGATCGTCTGGAGAGCTTGAGCTGGCTGGTTTATCTGTTTGGAGTGGAACTGGCACGCTTCACACTTGGTTACTTGTGCAGTTGCATCCTGGAGGGCTGTCGGCCAAAAGAAACCTTGCCGGAAAGCTTTGCCGGCAAGTGCTCTTGCGCCAATGTGGTGGCCACATATGCCCCCATGTATCTCTGCCAACAGCTTTTGTCCATCTTCCCGGCAAATACACTTCAATTTCACACCGTTGAGTCTTCTTCTGTACAGTATGCTATCGACAAACTAATACATACTTGACTGCCGGGCTACTTTTTCCGCTTCTTTTTGCTCTTCGGGAAGTTCTCCTATCTGAAGGAAATGGACAATCTGCTGTGCCCATGCTGGAGCTTGTGGCTCGACAACAAGGACTAAAGGCACATCTGCTGCTGCGGGAACATCCGCTTCTACGGCAAGGACTTGCAGCCTTGTCGGAGCTTGATGTTCCCTGGCAAGCTTGCCGGAGCAAAACTTGTCGGGAGCGTCTGCTTCAACGAAACAAACCATAAGGCTTGCCGGAGCAGACTACCCCTCAGTATCCTTGGTGTTGATCTTGGGGACTTTCTTGGCGGCGGCTTCGGGGAGCTCTGCCGGAAAGTAGTCACCAGAAACCAACTTCCTCTTCTTGTTTTGTCCAGGTGATGGTGTTACGGATGGTTGAGTCAAGTTGTGCACAAAGATCCCTGGTTCCACAGGTAACTTTAGTGTGGCGCACTTTGACAGGCCATCAGCAATGTCATTCTGAGCTCTTGGGATATGCTCCACCTGTAGGCCGTCAAAGTGCTCTTCTAGCTTCCTCACTTCATCAACATATGCTTCCATCAATGGACTCTAGTAGTTCTTGTTCACTTGGCGGACGACAAGCTGTGAGTCACCCCTGACAATGAGCTTCTTGATCCCAAGGTCTGCTGCGATTCTGAGACCGGCAAGCAATCATTCATACTCTGCAGTATTGTTGGTTGCTTGCTCCTTGGGAAAGTGCATCTGGACTATGTACTTGAGGTGCTCTCCGGTGGGCGCGACAAGCAGCACGCCCGCACCGGCGCCTTGCAGCGAGAAGGCACCATCAAAGTACATCAGCCACTCTTTGCTTGCCTCTTTGATGGGGATGCTCGTCTCTGGAATTTCTTCATCTGGTGTTGGCGTCCATTCTGCTATGAACTCTGCCAATGCTCTGCTTTGGATAGTTGAAGTGCTCTCAAACTTGAGGCCAAAGCTTGACAGTTCCAGCGCCCACTCGACAATCCTGCCTGTCACTTCTAGATTTTGCAGTATCCTCTTCAGCGGAAAGCGAGTGACGACTGTGATCTCATGTGCTTGGAAGTAATGGCGCAGCTTTCTCGAGGCCATGAGGAGGCCAAAAAGCAACTTCTGCACACCAGAGTACCTTGATCTAGCCCCCTGTAGAAGGGAACTGACAAAGTAAACTGGGCGCTGCACCATTCTCTTCTGCATCTTATCATGCTCCTGCGCAGATCCATCTCTGTCGGGACCAGAGCTTGTCGGCGAAGCCCCCTGCTTGTCGCTGGATGCATCTGCCGTGGTTGCTGGCTCATCATCTGCCTCCCTCTCCGCCACTAATGCAGCACTAACCACTTGATTGGTTGCCGCTATATATAGCAGCAACTTCTCTTGTGGCTTAGGTGCGACAAGTGTTGGAGTGGAGGACAGGTATCTCTTCAAGTCCTGCAGCGCAACCTCCGCCTCCGGAGTCCATTTTATTGGACCTGCCTTTTTCAAAATTTTGAAAAATGGCAGGGCGCGCTCAACAGATCTAGAGATAAACCTGCTGAGAGCAGCCACGCAACCGGCAAGCCTTCGTACATCCTTGACGCGCTTTGGTGCTTCGATCTGCTCAATGGCCTTGATCTTGCCGGGATTGGCTTCAATTCCCCGCTGAGACACGAAGAACCCGAGAAGCTTGCCGGAAGGGACTCCAAACACGCACTTCTCGGGGTTAAGCTTGAGGTTGATCTTGCGCAGATTTGCAAATGTCTCGGCTAAATCTTGAATCAGGGTCGCCCTGTTCTTGCTTTTGACCACTATGTCATCCATGTAGGCTTCCACATTTCTGTGCATCTGCGGCTCAAAAGCGTGGTGGACTACCCTTGCGAATGTTGAACCAGCATTCTTCAAACCGAAAGGCATCCGTACGAAGCAGTACGTGCCACACGGGGTGATAAATGCGGTTTTCTCTTCATCCTCTTCTGCCATGAAGATCTGATGGTATCCTGAGTATGCATCAAGAAATGAAATTAAATCACATCCGGCTGTGAAGTCAACAATCTGGTCAATGCGCGGTAAGGGAAATGGGTCTTTGGGACAAGCTTTATTAACATCAGTGAAGTCAATACAAAGCCTCCATTTCCCGTTAACCCTGCGCACGACAACAGGATTGGCCAACCACGTGGGATGGAGCACTCCTCTGACAAGGCCTGCTGCTTCCAACTTCTTGATTTCTTCTGCGATGAATTCTTGGCGCTCCACTGCCTGTTTCCTGACTTTCTGCTTGACGGGCCGCGCATGAGGACAGACGGCAAGGTGGTGCTCAATTACTTTCTTGGGAACACTGGGGATATCAGACGGTTGCCACGCAAACACGTCGACATTCGCCCGCAGGAAAGCAATGAGCGCGCTTTCCTATTTGGGGTCAAGAGTGGCGCTGATGGTGAAGGTACCACCAGTGCCGTCCTCCTTGGCGGACACCTTCTTGGTCTCAGGTGGAGCTGTCATTGCCTTCTTACACTTGCCGGTGGAGGTCGATGGTGCGTCCTCGACGGTAGCGCAGCACTCCGAAGTGGTGCGCTTGCCGGAGTGGGCATCAGAGCTCTTGCCGGACTTGATCTTCTTCTTCCCCCCGGGAGCTTCAGCGGCAAGTGTCTTGCGTTCTGCTGTGGCTGCTGCTTCCCGGTAGATCTTATCGGCACAGATAAGAGCATCCTTCTTGTCACCAGGGAAAGAGATGACACTTATCGGGCCTGGCATTTTCAGTACGTTGTACGCATAGTGAGAGGCTGCCATGAACTTGGCGAGTGCCGGACGGCCAAGGATTCCATTGTAAGGTAATGGAAAGTCAGCAACATCAAACGTGACCCTCTCAGTCCTGAAGTTCAGCTTGCTGCCAAATGTTACCGGCAACGTGATCTTTCCCTTCGGCTTGCTCCTTCCCGGGTTGATTCCTTGAAATGTACCGGTCTCTTCGAGCTCGCTGTCAGGGATCTGGAGTTTCTGGAGCACCACAGAGGAGATCAGGTTCAAGCCGGCCCCGCCATCAACTAGCATCTTAGTGACCTTGAGCTTGCGGATTGTTGGTGAAACCAACATCGGCAAGCACCCGACCGCAGTTATGCGATCAGGGTGGTCCTCGATATCAAAGATGATAGGCGTGCTGGACCATTTCAGAGGCTTGCGTGACTCGACGGGTGGTTCTGCTGCATTAACTTCCCGCACCCACTACTTGAGCTGACGGTGCGAGGTATGCAGAGAAGCACCACCGTCAACGCACAGGACCTCTGTGGCTTTCTGGAACTCCTGCTCATCAGTCTCCTCATCATCCATGTCTTCATCGTTGTCATCTTCATCCTTGTCGCGGCCGCAAGGAGGTCTGTCTCCTTGCCACTGCTTGGCCTTGCCGCTGCGTCCTCCTCGGCCGGGACGTTTCTTGCTGGATCTTCCAGCACCTTCCTGGGCCTTCTCCTTGTCGCGCCGCTCGTATTCAGCTTTCTGTTGCTCAACAAGTTGCTCGACTCTTTTGCAGCTCTGGAGATCATGGCCCTTGGTGCGGTGGATCTTGCAATACTGCTTGTTGGAGCCGTCCTGCTTGTCGGCGACCGCCCCCTCCGTGGCGATCTCCTTGCCAGAGTCACCAGCTTTGGCTCTCTTGGCGCCACCACCGTTGCCGGACTGCTCAACAACTAGCGCCTCTTTGCCTTTCTTCTCCCTGTTGTTCCGCCGCCGGTTTTTCCTTGCCGGGGCAGCATCTTCACTGTCAGATCCTCCCGCTCTTACATTCTCTCCGGGGAGTCGCCTCCCTTCCTCAGCACGTGCACACTTGTCGGCCAGTGCATATAACTCACTGACGTCCCTGATCTTGCACATCGCCATTTCCTCCTGCATCCCGCGGTTTCGCACGTTCTGATGGAACGCGCTGATCACCGCGGCAGGGTGGACGTCTGGGATGTTGTGCTGCACACTGCTGAATCTCTGAATGCACTTGCGCAGGGGCTCTCCTTCCTTCTAGGCGAGCAGATGAAGATCACTCTCCTCGCCATGAGGCTTGTGTCCGCCTGTGAAGGCGCCGACAAACTGATGGCACATATCAGCCCAAGAGGATATGGAGTTGTCCGGCAAGTGCATGAGCCAGGATCTGACGTTGGGCTTGAGCACCAGCGGGAAGTAGTTGGCAAGGATCTTGTCATCCCGTCCCCCGGCAGCCTGCACCGCAATGGTGTAGATGCTGAGGAACTCCGACGGATGTGTCTTGCCGTCGTACTTCTCCGGTACGTCTGGCTTGAAGTTCTTCGTGCTGGGCCATTGGACTTGCCGCAGCTCACGAGTGAACGCAGGGCAACCTACCGCATACGGCAGATCGCCTAGTTCCCCTGGCGCATGCATGTCAACAGAGGGCCCAGCGCGCTTGTCGGATTGACGTCGCGCTTCTCTTCGGCGCTTGATGCGAGTTCGAGCGTCTTCTTGTTGTCGATCATGAAGAACTTGGCGCTGATCGCGACGAGCTCGTGGATCCGACGATGCAGTGGAGTCGCTGTCGAGGTGGATCCGGCGAGTCGGCGATCTTGGCCTTCGGGGTGGTGATTGCATGGTAGTTGCACCTCCACCCGTTTCGTCGCCACCGGCTCGCGCCCGGCAACCCTGCCGCGGCGGCGATGCGCTCGGCCGCCGTGGAGTGTCGCCATTGGCGTAGCCGATGAGACTCTGAATGGTGGCCCTCCATTCGTCGATCTTGTCCGACGTCGGAGGGTAATCTAGGAGCAGTTGAGCTCGCGCCAAAGCTTCTGTTGGAGTGGTGGGTGGCAGTGGCGGACGGCGCGAGGAGCGGGACGTGCTCGGACTTCTAACTATGTTAGAAGGAGCAGTATCCCGTCCAGGCGACCGTGCCCCACTCGTGCCAGCACGCTGGCGTGCATGCTGGTCTTGAGTGCCCCGAGATCCACCAGCTTGGTCTTGGCCTATCACGCGTATGGCACTGCGAGTGCCATGACGCTGTTGGTCTTGCGCCTCCTCAGAGTGGTGCGGAACATGTACAGTCGCCGAGGTTTGTGCAGCCTTGTCCTTGGACCTGGCAGCATCATAAGCTTCCTCGTCGACGTCCATTCTTCCGCCGGCGTCCATTTCACCACCCGTTTGCTCCAACGGTGGCGGAAGTGACGTGGACGGAGCGGCTGCCGCCGAAGTCTTCTTCTTTGGTGGCATGTCGATGAAGGGAATGAAGATCTAGCTCGTGTGAACGCCGGATCAGGTTCGCACAATCTCGACGCCCCCTACCTAGCGCGCCAAAGATGTCGGGGAAATTGATCCACGAACACCTATGGGGCCGGCGGACCGAGCCCCTTTCGGTTCGGCGGGGGGCGGAGATCACACGAAGAGCAGATCGAGGCGAAGCACACGAGCAGTTTACCCAGCTTCGGAGCTCTCCGGAGAGATAACACTCCTACTGCTGCTTGTTTGATTATCTTGTGTTCTTGCTCCAGAGAGAGAGAGCGTAGTGTTTTTCTGGGTTCCGAACCAGTCGAACCTCCTCTACGTTGCGCATGGGCCTCCTTTTATACGCTAAAGGGGTCACCGACAGGTGGCAACGCAGAGAAGGGTACAAATGTAAAAGGTGAGGTGGTTGGTACAGTTACTTGTACAGTGCACCCTACCTAACCCTGATGGCAGGGGACAAGGGCATTAAATGCCCGTCTGAGTCGCCCAAACAGTGCAGAAAAGGACCGTTAGGGGCGCCACCGTTCGCCACAATGGCGATCTTGTCAGCTTCGCATGCCACTGCGCACCGCTGGCTGCGCAGCCGCCCGCCACGCGCGCCTGGAGAGGCCCCCAGAGCGACACGTTGGTGGATGCGCTGGAGCGTGGGCACAGAGTGTCCGCCTGCCGCGGCAAGCGCCTTGCCGCTGCTGTTATCTTGTCGGGTCCGGAAGCTTGTCGCTCACCGGGCCTCAAGGTACCTTGGTTGGTCTTCCCGGCAAGCTCCTCTTGCCGGGGCCTTGTTGCCTTGCCGGAGCGCGTGGCGCGTCGCGGCAAGTTCCTTGGAGTGCCTTGGTTGGCCTTCCCGGCAAGCTCCTCTTGCCGCGGCCTTGTCTCCTGAGCTTAAATACTTTGTTCTTGAATGGCTCCAAGGGAACCACGGAGGATCTTGGCGTTCGCCCGGCAAGCCTTGCCGCGGGGTGCTGCGACTGCCCGTGCACAGGTTCGGGGTACTAGGGTACCCCTATTCTAGTACACCGACACAAATGATCCTGTGCCAGAGCCGGAGCCTTGACTGCCCTGAGCCGCTCCAAAGCCTAGGTGCCAGATCTAGATCCGGCAGATGTAGACAGGGGGCACTCTACCGTGAAGGTAGATGGGACTCTATTTGAAAAAGATGACTTCATTGCCTGCGTGAGGGGAGTTCGACCTCAACGGACTATTCTTGGAGATGAAACCAATATTGACAAATATCAGCCTAGTTTTGATTTGGAAAATAAGAAGATGGTGACTTCCTCTTACAAGGTGACAGACCTTATCCCGCCGGATCGTCAACATACGTTTGCTCCAGAAGTTGATCCGGCTGGCCTGATTGATGATGAAGCAGAGTTCATTGTCGTGAACGGCTTTGACTGGTCCAATCCGAGCTTCCAATCAGCAGAAGGAGGTGAACCGGCGAGGGAAGAGGCATGACCATCTTATGGGCTTGTTGACACCAGATTTTCACACGGCCAAGAACTTAATTAAGATGGCCTCAAATGGAGAAGTGCTCAAAGTGAGAAAGTTCCGTATCGTCAAAAGGATAAACTTTCATATTTGGGCCATAGCCATCTGGTCTCATCTCTAAGGCCGAAGTTGTGTGTGAATGTGACTCCCGGATAATTAAGCTACAGTGAACCTCTACTAATGATGCCAAGTCACCTTGGTTACCATTGATAAACTCACGTGATTCGAAACCGATTCAAACTCAAACTTAAAATAGTCAAAACTAGAAAAAGTTTTCAAATATTAAAACTAAAATGTTCGGGTTGTGCCAGATAGTGCATAGGTAATAATGATGGAGAAACCACACTTTTATGAAGTATTTAAATGCACTAAAATAATTTAAACAGCAGCATAAACAATTAAATAAATGTGTTTTATAATTTATAAAATGTTACACTAATCTATTAGGGGTTAAACTTTTTGTGGCAGTGCGTTTAGTGGTAATACATATTTAGGGATCATTTTTGTATTTTACAAAACTAAAATAAATTATAAAACAGAGAAAAAGGAAAGAACCAAACAGAAAAAAAAGGAACCCCCCTCCCCCACGCTGGGCCACTTGGCCCAGCTAGCCTCCGCCGTCCGAACGGGCCGGCCCAACCGCGCCCATATCCCCCCCGGACCACGAAACCCTAAACCATCGTTCCCCCACTTCCCCACTCGCTCTCTCCCTCTCCCCCACCACTCTTGATCCCATCTGGATCGGGGTGGGGAACAAACCACGCCGCCGCCGATTCCCGTCGCCGGAGCAACCCCGACGTCGTGCTGCCTCCCCGCCAGCCTGCCTCCTCCACAACACC
>NC_041390.1:340539685-340547109 GCF_002162155.2 Triticum dicoccoides | reverse complement strand
CGGTCTCAGGACGCGCCCCAGCCGCGCTCACCATGGCCTCGCCCCGCACCGTTGCCTCACTCCCGTGCCGGTTCCCTCTCTCCTCTGTCCCCGCGCGAGGACCACCGCGCTAGCTTGCCCGTCGTCTTGCCGCCGCCTGCGCCAACCGCGCCGTCCCGCACCCGCGCACCGCGTCGCCACCTGCATCGTTCCGCTACTCCCTTGACCGCACCGCCGCTGCCTCCGCCGCCTACCGCTCCCCCTCCCGCGCACATCGCCTCCGCCACAGCCTCACCGGCGTTCCCTCCGCCCAAGCCGGTGCTCTCCTCCGCCCTGGCCGGCGCTCTCCTCCGCCCCGGCCAGTGCCTGGGGCCAGTCGAGCTGCGCCCGTGCCCGTTAGCGCCCGGGCGCCCACTAGTGCTCGCACGCCCGCGCACCCGATAGGCCCTCTGGCCTATGACAGTGGGGCCCCACGCCCAGAACAAAAAAAGGATTTAAAAAAATGAATTAAGTAATCATGTTTAACTAAACTAATTAGAATAAATTAACCTAATCGTCATTTAGATAAAACTAAATAAGGTTGTTTAGTTAATGTGAGTCATGACACATGGGACCCACACACTATTCACTGGTTGACCTAGTCAACAGTTGACTATGCTATTGACTTTGACCTGGTCCCACATGTCATTGACTGTGGCTGGCACATCACTAGGTGACAAAAGTATTTCACTGTTTATTATTCAAATTTAATAATTCCATAATATTGTTTAAACTTCGAAAAATCATAGAAAATAAACCATAGCTCGGATGAAAATACTTTGTACATGAAAGTTGCTCAGAACGATGAGACGAATCCGGATGCGCAGCCTGTTCATCCGCCACGCATCCCTAGCATAGCGAACACACAAATTTCCCCCTCCGGTTCACCGGTCCGAAAACGCGAAACACCGGGGATACTTTCCTGGATGTTTTCCCCCTTCGCCGGTATCACCTCCTACTGCGTTAGGGCACCCCTAGCACCGCTACCTGTCATGTCATGCATCGTTATGCATCTGTTTGCTTAAAATTTATTGTTTCTTCCCCCTCTTCTCTCCGATAGACTACGAGACCGATGCCGCTGCTACTCAGTACGACTACGGTGTTAACGACCCCTCTCTCTTGCCAGAGCAACCAGGCAAGCCCCCCCCTTGATCACCAGATATCGCCTACTCTCCTCTATACTACTTGCATTAGAGTAGTGTAGCATGTTACTGCTTTCCGTTAATCCTATTCTGATGCATAGCCTGTCATTGTTGCTACAACTGTTGATACCTTACTTGCAATCCTAAATGCTTAGTATAGGATGCTAGATTATCATCAGTGGCCCTACACTCTTGTTCGTCTGCCATGCTATACTACTGGGCAGTGATCACTTCGGGAGGTGGTCACGAGTATATACTATATTCTTTACACTGTTACATTAGCGGTGAAACTGTTTGGAGATGGGGGCTGAAGGGGCAGGTGGCTCCATCCAGGTAGTGGTGGGCCTGAGTTCCCGACGGCCCACGACTGTTACTTTGAGGCGGAGCGACATGGCAGGTTGAGACCACCTAGGAGAGAGGTGGGCCTGGCCCTGGTCGGCGTTCGCGGTTACTTCAAAATAACACGCTTAACGAGATCTGGGTATTTGATCTGAGTATGGCCACTGGCTTATACGCACTAACCATCTACGCGGGGACATTTATGGGCACTCGACGTCGTGGTATCAGCCGAAGCCTTCGTGATGTCAGCGAGTGAGCGACGCGCACCGGATTGGACCATAAGTCTGCTCTTGTATTAAGGGGGCTAGTTTTGCTTCCGGCTGCCCTCTCAACGTGCAGGTATGCAATGGGCGATGGGCCCAAACCCCTGCACCATAGGATTTAGACCGGCGTTGTGACCTCTCTGTTGTGCCTAGGTAGGGCTGCGAAGTGTTGATCTTCCGGGGCCGGGCATGACCCAGGAAAGTGTGTCCGGCCAAATGGGATCGAGCGTGTTGGGTTATGTGGTGCACCCCTGTAGAGAAGTTAATCTATTCGAATAGCCGTGTCCCTCGGTAATAGGACGACTTGGAGTTGTACCTTGACCTTATGACAACTAGAACCGCATATTTAATAAAACACACCCTTCCAAGTGCCAGATACAACTGGTGGTCGCTCTCTCACAGGGCGACGAGGGGAGGATCATCGGTTAGGTTTATGATATACGATGCTACTTGGTGAACTTACCATCTACTCTCTTCTCCTACTACAAGATGGAGGTTACCAGAAGTGTAGTCTTCGATAGGACTAGCTATCCCCCTCTTATTCCGGCATTCTGCAGTTCAGTCCACATATGATACCCTTATTCCATTTGATACCAATGCATACATATGTAGTGTAACTCCTTGCTTGCGAGTACTTTGGATGAGTACTCACGGTTGCTTTGCTCCCCCTTTTCCCCCTTTCTGTACCCAGTTGTTGCGACCAGATGATGGAGTCCAGGAGCCAGAGGATCCCGAGGATGATTCTACGTGGAGTTCGACTTTGAGGAGTAGTTAGGAGGTCCCAGGCAGGAGGCCTCGCCTTTTCGACCGTTCCTACTTTTGTGCTAGCCTTCTTAAGGCAAACTTGTTTAACTTATGTCTGTACTCAGATATTGTTGCTTTCGCTGACTCGTCTATGATCGAGCTCTTGTATTCGAGCCCTCGAGGCCCCTGGCTTGAAATATGATGCTTGTATGACTTATTTTATTTGTAGAGTTGTGTTGTGATATCTTCCCGTGAGTCCCTGATCTTGATCGTACACGCTTGCGTGTATGATTAGTGTACGATTGAATCGGGGGCGTCACCAGTTGGTATCAGAGCCAACTGCCTGTAGGAATCCCCCTTCCACACTCCTTGGATGAAGTTGAGTCTAGTCGATGAAAATTGATTTACTAACTTGGTTGTGTGGCCCCTAGGCCCACGTCGCCATTGGGTGGTATTAGGATCTTTTATTCCTCGTCTATACTCTGGGACTCTGATCTCTCTTCTATTCGGGTTAAAATAAATTTTGCTAAATCTAACATTAGGATCTCGTTACCACTTCCTGCCGGAGATCACCTTGATTACAGATGATCGACTGCTTCACCAGAAGATTCCGAAGATAATCTCCGATGTTCTCTGGAGACACTTGTACCCACCGCCTTGGCAAATTCCCTACCACTGTTATATTATTATGGGTAACTACAAACACTTGTCCTTTCAATCCCACTGATCTTGTTATTACAAGATACCCCAAAAAATTCTCTCTATTGTTCTGAGAATACTTTGTGCCTACTGCCTTGCAGTTCATTACCCACATGAACACCCCAACTGATAATTCCTCGCTTTTATCGAGTATCTTCTCACCCCTAGTTGTTCAGTTGTTTCACAAAAGTCTTCGAAGTGCCATTCGACCTTCCGAAAACCCTGAGTAGCCTGTTGCTCTTGAAATTCTTGCTTGCTTGCATTCTGGTTAATACCATAAGTCTAGTAATCTTATTGGCATCTTTTGTCACTATCATTTTGCGTCCCTTGATTCAATATGTTGCGAATGCACACAATCATCAGTTGATCCTTATAAATTATCTTTCCGGTTCACACGTCTTTCGAACATGAGCTGGTTCTCGGCCAATCAGATTGCCATCGATTGTACCCCTAAGTCTATTCAATTTATCCATCCTTGATCAGAGTGTTTGCTCCTGATCCCTTGATTTGAAAATCATAATTCCTTTATTATTTAAACGTTGAATTATTCAGATGTTCTATAATCATTTGCATTCTTTCTTCCTTTGAATGGGCATCGATACTCACATCAGCTCCATTGTGGATCACCATATCCACCGTTGGATTATTATCCGACAGTGTCCTTCATAATTAATCACCTTGTGAGTTCTTTCTCCGATACATAATGCCTTTGGTAAATTGTATCCTCTCCTTTTGCCAACCATACTCTGCTTTCGAGCTAGTGATATATACACTTGAAGCTTGTGGTATATGTTCCTAAGAAGCCCCGTTGGGTCGAACCTATGCCTTCCCTAATCTGTGTGAACCCGGAAACTACTATGGGTCATACTCTATTGGTGTTAGGACAGATAAAATTTCAACACCACAACTTCGTTAAAGGCGAGAAGTGAATGGAAGGTTATACATTGAACAAGTGGGAGTCGACCTTGAACTTGTGTTCATGCCCATGGACACGATGTAGATCCTATCACGAAAGCTTCTTGTAATAAATAATTATTTCCTTGATATGAAATCATTTGGTATCTATGTATTGGTCATTTGCAATCGTGGTCCCGACCACATTTTCTCCTTGATTCCATTTCTAAGACAAGTTAAAGCACTTGTCTTTTGTTGATCGCTACATCTCCGCGACCTCTATTTTTGATCTTCCTCGAGTATTAACCTCTGGTATCTCGAGAACTATGTTGCTTCCTGCGAGTCTTCATCTAGTATTGCTTCTCACCGATCTCGAATACCCCTAGGTTGTGAGTTGTTAAACACTTGAAGACACCGATAACTGAACCGAGTCTGCATTATGGTTCAACAACTCTTACTAATATTCTTTACTTACGAGTTTGTACCCGATCATGTCATTCCTAGCCTGATCGGCTATATCATTATCGTGCTAAATCTTAACTGTGTTACCTGGTCCTTCTTCCTGGAACACAATTTTTGACGCTGAACTAAGCTTACGTCGATCTTCCTTGTCATATATTATTTTCTTGAACAACAATACTTGATTCCGAGGTTGTGTCATATCCATGGTTCCAATGGTCTTTTGCTTCACCATTCCTTTTGCTTGATGTCGTCGTTATTCAATGGCAGCCTCATGGAATCTTTCGACAAAGGTGTCGTGATCATCAACATTCTGAGCTCTTCCAAAATATCTATTGAATTCTTGATGGGAAATACCATCCTTGCCCCTCGATGGTTTGTATTATCATCTTTCACTTTATTGCCTTCCCTCCAACACAAACTTGTTCGTGTTTTGTGTTGTACCTAGAGTTCCTTGCTTCCTAGCATTGTTCTTCTTTACCTTGAAATATTACCACCTTTTATGTCAAGAATGACGTGGGAATTTCACCACCTCTTAAGAATTCTTGGTATGGTGAAACTTTTCACCATCACCATTCTTCTTGGGTCCTCGTGTTGATTCCAACTGGGATACCAACACCTGAGCGGTACTGTTTGGATTCTACCCTTCTAGCAACCCTATTGCTTTGAAGTTAATGGTCGGCCGTTCATTCTTAGACTATTGATTATTGAATCACCATTCTGACATTGGTCGTACAACCCAACCCATATTTCGGGTGCACCTTTCATTCAATGTTTAACTGTGTATGTTCTCCTCGAGCATACATCATTTTATCATTTGATCCGACCAATGTTATCTCCTTGTTCACATAACTGTGGAAATCCACCTTTTTGGAAATCTCGAGGATTGTCGCTGATTCCATCAGCTACCCCCTCATCCTCTCCTTGATTTAATGATGAGCTCTTGTTTCGGAACTCGCTCCCAGAGTTCATTTCCCGAGAATCTTACATGGTCATCTCGTCAATTTGTGTTGCATATTTTCTTCTCAGGTATCCTGAGTCTGAGTTATCCTGACACCAATCAGATCTGAATCTCGGTCAGATATGATGGTTGGAACATATTTCCAAGAGTTATAACGTTGGTATTTATGTGACCCGATAAGGTGATGTCGTGCCTAACACACCTGGCTGGAGAACCCATTGTTATAGTTTCCTTTCCAGCAAGGTTAGCCATTCTTCTTCCATGAGAAAATTGTAAGACTTATTCTATGAGTTGTTCCTGATGGATCCTTTGTGTATCCAAGTCCAACCTTAGCTTGAAGACCATGTCAATGCTATCTCGAAGCCTGTCTCTGGTACTCCAATTTTCATCAAGAACATTTGAAGCCCAATGCTAAATGTTTCCTGCTCAATTATCCAAACACCGCTGTATGGGTAATGTCATGAAATTCATCTCCCCTTACCTAAATGGTTTTCTACCTTCTATCCTGTCATGGGAATCATGCTCTGCATGTCCTTTGGAAGGATATACCCCTGAAATATGTGTTTAACACATTTTCCTTTCCATTGTTTGGTTTAACCTTTCTTGTGATCTATATGATCTAGGAAGTAATATTCTCCTGCTTATGTAACCACCTCGGTGTACAATTCTGTCAGAAAGACCCTGATACTTCTGTTGATGACATTCCGGTAACCACCGATGGACGAGAACTTTGCCTATTGGTCTGCCTCGTTCAACGAGCAGGAAAATGGTTCTCTTCGTCCCTCGCCCTTGGTATCGATGTTGTTGCCGACATAACTGACAGGCTACCCTCTGACATGCCTTGCTATCGTGACCATGCAAGATGTCAGCCCCCTTTCTACTTTAGACCACCTGGTGGGCCCATAACCCAAAGTTACACAGGATCGAAACCTGACTCTCCTGTACACCACCTGTTCCCAAGGTTGTTCTTCGCGCTTGACTTCATATGCAATTCACGGGCCACCTGCCTAGTGATCTATTCTGGTAACAGACGCAATACTTATTCCCATTTCTCTAAATCCCTTTCCCACTCCATTTCCGGCAACGAACGATTGCTTATCCGCTTGAGACGTCGTATTGCACCTTCTTACCTTTCTCTCGATGACTTTCTTAAATAACAACTCGAGAGATGCCTCTATACCTTGTCCATGGAGATAGCCCCAGATACCTAACATGTATTGAGCTCCGCCCTTCCCAAGTCTTACCCCTTGTCTTCCCGTAAGTACGATGGAAATCCAGAAGAAATGATGTCGGCTTCATCATGTTGACTTGAAGCAGAGAAATGAAGACGATATTGGAATGGATCAACCTCTTCAAGAAGAGAAACCAAGACTGAGAAGATTTGTTAGAATTTCATAACCAGACCTTTTCCCGTTAATCCACCTCTTAAATCTCGGGACGAGATTTCTTGTAGTGGAGGAGAATTGTGACGCCCGGATAATTAAGCTACAGTGAACCTCTGCTAATGATGCCAAGTCACCTTGGTTACCGTTGATAAACTCACGTGATTCGAAAAAAATTCAAACTCAAAATTAAAATAGTCAAAACTAGAAAAAGTTTTCAAATATTAAAACTAAAATGTTCGGGTTGTGCCAGATAGTGCATACGTAATAATGATGGAGAAACCACACTTTTATGAAGTATTTAAATGCACTAAAATAATTTAAACAGCAACATAAGCAATTAAATAAATGCATTTTGTAATTTATAAAATGTTACACTAATTTATTAGGGGTTAAACTTTTTATGGCAGTGCGTTTAGTGGTAATACAAATTTAGGGATCATTTTTGTATTTTACAAAACTAAAATAAATTATAAAACAGAAAAAAGGAAAGAACCAGACAGAAAACAAAGGAACCCCCCCC
>NC_041390.1:340526152-340539288 GCF_002162155.2 Triticum dicoccoides | reverse complement strand
GCTCCAGCGCGCGCCCCGACGCCTCCGCCCGTCCCTTCCCCGTCCGGCCCCAGGACGGGCCCAGCCGCGCTCACCGCGGCCTGCGCTCACCGTGGCCTCGCCCCGCACCGTTGCCTCACTCCCACGCCGGTTCCCTCTCCCCTCTGTCCCCACGCGAGCACCACCGCGCCGGCTTGCCCGTCGTCTTGCCGCTGCATGCGCCAACCGCGCCGTCCCGCACCCATGCACCGCGTCGCTATGGTTGCGACCTGTGCCCCTCACCGCAAGCGCTCCGGCACCCGCTCGTGGCCGTCGCCACCTGCATCGTTCCACTACTCCCTTGACCGCACCGCCGCTACCTCCGCCACCTACTGCTCCCCCTCCCGCGCACATCGCCTCACCATAGCCTCACCGACGCTCCCTCTGCCCTGGCCGGCGCTCTCCTCCGCCCCGGCCAGTGCCCAGGACCAGCCGGACTGCGCTCATGCCCATTAGCGCCCGGGCGCCCGCTAGTGCTCGCACGCCCGTGCACCCGATAGGCCCTCTGGCCTATGAAAGTGGGGCCCCACGCCCAGAATAAAAAAATGATTTAAAAATAATAATAATAATAATAAAATTAATTAATTAATTAATCCTGTTTAACTAAACTAATTAGAATAAATTAACCTAATCGTCATTTAGATAAAACAAATTAAGGTTGTTTAGTTAATGTGAGTCATGACACGCGGGACCCACACACTATTCACTGGTTGACCCAGTCAACAGTTGACTGTGCTGTTGACTTTGACCTGGCCCCACATGTCATTGACTATGGCTGGCACATCACTAGGTGACAAAAGTATTTCACTATTTATTATTCAAATTTATTAATTCCATAATATTGTTTAAACTTTGTACATGAAAATAAACCGTAGCTCGGATGAAAATACTTTGTACATGAAAGTTGCTCAGAACGACGAGACGAATACGGATGCGCAGCCTGTTCGTCTGCCACGCATCGCTAGCATAGCGAACACGCAACTTTCCCCCTCCGGTTCACTGGTCCGAAAACGTGAAACACTATGGATACTTTCCCGGATCTGTTCCCCCTTCGCCAGTATAACCTCCTACTACGTTAGGGCACCCCTAGCACCACTACCTGTCATGTCATGCATCATTATGCATCTGTTTGCTTAATATTTATTGTTTCTTCCCCCTCTTCTCTCCGATAGACTACGAGACCGACGCCGCTGCTACTCAGTACGACTACGGTGTTGGCGACCCCTCTCTCTTGCCAGAGCAACCAGGCAAGCCCCCCCTGATCACCAGATATCGCCTACTCTCCTCTATACTGCTTGCATTAGAGTAGTCTAGCATGTTACTACTTTCCGTTAATCCTATTCTGATGCATAGCCTGTCATTGTTGCTACAAATGTTGATACCTTACCTGCAATCCTAAATGCTTAGTATAGGATGCTAGATTATCATCAGTGGCCCTACACTCTTGTCCGTCTGCCATGCTATACTACTGGGCCGTGATCACTTCGGGAGGTGGTCACGGGTATATACTATATTCTTTACACTGTTACATTACCGGTGAAACAATTTGGAGATGGGGGCTGAAGGGGCAGGTCGCTCCATCCAGGTAGTGGTGGGCCTGAGTTCTCGACGGCCCCCGATTGTTACTTTGAGGTGGAGCGACAGGGCAGGTTGAGACCTCCTAGGAGAGAGGTGGGCCTAGCCCTGGTCGACGTTCGCGGTTACTTAAAAATAACATGCTTAACGAGATCTGGGTATTTGATCTGAGTCTGGCCACTGGCTTATACGCACTAACCATCTACGCGGGGACAGTTATTGGCACTCAACGTCGTGGTATCAGCCGAAGCCTTTCTGACGTTAGCGACTAAGCGGCGCGCGCCGGATTGGACCGTAAGCCTGCTCTTGTATTAAGGGGTCTAGTTCTGCTTCCGGCCACCCTCGCAACGTGCAGGTGTGCAATGGGCGATGGGCCCAGACCCCTGCGCCATAGGATTTAGACCGGCGTGCTGACCTCTCTGTTGTGCCTAGGTAGGGCTGCGATGTGTTGATCTTCCGAGGCCAGGCATGACCCAGGAAAGTGGGTCCGGCCAAATGGGATCGAGCGTGTTGGGTTGTGGTGCACCCCTGCAGGGAAGTTGATCTATTCGAATAGCCGTGTCCCTCGGTAACAGGACGACTTGGAGTTGTACCTTGACCTTATGACAACTAGAACGAGATACTTAATAAAAACACACCCTTCCAAGTGCCAGATACAACCGGTGGTCGCTCTCTCACAGGGCGACGAGGGGAGGATCATCGGTTAGATTTATGCTATACGATGCTACTTGGTGAACTGACCATCTACTCTCTTCTCCTGCTGCAAGATGGAGGTTACCATAAGCGTAGTCTTCGATAGGACTAGCTATCCCCCTCTTATTCCGGCATTCTGCAGTTCAGTCCACATATGATACCCTTATTCCATTTGATACCAGTGCATACATATGTAGTGTAACTCCTTGCTTGCGAGTACTTTGGATGAGTACTCACGGTTGCTTTGCTCCCCCTTTTCCCCCTTTCTGTACCCGGTTGTTGCGACCAGATGATGAAGTCCAGGAGCCAGAGGATCCCGAGGATGATTCTACGTGGAGTTCGACTTCGAGGAGTAGTTAGGAGGTCCCAGGCAGGAGGCCTCGCCTTTTCGATCGTTCCTACTTTTGTGCTAGCCTTCTTAAGGCGAACTTGTTTAACTTATGTCCGTACTCAGATATTGTTGCTTCCGCTGACTCCTCTATGACCGAGCTCTTGTATTCGAGCCCTCGAGGCCCCTGGCTTGTAATATGATGCATGTATGACTTATTTTATTTGTAGAGTTGTGTTGTGATATCTTCCCGTGAGTCCCTGATCTTGATCATACACGCTTGCGTGTATGATTAGTGTACGATTGAATCGGGGGCGTCACATTGAAGTACTCAGATTTTATATTCAGAACACTATTCAGCTGATTACGATGCCAAGATGGCATTATATGAGAAATGTTTCGACACGGATTGTCTTCGTCTCGTCGAGGCGATCGATTTCGATATAAAAACGTCTAAATCTGAGTTCGCATGCAAAAGTTAGAGCCAAAACAGTGTGCTGCATAAGTTTGCCCCAGAACTTCCGGGCAAAACTTCTGGGAAGGTTCCGGGCTAAACCAAAAGTTTGCACACGGTGCGCCCCGAAGAATGGAATTTTAACATTGTTTGCAGATTTTTGGGGCTGATTTCGACATCAAGATGACCTCGGATGAAAAAGTGATCAACTGCAGAGTTTTTCTCCATTGCAAGATCTACAACTTTGCTTTTGGGACCATCGTACGTCATCCGAAGTAGTATGCGGCCTGCAGGTTCAGTGCAAGAGGGCTACTTGATATAATTTCAGCCCGGAAGTTCCGGGCCAGACCGGAAGTTTCGGCCCTCGTAGTCCGAGTTAGGGTAACTTTTGATGATTTGGACATGATTTGAGTCCTTTTCTTGTACGGGAAGTCCACCCGCCTCATATATATGTAAGGGGTGACAGCCGATTGAACAACACACAATCGATCTATCAATATATCATCTTTTTACCTTTACCTTTATCTCTGTCCCTTGTTCTTCTTCTCCCTCGTTCTTCGTTCATTCTTCGTTTGCGGGGCGGCGAACCTCGAGGCCCTAGGGGCGATTTGGTCGACCTAGGGCAGCCCATAGCCGCCGCGTGCCCTGACGGGGTCCCTCCCGGGCGTGTGAGGTTTCGGGTCCTTAAAAGCACTCGACGGATTGCTTGCGTACCGCGCTTCCGGACGGGTTTCCTACGACGTGAGTTGCGGTGCATCACCCCCGGCGTCGAGGGTACACGGTGACGTGTTCGTGTGCGAACACACTTTTTGGCGACTCCGCTGGGGAAGAAGTTTTGAATGGTCTCCATCCCATTCTTGCTATGAAGAGATCGTCATCAAGTTGCTGCAATCTACAAAGGTAATATGAATACCCAATTCCCCTTTGTAGATGCAAAAAATACGTATGTTGTTGCTGGATCACCTAATGAGCATAATGTATCGGCTAACCCTAGTTTTATCAATCATGCATCTAATTATGCGCAAGGGCCGATACAAAGCAATCTTCATGCTTCAACTTCTTATGATTTTAGCAACGTACAACATATCTATCCAAACTCTCATGCATCGGCAACCCCACAAATCCATATGCCGATGAACAACATGATGGGTTTGGTTAATCAATTTGAAACACCTCATGTTAAAATTTCCAATAGCATACAAGAAAATGTTTCACCTTTTTATTCATCGGCAACTAATTTGCAATATGTGAATCCAACCTTGCCGATGGAGGGGAGAATTGGCCATGCTATTGCTAGCTATTCGGCTAGTTACTCTCAACCGTCATATGCTACACCTCATGTTAGTAATTTTTCGGCACCATACACAACTATAGATGCTCAAAATTCTTCTTCACACCTTTCAGGTCATAGCCGAATAAATGTAAATTTTACAGGAGCGGTTGTGCCAAATATTGTAGAAGATGAGGTAGTGGTGGCTGCATTGAAGAGTTTAGCACAGAATAAGAGGATTAGTGCTACTTGCCTTGAACAACATGAAAAACCGCTATTTCCTAATTGTGCCGCAATAAAAGCTAGAGTTTTGCAAGATGATGAATCTTTGCCAATTGATAAAATTGGCGAGCAAAAATATGGTTTTACAACAATGCATATGCCTTCACCTAGTACTACATCATATCATACACCCCCTACACTACTGCAAAATTTCGGCAACACCCGTGTGTCATTGCCGAAAGAATCTAAAAACATCGGGGGGCAATCATATCCGGAGTGGGCTGAAATTGAGAAAAAAGCTTAAAGCCAACTTTGCCGCTCGCCGCCGGAAAAAAATAGAAAAAGAATTGGCTCAGATAAAAGAAGCATTGCCAACAGGTAGTATCAATGAAATTAGGATGATTCGGAACTTGAAAGTGCTTCGGTTGAAAACGATGAATCAAGTAGTATATATTCCGAATCCATCAAATCCAAAGAGGCAAGTATTAGTGAGAAAGGGCATGGCAAGCATAGCAAAACAACCATGCTTGATTTTTCTGAAGTTAATGTAACCTACTTCCTGCCCTATGAGTTTCGTGCCATAGAAATTGACAAGCTTCAAGGACAAGAACAAGTAGCCGAACAAAGTTCGATTGACAAAGATCTTCAAATTTATGATGCACGAAATCAATAAGAAAATTGTGACATGGTGTTGGGAAGTCATCCAGAAGCAAAGCACAATATTATTCATCATATGCAATCATCATGCTCTACCAACATATTTGAAGAGGTATGTCTAGCAAGTAGTTTATCTATTTTCATATTTGGTCACAACTTTATTGTTGATGCATCTATTCGAAAAATTATAGTAAGTAATTTTCAAAGAACAATGAAGAAGGGAAATTTACTTGTTAGCAATAAAATTGTTACTAAGCATATCGGCCAATATATCGTACCATTCAAAGAGACCGATAGTGACTTATTACTGCAGCCAAAGCTTTTCCCATTGCTTTATTTAAAGTTCATATCTAATTGGGTAGCTTTTCTTTCTTCATGCTTGGCTTATGCATGGTCTCAATTGAGACGTGTATGTTCTAACTACTTTGATTTCAGAAATTTAAAGCCAAGGTTAAAATCTTTTGGGAAACCGATGCTAGTATAGTTTCTTATTTAATGACATCGGAAAAAGTATGCGAAATAGAATTCATAGCCGAATGGGAAGATGCCAAATCTAAACCATTCGTTTGCTTAACTCCAAAGCCGTTCTCACAACAAGATCGGCTAGAAAACAAAAAGTATACCTTCAATTCAAACATGTGTGATCAAATCTTTGCTTTGTTGTTGAAAAATAATTACATTAGAATTCTTGATCACCATGTCAAGCCATCTACCCAAGGACGAATGTATTGTAAGTTACATGATCCGTCCAAGCATAATTTTGAGGATTGCCACATGTTTCATCAAATAGTTAAATCGGCCAATGAAAAAGGACAATTGAAATTTGTTGAAACACCAAAGGATGACCAGTCTATTCCGATTGGTCTGGATGGCAGAAAGTTTTTGCATCGGCTACATCAAGCCGATCCATGTAAAGAGAAGGTAAAAACTGCAGGTGATGGGATCAAGCTTTCAAGTAAAGAAGTAGTTGAAGATCACAATGAACACGAACTTGAGGGTGAGAATTCCATCGAAGCTACAATGAAGACGCTAAGGACTGGGGGGCAACAAGGAAATCCAATGATCGATGAAAGCAAACCAAAAGAAAACAAAGGCCGAAATAAGCACAAGTGTAAGAGATCAAAAATCACCTTCGCTGAACTATTGGATAAATATCGAAAGAAGAGTTGAGAGAAGAGTGCTTATCGGCCAAATCGTGCAAAGAAACCAAGATCACCCCAAGGCGCAAATATGAGAATCGGTATTGGCAAAGTGAGCATTTTAATGCAACATATTCATATCCTTATTTTGGGCCGCCAGTGCCAATGCCGTGGATGCATCCCTATGCTCATGTAGATCCATATCCATCATGGGACAGGTATGATACAAGGGCACACTCTCCATCTTATTTTAGACCATCTAACCAATATTATGCATCTCCAAGAAGATCAACATTTGAACAATCACATGTTAAAGACCGTTTCAATCATAAGGAATCGGTTCGGAGCTCAAAGAAGAAGAAAGAGGTGGTCAAACAAGTGTACCGTGTTAAAAGAGATGGTCGTAAGAGTGCAACTTCAGATTTGATCTCAAATGAAAAAGAGCCAATTAACGTGTTGACATTGGCTACTAAAGGCAATGAGACGAAGCAACCAATTATCAAGAGTCAAAGTGCCAAATCTGAAGAAAAGAAGTTGACAATCCACAAGGTAAAACAAGAATTGCCATTGCTTCAACCAAAATCATAGCCGGGGTGCCCACTCGGCTTATTGTATTGGCGAAAGAAGGAATTACAAAAACTTAGTGCACAAGAGCTGAAAAAGAAGAACATGGCATGGGTTCCCAAGAGGAGCAGTCAAAATAAAAATGATGTGCAACCTTCCATTGCAATAAGTGTTATAAAAGTGAAGAAAGAGAAGGATGGAAACCAGAAACAATTAAGCCGAAGGTTTGCATCACCCCAACAAAATATTCGGTTAGCACATCATCCATGTTTTTCAACCTTACCATTGATGCCTTTGCCATGGAATTCATCATCAGGTATGATAAATTACTCTCCCTGGATTTATTTTGATCCATGGAAGCGACACAATTTTCTGCATCATGAGAGGGTATTACCAAATCCCTATACAATTTATTAGCTACATTTTTTCTGGCTAATCCAAGGGGCCGAAATATTTGGTTGCTATTTCATTTGTTTATTTCGGCTATACATGATTTGGTGAATGAATTCTACATGGACCTCACGGTAATGGCCGATACTTATCTATCGCCCTAAGAATATATGTATGAATCGCCGGTGTGGTGCTCTAGCACCATCCTTAGTTTGAGTAGAGATTGAGATAAGTGCTTGCAAAGGAATTTTTCAAATTGATGCCATTGAGGATATTATGCATTGACCAATTCACCAAAATTGCAAAGTGAACTTATCTTTTGATTGGGTGTGCTTTGGCTTGTTAGTTTTTAGAACTTACGTAAGGCCAAATCATGGTTGATTTTATTATTGAGCATCATATTGACATCATGCATAACATTGATTTTAGCTTGACCTCTCTAGTACCATGGAGATTATATATTGATGGCTAAATTCTTAGCAATGGCCAAGGTGTTGGTGTTGTTTATATATCTCCTTATGGTGCTATTTTGTGAAGCCTCATGTCGCTTAAAATATTTTTGCACAATGATCAAAGCCGAATATGCATTGTCATTCGGATTGCAGCTTTGCCTTACTATAGGTGATATACATATTGAGGGTTCCGGTGATTTGTTATTAGTAGTGCAACAAATATCCAAGGGTTATCAATGTTTTGACGAATCACTTATAGTTTATCTTTTGGTACGTCTAGATGCAAGATTTACCTTGGGTTGCTTTAAAATTGTTCATATATGTAGACATGACAATTCGAAAGAGTTGGCACAGCAAACATCCGGCTACTATGTTAACCATGGTGTATTGCATTTCTATCAATAGCCGATGCTAGGTCTTGTCAACATAGGTAAGGCCGAATCGAAGCCGATCGCTTCGGCCACTAATGAAACTTTTATGCAGATGAAGTAAGGATTGAAGGAAGTTCATTCTTGATTATCTGCAAAATCCTAACGAAAGGGAGAACAATATGGTTCGGAGGATGGTTTTGGTCTATGGAACCTTATCACCAGATTGTTATAGAAGCTAAGAAGTTTTCACCCAAGTTTGCATCAAGAGGTTCAAACAAACAATGGACGATATATACTTATCGTCCCAAGAACATGCAAAATGGCCGATAGAGTGTTGACATTGTCCTTAGAAAAAGCATCGTGCAAGTTATTTTTTAGCACACAAGCTTGCCGAAAAACAGGGGGGCATGTGTTGACACCAGATTTTGACACGGCCAAGAACATAATTAAGATGGCCTCAAACAGAGAAGTGCTCAAAGTGTGAAAGGTCCGTATCGTCAAAAGGAGAAACTTTCATATTTGGGCCATAGCCATCCGGTCTCATCTCTAAGACCGAAGTTGTGTTTGAAGTACTTAGATTTTATATGCAGAACACTATTTAGCTGATTACGCCCCCAAGATGGCCTTATATGAGAAATGTTTCTACACTGATTGTCTTCGTCTCGTCCAGGCGATTGATTTCAATATAAAAACGTCTAAATCGAAGTTCGTATGCAAATGTTAGAGCCAAAACAGTGTGCTGCATAAGTTTGCCCCAGAAGTTCCGGGCAAAACTTTCGGGGAGGTTCCGTGCTAAACCGAATGTTTGTACGCGTTGCGCCCCGATGACTGGAATTTTAACATTGTTTGCGGATTTGCGGGGCCGATTTTGACATCAATATGACCTCGGATGAAAAAGTGATCAACTGAAGAGTTTTTCTCCATTGCAAGATCTACAACATTGCTTTTGGGACCATCGTCATCCGAAGTAGTATGCGGCCTACAGATTCAGTTCAAGAGGGCTACTTGATATAATTTGAGCCCGGAAGTTCACGGCCAGACCAGAAGTTTCGACCCTCGTAGTCCGAGTTAGGGTAACTTTTGATGATTTGGACGTGATTTGAGTCCTTTTCTTGTACAAGAAGTCCAGCCGCCTCATATAAATGTAAGGGGTGACAGCCAATTGAACAACACACAATCGATCTATCAATATATCATCTTTTTACCTTTACCTTTATCTCTCTCCCTTGTTCTTCTTCTTCCTCGTTCTTCGTTCGTTCTTCATTTGCAGGGCGGCGAACCTCGAGGCCCTAGGGGTGATTAGGTCAACCTAGGGCAGCCCATAGCCGCCGCTCGCCCTGACGGTGTCCCTCCCGGGCGTGTGGGGTTTCGGGTCCTCAAAAGCACCCGCCAGATTGCTTGCGTACCGCGCTTCCGAACGGGTCTCCTTCGATGTGAGTTGCGGTGCATCACCCCCGGCGTCGAGGGTACACGGTGACGTGTTCGTGTGAGAATAGGGCTCTGTGAAGCCTTGTAATAGATTTAGCTTGAAAACAACTGCATATTTTGCCTATGCCATCGTTCGTAGATGCTATGTATGACTCGTTTCTCCGATGCTTATATGTCATATCTATGTTTGCCTCTATAATGTTCCGACTCTGTTCCTGTAGAAAAGGGAAAAATCTGGCTTGGTGGTTAAGCACCGCATGGGTCAGAACACCCGGTACATGACCAATAGTTGTACCATTGCAGAAAAAACAGAAACGAACGTGAAAGTAAACAAGGTTTGAGACAACCTTTGATTATTGAAAAAACACAGATAAAACTGTTCATAAATAACAATCATACCTGTATTCTTTACATCTGAGCCACCGGCTTGTACAACCCGGTTGGTGAGGTTGATGACCCAGTCCTTTTGGAGAAATCAATGCTTCTATATGCCTGATGACTACAATGCCTTGGCGGCTTATTGTCAATAACCAAGCTGGCTTAAATAAAGACCATACTGATAGTTTAGTGTTGAGACAATAAAAACCTGTAAGACGAAATAGGAGATTTCAAAGAACATAAATTTGGGGGTTTCTAATTCTAATACGATCAGTAAACCGGACCAAAGGGGTTAAGCTAAGATTCAAATACGATCATATAGCCCCAAGTGGCTTTGGCGTTGCGCCGATCAAGAGGGTACCGACAGCTATGGTCTCTTTGGTTCGAATACGACCTATGTTTGAGCAGGAAGCCCCCAAATGACCTTGAGAGGTTTTTAACGAGCCTGATTTGAATACGACCCAAGTCGGACCCAAAAGGGGTTAAGCTATGATTTGGATACGATCAAGAAGCCCCCTAGTGAGTTCGGCTTTGAGCCGATCAAGATGGTTACGATAGATATGTTCTCTTTCATTCGAATACGACCTATGTTTGAACAGGAAGCCCCCATGTGATCATGAGGTTTACAGCTAGATTCGAATACGATCATAAGCCGGACCAGAAAGGTTAAGCTAAATTCAGATATGATCATCTCCTTAATAGTCATGAAAAATAGTAAAGATATATAACCTTTGAAGAAGAAAAAGGACAGAGGACCTGCTTTATTACTTATCATGTATATACAATGTCAAAGTATGTACATGACGAGAGCCAGTGGCTCAGGTGTAGTATGGCCGAAGTTGAGCAATGTTCCACAGCCGGCGGGTCTCCTCCTCCGACTTACGTGAGTATTTGTGCTTTCGAACGTCAATGAGGTAATATGACCCGTTGTTTAAGTTCTTGCTCACCACAAAGGGTCCTTCCCAAGGCGGGGATAGCTTGTGTGCATCTGACAGATCCTGGATGATCCGGAGCACCAGGTCACCTTCTTGAAAAGTCCTGGACTTAACCTGGTGGCTGTGATAAAGGCGCAGGTCCTGTTGATAAATTGCTGATCGAGCCGCTGCTAAGTCTCTCTCCTCATCTAACAAGTCAAGTGCATCCTGTCTGGCTTGTTCGTTATTAGCTTCAACATAAGCCGCCACACGAGGCGAGTCATGACGGATGTCACTAGGCAACACCGCTTCCACTCCATAAACCATGAAGAAGGGTGTATAACTCGTGGACCTGTTAGGAGTGGTGTTGGTACTCCGTAGTACCGAGGGTAACTCCTCTACCCAACAACCCGGCGTCCGTTGTAAGGGAACCATGAGCAGGGGTTTGAGACCTTTTAAGATTTCCTGATTTGCTCTCTCAGCCTGCTGATTAGACTGAGGGTGAGCTACAGAAGAAATATCAAGCCAGATATGCTTAGGTTGACAAAACTCCTCCATAGCCCCTTGGGATAAATTAGTGCCATTGTTAGTGATAATGTTGTGTGGAAAGCCAAAGCGAAAGATCACCTGTTTCATGAACTGAACCGCTGTAGCTGCATCACACTTACTCACTGGCTCTGCCTCAACCCACTTTGTGAATTTGTCAACTGCCACTAAAAGATGTGTCTTTTTATCCTTAGACCTTTTGAAAGGTCCAACCATGTCAAGCCCCCAGACCGCAAACGGCCAAGTGATTGGAATCATCCGTAACTCTTGAGCCAGCACATGCGCTCGTCGTGCAAATTTTTGACATCCATCACACCCACTGACCAGATCCTCTGCATCAGCGTGAGCCGTCAACCAGTAAAAACCATGGCGAAAAGCTTTGGCCACAAGAGACTTTGACCCGGCGTGATGACCACAATCCCCTTCATGGATCTCATGAAGTATTTCTTGGCCTTCTTCAGGAGAAACACACCGCTGAAACGCTCTAGTGACGTTGTGATGGTATAACTCTCCGTCAGAAATTCTCATTGATTTGGACCGCCGGGTTATCTATCGGGCCAGGGTCTCATCCTCTGGCAACTCGCCCCGGGTCATGTAAGCCAAGAACAATACTGTCCAACCAACTGTGCCTCCGGGTCAGGAACGGCTAAATATTCCTCTGTAGATAACTTAACAGACGGGTAATGCAAAACATCCAAAAAGGTGTTAGGTGACACCGGCTTACGCTGAGATCCCAACCGGCTTAAGGCATCAGCCGCTTCATTCTTTCTAACGTCAATGTGTTCCACTTGATAACCTTTAAAATGTCCTGCAACAGCGTCGACCTCACGGTGATAAGCCACCATGAGAGGATCCTTGGAATCCAACTTGCCTGATACTTGCTGAGCCACCAAATCTGAATCGCCAAGGCACCAGACCCAACTTAGACTCATTTCTTTCACCATTCGAAGACCATGGAGCAAGGCTTCATATTCTGCTGCATTGTTAGTACAAGGGAACATTAATCGAAACACATAACAAAATTTGTCACCTCGAGGGGAAGTTAAAACAACTCCAGCCCCCGAGCCTTCCAACTGTCTGGACCCATGTAACGCCCCGAGACCGATGTGCCAGGTGTCCTCCAGTTATTCGCTGTGTTGCCTTGTCTTTTGCTTGCGTGTCATGCATCTCATATCATGTCATCATGTGCATTTCATTTGCATACATGTTCGTCTCATGCATCCGAGCATTTTCCCCGTTGTCCGTTTTGCAATCCGGTGCTCCTATGTCACCCGGTGTCCCTTTCTACCTCTTTTCATGTGTGGGTGTTAAAAGTTTTCGGATTGGACCAAGACTTGTCATGCGGCCTTGGTTTACTATAGGTAGACCGCCTGTCAAGTTTCGTGCCATTTGGACTTTGTTTGATACTCCAACGGTTAACCGAGGGACCAAAAAGGCCTCGTGTGTGTTGCAGCCCAACACCACTCCAAAGTGGCCCAAAACCCACCTAAACCCCCTCCATCATCTCGGTCGTTCGATCACAATCGCGTGGCCAAAAACCGCACCAAATTTGGAGCCTCCTAGCTCCTCCTACCTATAAGAAGGCCACTTCCCCCGAAATTTCGGATCATTTCGCACCCTAACCCTAGCTCCCCGCTCCTCTCCGCCACCGGACGCGTCTGAACCGGGCCGGACGTGTCCGACTTGCCTGCCGCCGCCACGCGTCGCCGCCCCATTGGCCCGGCCGCATCTCCTCCG
>NC_041390.1:340523448-340525796 GCF_002162155.2 Triticum dicoccoides | reverse complement strand
CTCGCCGCCTCAGTTGACGGACCACTGCGCCCCGCCGCCTCGGTTGCCGTGCACCACCGCCTCGTCGCCGGCGAACTCCGCCTCGCTGTGCCGCCTCCACCCCGCCGGCGCTCGTCCCTGTTCGCCGCCCCGACCAGATCCGGGCGGGTGGACGAGATCCACCCGTCCCGCGATCCAAACGCCACGCCCCGCGCCTGGATCTCTTCGTCCCTCTTCTCCTCGTCCACCCGTTGACTTTTCTTGCGGGGTAATATTTCCACTAAGTCCCCAGATCTCAGTAATTTTATGCACTTTTCATCGAATCATAACTTCATCACCGTTGCTCCGATTCGTGCGTGTAGCATATCAAAATGTTCATCTCGACGAGTACATCATTTCATCTCATTGTATCATTTTCAGTTGAGCTCATCTTGATGTCCGAAATGCTGTTGGAAGAGGGCTATGTGATTATTATTTCAGATCTGTTTCAGCAAATGGGCTTTTGTCATTTTTGCCATGATTAATGTGTGCATGCTATGATCCTGAGCTCTACATGTGTTTTGTAGAATGCCATGCCATCTTTACAGGGGTGTTTGCCATGTATTTTTGTGATCTTTGTGGTGACTAGCACAAGCATGCAAAGTAGCTTACTCAATGATGCTGATTTCAGGGATTTAGAATTTCACTAAGTCCTTGTCCTGTTATTGTTTTTATGCCATATGTTCATGTTGTTTTCTAGTGATCCGTGCCTCTTTTGAGGATGATCAGTAAGGATGTTTTGTTAATATTGTGGTGCTCTATCCATACATTTCTTTGTTTGCATTTATGGAGCACCCTAGATTGAGTCAATCGAGCTCTACATTTGCTATAAAATGTTCCTGGCAGATTCTTACCATGTTTAGCGATTTGGCCGAGCTTGTTGTTGTTGATCCGTGCATGCTATGTTGTTGTTCTTGCCATTTCTAGCTTCTATACCATGTCTTCTTGATGGGTGTATTCTTAGTTTGTCATGCAATGCCTCGTAGTGAGTACACCGAGCTCGTAAACATGCCTACTTGTTACCTGTTTTGCATGCTCCAGTTTTTCACTAACTGTGAATCTGTTTATGTTTTTGCTATGTTCACATGCTTGCAATTGTATTTTCTGATCCCTTTTGGCTCAAGGTCACTAAGGGACTTTTGTTATGTGCTTATAGTACCTTCATGCCATGCCTTGCTTTGCCATGATATGTTCCTGTAGCATGTAGTTTTCATGCTCTAAAGGTTGCTTTCTGATGATAAATTCTTGATTTGCTGTTAATTTCACTAAGTCTGAAACCTGTTTTCTTTTGCACTTTTGCCATGCTTGTTTGAACCTGTTAATGAGTGAATTAGCCGTAGCTCAGTTTTCATCTTTTTTCAAGCTTCATGAGTGGATCCCTTCCATGTATTTTCTTGTCATGTTTGAGTGTGTAGCATATTTATCTTGATGCATTTAGATGGCTACTAGGTGATTATCGCAGACTGGTGCCATATTTGTTTTGCTTGCCATTTCCAAACCGTGCATCCGATTCCGGTGATCTTTATATAGATTTCAACCGAAATCAACTCTCCTTTCCAGTGGCACTCTTGGATTTCCATGTTCAGGCCAGGTTCAATCATTCCTTTGCAAATCTTGTATATGCATCACATACCGCATCCCGCATATCATACCATGTTTGCATCTTGTTGCTTGAGCTTTGCACGTGGTTGATTGTGTTCCGTTTGCTTGTTGTTCTTGCTTGAGTAGAGCCGGGAGACGAGTTCGTGAACGAGGAGCCCGTTGAGTTCGTTTACGAGGATCAAGTCAACTCTGAGAATTTTGCAGGCAAGATGACCCTACCCTCGAAATCACTTCTATCTTTGCTTGCTAGAAGCTCGCTCTTTTGCTATGCCTATGCCGCGATACCTACCACTTGCTTATCATGCCTCCCATATTTTTTAGCCAAGCCTCTAACCCACCTTGTCTTAGCAAACCGTTGTTTGGCTATGTTACCGCTTTGCTCAGCCCCTCTTATAGCGTTGTTATTTGCAGGTGAAGATTGGAGTGTGTTCCTTGTTGGAACATGGATATTTTGTTGGGATATCACAATATCTCTTATTTAATTAATGCATCTATATATTTGGTAAAGGGTGGAAGGCTTGGCCTAATGCCTGGTGTTTTGTTCCACTCTTGCCGCCCTAGTTTCCGTCATATCGGTGTTATGTTCCCAGATTTTGCGTTCCTTACACGATTGGGTAATAATGGGAACCCCTTGATAGTTCGCCTTGAATAAAACTCCTCCAGCAATGGCCAACATTGGTTCTACCATTCGCCACCTAGCCTCTTTTTCCCTTGGGAGTCGCGCTCCC
>NC_041390.1:340499800-340523213 GCF_002162155.2 Triticum dicoccoides | reverse complement strand
GGGCCAGTGCTCCTCTGAGTGTTGGTCCAAACTAGAGCCCTGTGCAGCACCCCCTTGGGGAAACTCGAGATTTGGTTTTAGTTGTATGGAGCGCTCATCTAAGTGTGCCCTGAGAATGAGATATGTGCAGCTGCTATCGGGATTTGTCGGCACATTCGGGCGGTGTTGCCGGACTTGTTTTACCATTGTCGAGGATGTCTTGTAACAAGGATGCCGAGTCTGATCGGATTGTCTTGGGAGAAGGAATATGCTTCATTAACCGTGAGAGCTTATGATGGGCTAAGTTGGGACACCCCTGCAGGGATTTGAACTTTCAAAAGCCGTGCCCGCGGTTATGGGCAAATGGGAATTTGTTAATGTACGGTTGTAGATAACCTGAAACCTAACTTAATTAAAATACATCAACCACGTGTGTAACCGTGATGGTCTCTTCTCGGCGGAGTCTGGGAAGTGAAGTCGGTGTTGGAGTTATGTTTGACGTAGGTTGTTCTAGGACCACTTATTGATCATAGTTGTTCGACTGTGCTTTTGCCTTCTCTTCTCGCTCTCTTTTGTGAATATGTTAGCCACCATATATGCTAGTCGCTTGCTGCAGCTCCACATCATACCTTTACCTTACCTATGAGCTTAAATAGTCTTGATCGCGAGGGTGCGAGATTGCTGAGTCCCCGTGACTCACAGATTACTTCCAAAACCAGATGCAGGGACCAATGATACCATTCCAGAGGATATTACCGAGCTCAAGTGGGAGTTCGATGAAGACTCTGGCCGTTACTATGTGTCTTTCCTAGATGATCAGTAGTGGTGCCCACATGGGGCGATCGGGGACATTGTCGCATTTGGGGGTTGATCTTTATTTTGGTTCCGTAGTCGGACCCTGAGTGTATTGGATGAATGTAATGACTTATTTATGTATTTGTGTGACGTGGCGAGTGTAAGCCAACTATGTACCTTTCCCCTTTATTTATGTACATGGGTTATTTGCGAAGATTACCTCAGTTGCTACATTGCTTTCAATGCGATTATGCCTCTAAGTCGTGCTTCGACATGTGGGAGATACAGCCGCATCGAGGGCGTTACAACCCATCAATGTGAATCGTCCAATATGTGTTGTCTGGTTTCTCCTCTGGCATCCGCATCTCTGTCCAATCATTAATAAAGTCAACCAGTGCTTGAGATTTGATCGCATTACGTGGTACATACTTCAATCCATGAGACCCAAGTTCAATGGCCCACTTGGCAACTCGCCCAGTAGCTTCTCTATTTTGAATGATGTCTCCCAAAGGAGTAGAACTAACCATAGTGATTGGGTGACCCTGAAAGTAATGTTTGAGCTTCTAGCTTGCCATGAACACCCCATAAACGACCTTCTGCCAATGTGGATATCTTTGCTTAGATTCAATCAACACCTCACTGACGTAATAAACAGGCCATTGGACCGAATGTTCCTTGCCAGCCTCCTTGCGTTCCACTACAATTGCCACACTAACAGCTTGTGAGTTAGCGACTACATATAACAATAGTGGCTCTTTCTCAACCGGAGCAGCAAGAACCGGCGGCTCAGCAAGCTGTTTCTTAAGATCCTCAAAGGCAGAATTTGCAGCTTCACTCCAAACAAAGTCATCCGTCATTTTCATCATCTGATACGAAGGCATCGCCTTCTCCCCTAACTGGCTTATGAGCTGGCTCAGAGCAGCAACACGACCCGCCAGCCGTTGAACGTCATTGATGCATGCTGGTTTGGCCGGGGATGTGATTGCCTTAATTTTCTCCGGGTTAGCTTCAATACCTCGGTTGGACACCAAAAAACCCAAGAGTTTGCCAGCTGGGACTCCAAAAACACACTTGGCTGGGTTGAGCATCATTTTGTAGAACCGGAGGTTATCAAAGGTCTCCTTCAGATCTGTTACCAAGGTTTCCTCTTTTCTGGACTTCACCACTATATCATCCACATAAGCATGAACATTACGCCCAATCTGATTGTGAAGGCAATTCTGCACACACCGTTGATAAGTCGCCTGGGCACTCTTAAGCCCAAAAGGCATAAACACATAGCAGAAGGCTCCAAACGGAGTGATGAAAGCTGTCTTCTCCTGGTCCTTGACTACCATCTTGATCTAATGATAACCTGAATAAGCGTCCAGAAAACTCAAACGCTCACAACCTGTCATAGCATCAATGATCTGATCAATATGAGGGAGAGCAAAAGGGTCAGCTGGACAAGCTTTGTTTAAATCGGTGTAATCCACACACATACGCTAGGTGCCGTTCTTCTTGAGTACAAGCACCGGGTTAGCCAACCACTCTGGGTGAAAAACTTCCACAATGAACCCGGCCGCCAAGAGCCAGGCCACCTCTTCTCCAATGGCCTTGCGCCTTTCCTCGTTAAATCATTGGAGAAACTACCTGACCGACTTAAACATCGGATCAATATTAAGAGTGTGCTCAGCGAGTTCTCTCGGGACACCCGGCATGTCAGAAGGTTTCCATGCAAAGATGTCCCGGTTGTCACGGATGAACTCGATGAGCGCGCTTTCCTATTTTGGATCCAAGTTGGCACTGATGATGAACTGCTTGGATGAATCGCTAGGCACAAATCAACCGTTTTGGTGTCATAAGCTGACTTGAATTTCAACACCGGTCCATGCTCCGTTGTTGGCTTCTTTAACGACATCATGTCTGCCGGGTCAACATTATCTTTATAAAACTTTAACTCCTCTGTTGCACAAACAGACTCAGCATAAGCAGCATCTCCTTCTTCACATTCCAAGGCTATTTTCTGGCTCCCATGTATTGTAATGGTGCCTTTATAACCCGGCATTTTGAGCTGCAGATATACATAACATGGCCGAGCCATGAACTTGGCGTAAGCCGGCCGTCCAAACAGAGCATGAAATGGGCTTTTGATCTTAACCACCTCAAAAGTTAACTTTTCAGCCCTGGAATCATATTCATCCCCAAAGGCTACTTCCAGTTCAATCTTACCAACTGGGTATGCTGACTTGCCAGGTACAATGTCGTGAAAACAGTGTTGGATTGCTTAAGACTCTTATCAATCAATCCCATCTGACGGAACGTCTCATAGTAGAGGATGTTAATGCTACTACCTCCCTCCATGAGCACTCTAGTGAATTTATATCCACCAACCTGAGGTGCCACTACCAAGGCTAAGTGACCCGGATTATCTACCCGGGGAGGATGATCTTCTCTGCTCCACACAATAGGTTATTCTGACAACCTTAAATAACGTGGAATCGCCGGCTCAACGGCGTTGACAACCCTCTTATGAAGCTTCTGGTCCCTCTTGCATAAACTAGTGGTAAATACATGGTATTGCCCACTATTCAACTGTTTTGGGTTGCTCTGATATCCAGACTGTTGCTGCTAATTACCTTGGCCGGGTTGTGGATTAAAACCTCCCTGGTTACCCGTATGGCCGTGACCGTGAAAACCGCCTCCACCTGAACCGGCGCCCGGGCCATCAAAGCCGCCCCCGCCTGAACCGCCGCTAGGCCCATGACTTCCATCAAATGTGTTTGTGTTTTTAAATGACCTCATGATTGTACAGTCTTGCCACAGATGGGTTGCTGGCTTCTCTCGGGTGCCATGTCTTGGGCAAGGTTCATTCAATAGTTGCTCGAGAGTGGGACCTGATCCGCCTGACCGAGGGGGTTGCCTACCCTTGCGCCGTTGATTGTTGCCCTGTGCATTGGTGTTAGCCACAAATTCGTCAGTCTTATGTTTATTACCTCCTTGATTTGCCGGGTTATGCTGGTGTCCCTTGCCGTTGCCGTTCTTCTTTCCCTTCCATGTTTTTTCTTCATCAGACACGGGATCCTTGGTACTGTCAGAATCATCATACTTGACCAAAGCGGCCATCAACTGGCCCATGTCATTGCAGTCACGCATGAGCCGCCCCAGCATCTACTTCAGAGGTTCAAAACGGCATTTTTTCTCCAACATTAAGACTGTCGAGCCAGCATCGATCTTATCAGATGAATGTATTATATCCTTGACCCGGCGCACCCAATGGGTTGTGGACTCCCCTTCCTCTTTCTTACAATTAGTCAGGTCCACAATTGACATAGGTTGCTTACATGTGTCTTTGAAGTTCTGAATGAACCACACCTTCAACTCCGCCCATGAGCCGATGCAATTGGGTGGCAACCCTTTCAACCAAGTGCGAGCCGTTCCATCCAACATCATGGTGAAGTACTTAGCCATTGCTGCATCGCTGACCTCCAATAGCTCCATTGCCATCTCGTAACTCTCAATCCATGCCCCAGGCTACAAATCGGCCGTGTAGTTAGGCACTTTATGAGGCCCCTTAAAGTCTTTAGGTAAGCGCTCATTACGTATAGCCGGCACCAGGCAACGAACACCTCCTGTCCTTGTGGCTACTCCTGCCTCAACAGAGGTTGCTGGATATGCCGAAAAAGTTTGATGAGCCGCCTGCTCAGCTTCCAGTTGAACCGCCCGCTCAGCCTCTTGTCGGATCCTCTCCTGATCCGCTAAGTTAAGGGCTCCATCCTGCACCGGCTCATGCCTGCGCGGTTGGTTATGGCGTTGAGCATTGCTTGACATATCAGCTGAGTCCATATGCCTTCTATAGGTCGGGCTCTGGCTTGGGCGACTGTAAGAGTATGCATCCTGCTGCGCTAGAGCCGTCTAAAGAAGTTCTCTCACCCTTTGTGTTTCGATTGCTGTCGGAGAGTCGCCTACCATCGGGAGAGCCGACAAACGCACCGACACAGCAATGAGGTTTTCCAAAGGATTGGAGAAATGACCCGGTGGTGTTGGCGCATGATGAGGTGGAGCGGTATACATGCGAGGTGGTTCCATGGCCCGTGGCTGAACAGGTGCTCCAGGTGTTGTGATCCGATTTGCCTCCGGCGGGTTACTTGGACCGGCCCCGGGTGTATGGAAAAGGTTCCCAGGATCGAGCGTCAGAGGTAGACGTGACTGAGTTTTCTGATGCCTTCTCCTCATGACCTTGTTTGACGCGTTTAGATCCACCGAGAGCCGGAAGGTCTCCGCTTGATGCTGCTGAGCACGAGCATCCAAAGCCGCCCGCTCCGCGGCCATCCTAACCTCTTCTGCTGCTAAATTTTTCTTGGCCTGCCATCTCTTCACGTACCCGTACCACCTCCGCGTCATGCTGAGCTTTATCCGCCGGCTCTACCATGGTAGTGAACAGAACCGTTAGCTTATCCGTGAGGGCCATTAGCATCTAAGCCGGGGGGTGCATGGGGTCTCCTGACCCGGCCGCTGCCGACCCGGTGGTTGTTGCTGCTGCAGCTGTGGAGTTCTGCCTGGGCTGAGTGCCTGCCATGAAGACTCCGGCTTGATTCGGCGGCTCAAAGGGGTCCGGAATACTGCTGCCATCCGAACAGCCCCCCAGCATGCCATCCTGCAGCTGATACAAAGAATCTGTCTCGCCTATTGATGACGTGGCTTCAGAATAGATGGTCGTCTCCCCGCTATCCATTGATCCTTCTGAGTACTCACCTCCATGGATGCAACCCGCAAAGGAACGCCTTACGGCGGGTCGGGCCCGGGCGGGTCTCGCGCGCTGAGTCATCTCGATGATGTTGGTGCAGACGTCCGGCTCAGGGCCCGATTCGCCGATCCGGCCGATGAAGACATGAATCCCGCTAAAGGCGACCTGGTAGCCGTACTCAATTGAGCCGGCCTGGGGGGCGCCAGCCTTCGTCATCGATGTGGAGCTTGCCGCGACCACTCTTGGTCATCTGGCCCACAACGTATCCCTTGATCCCTTTGAAGTTGCCCTTCAAGAACTCAAATCCACCGTGCGCTGGCCCCACGGTGGGCGCCAACTGTCGTGGAATTGTCACGACAGATGTCCTAGCGAAAGGACTTAGTCGTAGGGCCATCGCAACTAGGAAGCTTAAAGGGGTTAATCGTGACAAAGGACATGAGAGGTTTTATACTAGTTCGGCCCCTTACGATGAAGGTAAAAGCCAACGTCTAGTTGTGTTTGGAATTGCTGGGGTTTTGAAGACCACAGAGTGAATCTGCCTGTCCTGGCTTCGAGTTGTTATCTCTTGTTTCTTCACCTAAGCCTCCGCCGGGTCATCCCCTTATATACACGGGTTGACGCCTGGCGGCCTACAAAGTCCCGGCCAGCTTATAAAATGTGTCCGGCTCGGTGACTTCTTTTACATGCCTTTCTTTACAAGTCTTTCCTTACAATGGTGGTTTACAATATTGGGCCTTAAGCCGCCTCTGGGTTTAGGCCTTCTATTAGTCTTAATAAACTATCGCCTTGAATGTTACTGGGCTTCTTTTGTAACCCGCCATTGGGGTTGACCCGGCCCCTCCTGGGTGGGTTAGACCAGGTAGCTATATCCCCAACATAAACCGAAAAAACCGAAACTAGGGTTTATAAAAAAGCCAATCTGTTTCTAACGAAAAACCCGCGGCGTCTACCTCGGGTCCGGCCGGGTCCGGCGGCGGCGACGCGGCTCTGGTGGGGCAAGGCGACAGCGGCGAGGCGAGGAGGTGGCGGGGCAGCGGCGGGATAGCGCGGCGAGGTGGTGGCAGCGCGCTAGCGGGCGGCGGCGGCGGCGAGGCGAGGCGGCGGCGGCGCGGCGAACGGGCCGCGGCGCGCTAGGGTTCGGCGGGGCGGAGCGGTGGACTGCGAGGCTCGGCTCCTCGGGCTTTAAAGGCCGGCCGGGCGGAGTCCCGGTCGGTTACGGCCCAGAGTCGGTTGCCTTTTAAAAAAACCGACGTGCATAAAAAGAAAGAAAAGAAATACTAAACAGACTCCAAAAATCCTGGAATAAATTCTCCCCGTCCTCTAAAGTTAACGGACAAGGTGAACATTTATTTGGGCCTAAAATGAAATTTTGAAAAACGCATATTTTTCCTAATTTCAAATAAAATAGCAATAAAACTCCGAATAAAATCCTATTTGATTTAATATTAAATCTCCAATATTTCTTTATTTTGGGAAACTCGTTTTATCCCCTCTCTTTTATTTTCATAAAAGAAATATATGAAGAGAAAATAATTAAAATCAAACGATCCTCTTTTCAAGATTTGAGAAAACTCAAATATGAAAAATAACAAAATCCCCAACTCTCTCCGTGGGTCCTTGAGTTGCGTTGAATTTCTAGGATCAAACCGAAAAGCAATAAAATATGATATGCGATGATGATCTAATGCATAACATTCCAAATTGAAAATTTGGGATGTTACACATCCAAACCCCCGCCCCCAGAAAAGCTCACAGTTCATCCAGAGGCAGCATCGACCGGCTTCAGTTAGCAGCAGTAGCGAAGGAATCACTCGGGTTCAGTAACGTACCTAGTACAATTGCTCAGGTTTAGTTAGAGCCCAACACCTTGCCTGGGTTCAGTTAGAGCCCAACTCCTCGCACACATGCGCATACGTGTACGAGAGAAACACGCATCGCTCGGCCCTCGACCACCCACCGTAAACGGGAACTCCCCGAAATTTTCCTCGCCCTCACTTCTACCATGGTTTTTTCGGTCATGGACGGCCCAAAGAATGTCATGCGACTACATCTACGGCCCGCCCAGGATGAAAAGCCCATTTTCTATCATGATTTTTTGTCATAGAAGTAGCAGCCCACCACATCTACGATGATACCGGGTTTTGTCACAATTATGGTCACAGAAGTGTCATAAGTATGACAGAAAAAAATCCGTTCGGCCCAAAATGTCATGGATGTGTCTTTTTTGTAGTGAATAGTTCACATCTTTATGTGATTAGTTCACATGTTTATGTGATTAGTTCACATCTCCATGTGACTAACACCCAAAGGGTTTACTAGAGTCAATAATCTAGTTCACATCGCTATGTGATTAACACCCAAAGAGTGATCATGTTTTGCTTGTGAGAGAAATTATGTCAATGGGTCTGCCACATTCAGAGTCGTATGTATTTTGCAAATTTTCTATGTCTACAATGCTTTGCATGGATATACTCTAGCTAATTGCTCCCACTTTTAATATGTATCTAGATCGAGACTTAGAGTCATCCAGATCGGTGTCAAAGCTTGCATCGACGTAACTCTTTACGACGAACTCTTTGTCACCTCCATAACGGAGAAACATTTCCTTATTCCACTAAGGATATTTTTTACCACTGTCTAGTGATCCACTCCCGGATCACCATTGTACCCTCTTGCCAATCTTATGGTGAGGTACACAATAGGTTTGGTACACAACATAGCATATTTTATAGAACCTATGACTGAGGCATAGGGAATGACTTTTCATTCTCTTTCTATTTTCTGCCATGGTCAGTTTTGAGTCTTTACTCAACTTCACACCTTGCAACACAGGCCAGAAATTGTTCTTTTACTGTTCCATTTTGAACTACTTCAAAATCTTGTCAAGGTATGTACACATTGAAAATTATATCAAGTGTCTTGATCTATCTCTATAGATCTTGATGCTCAATACGTAAGTAGCTTCACCAAGGTCTTTCTTTGAAAAACTCCTTTCAAACACTCCTTTATGCTTTTCAGAAAATTCTACATTATTTCCGATCAACAATATGTCATTCACATATACTTATCAGAAATGTTGTAGTGCTCCGACTCACTTTCTTGTAAATACAAGCTTCACCGCAAGCCTGTATAAAACCATATGCTTTGATCACTTTATCAAAGCATATATTCCAACTCCGAGATGCTTGCACCAGTCCATAGATGGATCGCTAGATCTTGCTCACTTTGTTAGCACCTTTAGGATTGATAAAACCTTCCGGTTGCATCATATACAACTCTTCTTTAAGAAATCCACTAAGGAATGCAATTTTGGCATCCATTTGCCAGATTTCATAAAATGCGGCAACTATTAACATGATTCGGGCAAACTTTTAAGCATCGATATGAGTGAGAAAATCTCATCATGGTCAACACCTTGATCTTGTCGAAAACGTTTTGTGACAATTAGAGCTTTGTAGATAGTAACACTACTATCATCGTCCGTCTTATTCTTGAAGATCCATTTATTCTCAATGACTCACCGATCATCGGGAAAGTCAATCAAAGTCCATATTTTGTTCTCATACATGGATCCCATATCAGATTTCATGGCCTCAAGCCATTTCGTGGAATCTGGGCTCATCATCGCTTCCTCATAGTTCGTAGGTTCGTCATAGTCTAGTAAGATGACTTCCAGAACATGATTACCGTACCACTCTAGTGCGGACCGTACTCTGGTTGACCTACGAGGTTTGGTAGTAACTTGATCTGAAGTTTCATGATCATCATCATTAGCTTCCTCACTAATTGGTGTAGGAATCACTGGATCTAATTTCTATGATGAACTACTTTCCAATTCGGGAGAAGGTACAATTACCTCATCAAGTTCAACTTTCCTCCCACCCACTTCTTTCGAGAGAAACTCCTTCTCTAGAAAGGATCCGTTTATTTTGGGTATCCTATGACAACGCACTACTATGATTTGGGTTCGAGCTTATCAGTTTGAAACTTTTTCACATAAGCATCGCAACCCCAAACTTTAAAAAATGACACCTTTGGTTTCTTGCCAAACCATAGTTCATACGGTGTCATCTCAACTAATTTAGATGGTGCCCTATTTAACGTGAATGCAGCTGTCTCTAATGCATAACCCCAAAACGATAGTGGTAAATCGGTAAGAGACATCATAGATCACACTATATCCAATAAAGTACGATTACAACATTCAGAAACACCAGTATGTTGTGGTGTTCTAGGTGGCGTGAGTTGTGAAACGATTCCACATTGTTTCAAATGAAGACCAAACTCATAACTCAAATATTCACCTCCGTGATCAGATCATAGAAACTTTATTTTCTTGTTATAATGATTTTCCACTTCACTCTGAAATTCTTTGAACTTTTCAAATGTTTCAGACTTATGTTTCATTAAGTAGATATACCCATATCTACTCAAATCATTTGTGAAGGTCAGAAAATAACGATACCCGCCGCGAGCCTCAACACTTATCAGATCGCATACATCAGTATGTATTATTTCCAATAAGTCAGTTGCTCGCTCCATTGTTCCGGAGAACGGAGTCTTAGTCATCTTGCCCATGAGGCATGGTTCGCAAGCATCAAGTGATTCATAATCAAGTGATTTCAAAAGTCCATCAACATGGAGTTTCTTTATGCGCTTTACACCAATATGACCTAAATGGCAGTGCCACAAACATGTTTCACTATCATTATTAACTTTGCATCTATTGGCTTCAATATTACGAATATACGTATCACTACGATCACGATTCAATAAACCATTCACATTGGGTGTATGACCAAAGAAGGTTTTATTCATGTAAATGGAATAACAATTATTCTTAGACTTAAATGAATAACCGTATTGCAACAAACATGATCCAATCATATTATGCTCAACGCAAACACCAAATAACATTTATTTTAGGTTCAACACTAGCCCCGAAGGTAAAGGGAGTGTGCGATGGTGATCTTATCAACATTGGAATCATTTCCAACACTCATCGTCACCTCGTCCTCAACTAGTCTTTGTTTATTTTGCAACTCCCGTTTCGAGTTACTACTCTCCGCAACTGAACTAGTATCAAATACCGAGGGGTTTGCTATAAACACTAGTAAAGTACACATCAATAACATGTATATCAAATATACCTTTGTTGACTTTGCCATCCTTCTTATCCGCCAATTATCTAGGGTAGTTCCACTTCCAGTGACCATTTCCTTTGCAGTAGAAGCACTCAGTTTCAGGCTTGGGTCTAGCTTTGGGATTCTTCATGGGAGTTGCAACTTGCTTGCCATTCTTCTTGAAGTTCCCTTTCTTTCCCTTGCCCTTTTACTTGAAACTAGTGATCTTGTCAACCATCAACACTTGATGCTTTTTCTTGATTTCTACCTTCGCTGATTTTAGCATCGCGAAGAACTTTGGGAATCGTTTCCATTATCCTTTGCGTATTATAGTTCATCACGAAGTTCTAGTAACTTGGTGATAATGACTAGGGAACTCTGTCAATCACTATCTTATCAGGAATATTAACTCCCACTTGATTCAAGTGATTGTAGTGCTTAGACATTTTGAGCACATGCTCACTCGTTGAGCTATTCTACTCCATCTTGTAGGCAAAGTATTGTCAGAGGTCTCATACCTCTTGACACGGGCATGAGAATGATATACCAATTTCAACTCTTGGAACATCTTATATGCTTCGTGATATTCAAAACATTTTTGAAGTCCCGGTTCTAAGCCGTAAAGCATGGTGCACTAAACTATCAAGTAGTCATCATACCGAGCTTCTCAAATGTTCATAACGTCTGCATCTGCACCTGCAATAGGTCTGTCACCTAGTGGTGCATCAAGGAGATAATTCTTCTGTGCAGCAACGAGGATAATCCTTAGATCACGGATCCAATCGGCATCATTGCTACTATCATCATTCAACATAGTTTTCTCTAGGAACAAATCATAAATATAACGGGGAAGCTATACACGAGCAATTGATCTACAACATACATATGCAAATACTATCAGGACTAAGTTCATGATAAATTAAAGTTCAATTAATCATATTACTTAAGAACTCCCACTTACATAGACATCCCCTTAGTCATCTAAATGATCACATGATCCAAATCAACTAAACCATGTCCGATCATCACGTGAGATGGAGTAGTTTTCAATGGTGAACATCACTATGTTGATCATATCTACTATATGATTCACGCTCGACCTTTCGGTCTCTACTGTTCCGAGGACATATCTGCATATGCTAGGCTCACCAAGTTTAACCTGAGTATTCCGCGTGTGCAAAACTGTCTTGCACCTGTTGTATGTCAACGTAGAGCTTATCACACTCGATCATCACGTGGTGTCTCGGCACGACGAACTGCCGCAACGGTGCATACTTAGGGAGAACACTTATACCTTGAAATTTAGTGAGAGATCATCTTATAATGCTACCGCTGAACTACGCAAAATAAAATGCATAAAGGATAAACATCACATGCAATCAAAATATGTGACATGATATGGCCATGATCATCTTGCGCCTTTGATCACCATCTCCAAAGTACCGTCATGATCTCTATCGTCACCGGCATGACACCATGATCTCCATCATCTTGATGTCTATCAACGTGTCATCGCATGGTCGTCTCGCCAACTATTGCTCTTTGCAACTATTGCCACCGCATAGCGATAAAGTAAAGCAATTATTTGGCACTTGCATCTTATGCAATAAAGAGACAACCATAAGGCTTCTGCCAGTTGCCGATAACTTCAACAAAAACATGATCATCTCATACAACAACTTATATCTCATCACGTCTTGACCATATCACATCACAACAAGCCCTGCAAAAACAAGTTAGACGTCCTCTACTTTGTTGTTGCAAGTTTTACGTGGCTACTACGGGCTGAGCAAGAACCGTTCTTACCTACGCGTCAAAAACCACAACGCGGTATAGTGATTGCTTTTTGATCTTCAGAAAGAACCCTATTCATTGAATCCGATTCGACTAAAGTTGGAGAAACAGACACCCACTAGCCACATGTGTGCGAATCAAATCGGTAGAACCAGTCTCGCGTAAGCGTACGCGTAATGTCGGTCTGAGCCGCTTCATCCAACAATACCGCTGAATCAAGAATCAACTAGTGGCGGCATGCAATATGTATATACCCACGCCCACAACTCCTTTGTGTTCTAATCATGCATATAACATCTAGGCATAAACCTGGCTTGGATGCCAGTATTGGGGAACGCAATAATGTCAAAAATTTCTTACGCACACGCAAGATCATGGTGATGCATAGCAACAAGAGGGGAGAGAGTTGTCTACGTACCCTTGTAGACCGTAAGTAGAAGCGTTATGACAACGCGGTTGATGTAGTCGTACGTCTTCACGATCGACTGATCCTAGTACCGAAAGCACGACACCTCCTTGATCTACACACGTTTGGCTCGGTGACGTCCCACGAACTCATGATCTAGCAGTGTGTCGAGGGAGAGCTTCGTCAGCATGACGGCCTGAGGACGGTGATGATGATGCTACTGTGACAAGGCTTCGCCTAAGCACCGCTACGATATGACCGAGGTGGATTATGGTGGAGGGGGCCACCGCACACGGCTAAGAGATCAATGATCAACTTGTGTGTCTATGGGGTGCTCCCTGGCCACGTCTATAAAGGATGGAGAGGGGAGGAGGCTGGCCCTCATAGGGCGCGCCCAAAGTGTGGAGTCCTACTAGGACTCCCTAGTCCTAGTAGGATTCCACCTCCCACATGGAATAGGAAAAAGGGAAGGGAGAAGGAGAAGGAAGGAAGGGGTGCCCCCTTTCCCTAGTCCAATTAAGACCAGTTCATGGGGAAGGGGCGCGGCCACCCTTGAGGCCTTTCTCACCTTTCCCGTATGGCCCATTAAGGCCCAATACGAATTCGCGTAACTCTCCGGTACTCCAAAAAATACCCCAATCACTCGGAACCTTTTCGATGTCCGAATATAGCCTTCCAATATATCGATCTTTACGTCTCGACCATTTAGAGACTCCTCGTCATGTCCCCGATCTCATCCGGGACTCCAAAAAAACTTCGGTCATCAAATCACATAAATCATAATACAAATCGTCACCGAACGTTAAGCGTGCGGACCCTACGGGTTCGAGAACTATGTAGACATGACCGAGACTCATATCCGGTCAATAACCAATAGCAGAACCTAGATGCTCATATTGGCTCCCACATATTCTATGAAGATCTTTATCTGTCAAACCGCATAACGATATATGTTCTTCCCTTTGTCATAGGTATGTTACTTGCCCGAGATTCGATCGTCGGGATCTTAATACCTAGTTCAATCTCGTTACCGGCAAGTATCTTTACTCGTTCCGTAATGCATCATCTCGTAACTAACTCATTAGTCACATTGCTTGCAAGGCTTATAGTGATGTGCATTACCAAGAGGGCCCAGAGATACCTCTCCAATACTCGGAGTAACAAATCCTAATCTTGATCTATGCCAACTCAACAAACACCATCGGAGACACCTATAGAGCATCTTTATAATCACCCAGTTACGTTGTGATGTTTGATAGCACACTAGGTGTTCCTCCGGTATTCGGGAGTTGCATAATCTCATAGTCTGAGGAACATGTATAAGTCATGAAGAAAGCAGTAGCAATGAAACTAGAACGATAATCGTGCTAAGCTAACGGATGGGTCAAGTCAATCACATCATTGAAAACTCTTTGTCCATGGCTAGGAAACTTAACCATCTTTGATTAACGAGCTAGTCAAGCAGAGGCATACTAGTGACACTCTGTTTGTTTATGTATTCACACATGTACTAAGTTTCTGGTTAATACAATTCTAGCATGAATAACAAACATTTATCATGATATAAGGAAATACAAATAACAACTTTATTATTGCCTCTAGGTCATATTTCCTTAAGGAAGGCCTTATTTGCAAATGTGGAGAGGGGTGTGGGTATCTTTTTGCAAAATTGCCATATTTTCCTTCCTGTCTATCAGATATAAATCGGACGACCTATATTGTAGGATGGCAGACACACCATCATCAACAAATTTGTATTTTATAAGAGTAGAGATAGAAACTACTACTACCAATATGTCGGCCCGTGCGTTGCAATGGATCCAAACTAGTAGAATAATACTTGTTCACGGGCTTGAAATATAAACACTCTAGTTTTGATATACATATATCAGTAAAAATAAATCATGCTTCACTCAAAATATATTCTCGGGCTGTTTTGATGAGGTGAGGGACGGGTGTGGCTGGTTTGAAGATAACAGGTTTTGAAAAATTGGAGTTGTTTTGTTTTTACATTTTGTAGCGTGGCACGGCATCCGGTGCATCTAAGCGTATGAAAAAAATGAGTTTGGGTCGGTGGCACACCCTGCGGCAAGATGCCCATGTGGGCTTCTTCTATAACTAGCAACATGCCCGTGCATTGCAGGGAACATCAAGATGCATTTTTTACAAAACACCTGTTGTGATTGACCCTTGTAGGAGTAATCCCATGTGTAAAAACTAATGATATCCGTAGAATATTATCGGAAAAGTTGTATCTTTGGAACAAGTTTGCTCTACTACCGCTCCTTGCAGTAAGCGGTATGCAATGCATGTGTCAGCAGACATGACAACTTGTCCATGGAAGTCGAACCACGGAGACCATCACGTTACTACCACTGCCACACACGATTCCCACGACGCTGCTCCAACCCACGGCACGATGTCCCCCGATGTGTGCCTCGTCCCTTTCAGCCCAACCGCTCCTTTGCCTTTGTGTGCATGACATGCGGGCCAGCTAAACTACCAAAACCCTATGCACCTCCCAAATCTTGGGCTTTCCAGTTTAAAATATTAATATGTTTAAAGTATGCCATTACAGTCCGGCCCGCGTTGGCTCCCCGCGATCCTCGATAGAGGGTTTGCTAGACTCAAAGGAGATGGCTAGCATGTCTCCGCCGCCCGCTCATTGTGCCTCACCCAAGGGTGATGACGAGGTGACGTCCCAAAGGATATTCCCAAACCTGGGGAGATTCTAGAAACCTGGGGAGATTCTAGAAATGGGGGCCAAGTTCTCTTTGGCCCTCAGCCGGATACCGTTTTGGAGACCTACACGGCTCCGGAGTCCAGCGAACGGCCTTCCCCGAAAGGAGGAGGTGTGCCTGTTCCACCGATGACCTCTATCCAACCAGAGGCACCGAGCAATCTGCTGGAAGCGCTGTGAGGCACATCCATTGTGGATGAGCACCGTGTCCTTATGGGTACGGTGATCGAAATGGTTCAGTCCGCTAAAAGTGGACTGACCAAGGCCTGCACTAGCCTTTTAACAGGCTTTGAGGTAACAATTGTAGAAAAAATATCACAATGTGGATAGTAGCCCCTGATGCTCCGCTCAGTGTCCGGAAAGGAAAAGCCGAACAGGGATCAAAATAAATTTCGCAGGAGTCTAACATAATATGTCTATGTGAATAAGCAGGCATCACTATTGGCTGGTGCCACTCACACTAAGGAGGTCTCCAGGCTAAAGCAGAACCTGCTGCGGGCTGAGAAAGAGCTCGGCCTTGTGAAGAAGCAGCTGGAGGACAACAAAGGTATGCAGTAACCTGCGTGTATATTTAGGAAGGATGAATGGTTCATGCTGACTAAAGTGCCCTGAATTTTATTAGGGGCCACGACCGAGGTGGCGGCCTTCAAGAAGGCATTAGAGAGGGCTGAGGACAAAGCGGCCAAGGGACGCGCCACGCGCGAGAAGCATGAGGCCCAGGTCAGCGAGGTTCAGCAAGAGCTCCAGGACGCCGTCAAAAAGTATGAGTCTTTGGAGCATGATTCTAAGATGCAAGCGTCCGAGCTTGCGAAGGCCCTCCAGAGCGCGCAAGAGGCTCGAGTAGAAGCCCAGAGCGCCCTTCAGGAAATCCAAGCGGCTCGGAAGATCGCGGTGGGTAAGGCTTTCATTATGCAAAGCAAGTCTGTGAAGGAAGCGTTCCTTTTACTTACCCGAATTTGGAGCTCTCCAGGGGCGTTTACAGATTTGCCGCATAGCGTATCAGACGCTGCCGAGTTCTATCGAGCCGAGGAAGGGAGTTCTATGGAGAAACTGTTCTGGTCTCAATATCTTGGGCCCGAACATCCGGTGTCCTTCAGCGACTAGCTGAAACAGCTGGTCGAGCTGCACAAGGCGGCCAAGCTAGCCATGAAGGAGCTGATAGTCCGACTATGGCCTTCCGCGCCGATACCGAGCAGCTACTTTGGACTTGTGAAGCGGCTTGTTGATGCCTGCTCCCGGCTTGAGGTTATAAAGTGGTCGTTCTGTATCGAAGGTGCACGGATGGCCTTTACCCGCATCAAAACGCACTGGGCGAAGAGAGATGCCAAGAAGCTAATGACCGAAGGGCCACCTGAGGGCAAGGAGCATCACCGACCCGAGTTGTATTTTGATGGTCCCCTGGAGGGAACCCGCATTGTTGTGGATCACTATGTGAAAGACACTATCTTTGAATGAATGCATGCGAGCTCCCTCTGCCTTGTATGATAAAACAAAGTGTTTTATGCAATATAATGCTTGTTATGTTTTTAAATTTTTACTTCCTGTGCGGCCGTGTTGTATGAAATCTAAGGGTTAACAAGTCGTCGGCTTCTGCCCCGACATAGGTAGTATGGGGGTGTTTGGGATGGAATCTAAACAATCTTGATCCAATTAGATGGTCCTTGAAGGAGTTGTTTAGTGCAACGAACCAGGCAACCAGACTATGCGGCTGTAACATCCTCACTTAGCCATAGGAGTGCGACAATAAAAACATGGGCGCCGCCCCTAGTATCCGAACTAGAGTGCTATAAGCGTCTGATCGGGAAGTACCAATCCTTCGCGTAATGCGGAAGAAATCTCCAACGATTTGCAACCTCCGAATAGCTGACCCGCTCTCGCTGCATCATGATAGTCAGTTTTCGGCTTTCTCTACTAAGGTGATCCTTTGGATAAACCAAGGCACAATCGCACTAGTTCTCCCTTTACTACCTTAGCCGATATAGAGGAAGGTAAGGTAGCAAGCACAGGAGTCGGGCAACCCAACTATTGACCAAAGACATGATTCGGAGCCAATGCATATAATGCTAAATTCGGGGTGCCGAACTATACTTATAAAAAGTGTTTGGACTTTTGTTGCCATAGTGTGGGGTGTTGTGCAGCCCCTAGCGAACATGAAACATACCAAAGTGTACGGGTGCTACCTGATAGGGTTATCCACAGGTGGAGCTTAAAACAAAGAAAGAAAACAGAAAAGGTACGAAGGTAAAAAGCTGGAGTCCTACAACTCCAGCCGCAGACTGTTCTCATTGTAATTTAATTAGTATGTCAAGGTGCATTGATACAGGTAGTGCAATAAGGAACAGGCTATTTGACATGCCGAAACCAAGGGAGAGCTGCACGCGGGTCCTGGAAAACAGGTAGAGTTATCGTTAATGGAATCACCTAAAAAGTCCCCCATATGACTACATTCCTCGCCGTCTTGGTGTGTTTATCCTTCGAGAGGACCGATGACCAGACCACCAGATGCTGCCTGTGGGATTGAGACCTGAAAAGGAAACAAGTAACGTGAAAGTATGTGTGTATCCGATGTCGATTGAGCTGTAGTACGGACCACAAGCTAGCTATGCCTCCATTGATGCCCATGGGATTTTGAGTGCATAGTTATGTACGCGCGGCACGAAAGCCACCACTTGATCGGGACTGAGATGGAGGCCGGATTGCTAGTCGAGCTCCTGACGAGCCGAGCTCTCCTGCTACAGAGTAGTTCGGACCCTCTTAACGGTGTCCGTGGGCTCGACGGCCGAATTAAGATTCTGGTTGAGAAGGCCGCTTTGTACTTCTGGTGCTAAGGCAGCTGTGTGCTCTTCTATACAGAGGGAGCGTTCGTATTTTTGTTGACTGTTATGACGCCACGTGGACCGGGCCTCTTGAGCTTGAGATAAGTGTAGTGTGGTACTACGTTGAATCAAGCGAACGCAGTTCGTCCGAGTAGTGCGTGATAGCCACTGCGGAAAGGAACGATATCGAAGATTAACTCCTCGCTTCGGAAGTTCTCCGGAGATCCGAAGACAACCTCTAGTGTGATTGAGCCCGTACAGCAGGACTCTACACCTAGTATGACTCCTTTCAAGGTAGTCCTGGTGGGTTTGAAACGAGATGGGTTAATTCCCATTTTTCACGTTGTACCCTGATAAAGAAGATTGAGGTTGCTACCTCCATCCATAAGGACGCGAGTTAGGTGGAACCCATCAATTATTGGGCCTAGGACCAATGCGGCTGAGCCACCACGACAGATACTGGTCGGATGATCCCGGCGATCAAAAGTGATCGGGCATGACGACCATGGATTAAATGTTGGGGAAGACTGGCTCTATCGCATAGACGTCCCTGAGCGCACGCTTGCGCTCCCACTTGGGGACATGGGTAGCGTATATCATGTTCGCGTTTTGATCTGAGGGGGAAACTTCTTCTGTCCCCCTGTGTTCGGTTGCTGGGTCTCTTTGTCATCGTCCTTGCTTTGCGATCCCTTTTGCCTGTTTTCGGTGTTTAATTTGCTGGCCTGTTTAACTCCCCAGCAATATTGATTTGTACGATTGGGTGGTTTGTCTGGGGTGCCATGAATCTCGCACGGACGATCAAGTATGCGGTCCAAGATGGATGGGCATGAATCTGGCATTGACCGACGTGTCCTCGGTGTTATGATTGTTGTTTCGACGCTTGTATCTGTTGCGTCGAGACTTGTCTTTGCTAGTGTTAGCTTCAGGGGTGCCGTCATCGCTTGCATTCTTTTTGCTACGGGGCAACCAACTGTTCTCGCCCGCACAAAAGCGAGTCATGAGTGCCGTGAGGGCTGCCATGGTTTTTGGCTTTTCTTGGCTGAGGTGCCGAGCGAGCCATTCTTCGCGGATGTTGTGTTTGAAGGCTACTAGGGCTTTGGCATCCAGACAATCGATGATTTGGTTCTTTTTAGTTAAGAACCTAGTCTCGAATTTCCTGGCGAACTCTCCGGGCTGTTGAACTATATGGCTTAGGTCATCAACATCCGGAGGTCAAACATATGTACCTTGGATGTTACCGACGAAGGCCTCTTCCAGGTGCTCCCAGCTGCCAATAGAATTTGCAGGCAGACTGTTGAGCCAGTGCTGAGCTGGCCCCTTGAGTTTTAAAGGGAGGTATTTGACGGCGTGGAGGTCATCGCCACGGGCCATATGAATGTGGAGAATAAAGTCTTCGATCCACACCGCAGGGTCCGTGGTTCCATCGTATGATTCTATAATCACGGGTTTGAACCCTTCTGGGAATTCATGATCCAGGACCTCATCAGTGAAGCAATGAGGCTGTGCGGCACCTCTATATCGGGTCGTATCGCTACGTAGCTCTGATGGAGTCCGTCTGCGGTTTTCAGCCCGCGCATGACTAAGTTTGTCACGTCCGAACAGGTGGCTGTCGTCGCGTGTCAAGGCACGTCCTCGCGATCCGTAGATTGATCTAGTATGTCATGCTTTTTGTTCAGGTTTTGCCGGAGGTCATATGTATGACCGTAGGCTAATTTACCTCTACCTGTGTGATGAGGCGGGGCTGGTTGATGTTCGGCATGAGTTGCTGTTTTGTCCCGACGACGTGGTGGTCGGTCAGCCGCATTATACGATGGAGGTATGTATTCCCGCGCCTCCTCGTCAAACTGAGGTAGCAATTTGCGCTTTGGGTTGCTTTTGGTTGGGCGCTTGAGGCCGTATTCTTCAGCTTCTAGGACATCGGTCCATTTATCATTGAGCAGATCTTGGTCAACTTGAAGTTGTCGTTGCTTCTTTTTCAGGCTCCTTGCAGTCGCAATTAGCTAGCGCTTGAAGTGCTCCTTCTCGAGAGGTTCCTTAGGCACGATGAAATCATCAGTGCCGAGGCTCACCTCATCCTCGGAGAGCGGAACATAACTTCTGTCCTATGAGTCTTCGTGTGTGGCCTGCTTACTAGGGATAGCCTGCCCATCTTGCCATTCATCTTGTTCATTAGTTGTTTCAACGGGGTCTTTGTTGTCTTCGGCACCTTCTGGAGTATTATCTTCTCCTATGCCGGTGTTGCTGTCTTTACTGTGGCGTGATTTAGAGCGGTGCCGCTGACGCCGGCGCTTGGATTATATTTCGAAAGGTTTATCCTCAGCTGGATCTTCCTTGTCATCGCCGCTGTTCTACTTTGGTGCATCCACCATGTATACATCATACGAGGAAGTGGCCGTCCAGCGTCCGGTGAATGGCGGGTTCTGGGCCTCTTCTTCTCTGGCAACCTTGTCCATACAATCGATGTCCTCGGAGTCGTAATCAAGTGTGTTGGTCAAATCCTCGATCGTGGCGATGAAGTGGGTGGCGGGTGGGAAGCAAAATTCTCCACCATCAGCCCCTAGTTCAAACCGAATATAGTTTGGATGTGAGTCCTTTGACAAGGACAGGTTCTTAAACCGAATATAGTTCGGATGTGAGTGTTGTAAGATGACTGTGGTGCTAAAGTTGAAGATTGATAAATGATCAAGTTCGGCGTCCACGGGCTCACGTGGCTCCGAACTTACGGCCGGAGACGAGTCCGGAGTTCCGGCGACAAAGATGTGATGAGAGGTTAAGTCTATGTGCGGCTCCAACGCCGTAGAATCTGTGGCCTCCATGGTGGGGTTGATCCTCCCGTCCTCGGATGGCGTAGGCTGCTCCGGCTCTAAGGCTAGAGCGATTATAGGAGCGATCTCCTGGATGCGGTCTGATGACAGATTTAGGTCATGATCATCGGGGTGACCGGGGGTGGCAGCCGCGGTCTCGAATCCGGCAAAGATCAAGTCACCACGGATGTCCGCAACATAGTTCAAGCTCCCAAATCGGACCCGATGGCCAGGGGTGTAGCTTTCGATTTGCTCCAGATGGCCAAGCGAATTGGCTCGCAATGCGAAGCCGCCAAACACAGAGATTTGTCCGAGGAGGAATGTTTCTCCTTGGACAGCGTCATTATTGACGATTGAAGGGGCCATGAAACCTTTTGGCGACAGCATAGTGGAACTCTCAATTAAAGCACCAATGTCAGTGTCAAAACCGGCGGATCTCGGGTAGGGGGTCCCGAACTATGCGTCTAAGGTCAATGGTAACAGGAGACAAGGTACACGATGTTTACCCAGGTTTCGACCCTCTCTATGGAGGTAATACCCTACGTCTTGCTTGATTGATATTGATGAATACGAGTATTACAAGAGTTGATCTACCTCGAGATCATAATGGCTAAACCCTAGAGGTCTAGCCTATATGGCTATGATAATCAATCTCTCCTATCCGAACTAAGTCCTCCGGTTTATATAGACACCAGAAGGATCTAGGGTTACACAATATCAGTTACAAAGAAGGGAATCTACATATCTGGTTTCGAAGCTTGCCTTCCATGCCAAGGAGAGTCCCATCCGGAAACAGGTACAGTCTTCGGTCTTCGTATCTTCACAGCGCATCAGTCCGGCCCATGGCTAACAGGCCCGACGCCCGAGGACCCTTAGTCCAGGACTCTCTCACTCCCTCCGTCCAGGAATATTTGTCCTCAAAATGGATAAATTGGATGTATTGATAACTAAAATAAGTCCAGATACGTCCATTTCTAGGACAAGTATGTCCAGACGGAGGGGGTATTAATTATACCACGAGAGCCAGCTTAGCACTGCTTAGTTCATGTAAATGTAATGAAATCCATCATGTTTATATGAAGATCTGCCTTTTTTATACGAAATCTTTCATGCTTATATGAAATAAGTATGTGTTTTCACAAATTTCCTATGGTTAGTTAGAGTTGTGAAAATGTATGTTGCTGGCGTTTGTTGTCGTCCTCCGCGGAAGGAAGCGCGAGGAAATTTGCCGGTAGCCATTGGAGATGCTATTATACTGGAAATAATAGAGTCACATCCAAGCCATTTGACTTAATTGCGTGTATGATTCTCCTTCTATAAAAGTTAATTGCATGTACATTGTACATCAGACTTGGAGGGTGGCTACAGCTTCGTACAGAAAGTTAAAAAAGAAACGAATCCATCCTTAATCTTTTATTCTAACTACTCTGTGGGTTCCACTGTCAGTACAGTAACGAAAGAAGTATATATTATTATAAATAATATATAATATGAAAAATCTAAAGTTAAAGACAGAATTCTAACTCAGTTCATCGTGTTGCGAGCGTCCAGCGCTAACAAGTCTAGCACATTTTCGTTGTGGATGTAACATCCCAATTTTCAGTTTGGATGTTAATCACTAGGTCATCATATGCGTCCATGATTTGTACATTTTGATTTTGGTATACTTGGACATTTTGATCCTAGAGACCTTAAGCAACTCAAGGATCATTTGAGAGAGTTGGACGTTTTCACAAAAATCCATTTTTGAATTTTCAAAATTGGATCAATGTGATTTTTATTTGAAATTATCTTTCCAATTATTTTCAAAATAAATAAATAATGAGAGAAGATAATGTGAATCTTTCAAAAACAGCTAGGAAATATTGGAAATTTAATTTTGAGTAAAAATATATTTTATTTGAAATTTTATTCGGTTAAATTAGGAAATAAGTGCATTTTTAAAATTGCATTTAGGATTTTATTTCTGAATACTAGGAGAGGACGGTGAAAATTATTTCTGATTTTTTTTAGGATTTTATTTTATTTTATTTGGATTTTTCTTCGTGGCGAATTTAAAAAAAATCTTCTAGACCGAATTGGGCAAAAGGCAGAGCCGGCCCAGCGCCTTGCCTGCGACCGACTCCGGCTAGGAGTCCGGCCGCCGCACGCCCCACCGCCCTGGAGTCCGGCTCGGACCCGCGCCACCACCGCCGGACCCCTGCCCAAGTCGGACCGCCCTGGGGCCTCT
>NC_041390.1:340397588-340499635 GCF_002162155.2 Triticum dicoccoides | reverse complement strand
CGAATAAAACCTCCCCGGTTTTTGTAGTTTCGGTTTTTCTTTTCAGATCAGTTATTTTGTTAGAGTAGTTTAATGAGCGAACATTTGCTCATTTAGATCTGTTATTAACGCTTTCGTTCATTAGTTTCTGTTAGCGAACGTTCGTTCGTTCAATTTTTCTTTTTAGTTTTATTTTCGGCCAGGGATCTCTCTATGGTTAGTTTTCTTACAGATTTGTCCCTCCTGATCTTTAAACCCTCACAACTTTTTTGCTTGTTTATCCAAATCCAATGAAACCAACGCCAAATTCTTCGTTATGTTCCCCTCTATTCATATAACCAACTTAAACATGTTTTTGAAAATGTAAAATTTGGTTTAAAACAGATTTGGTTTTGAACTTCTTTTGATCGTAGTTTGAGTTTCGTAGCTCCGATTCGACTGATTCTTTTTGCAAATCGAAGCTTTTCACTTGAACTTCCTGTTTAGATATTTTTTTATTTTCATTTTATCTTTGCATATTATGATTGAGTGCTTATGTATGCTATTGTTTGTTTACGATAGAGTTTCCGGAGTGTGAGGCTTGGTAGTACAAATCTCTAGTTTCCGGAGATCGAGTCTTGTGGGGAAAAGTGCGCAAACATCTACAGAGTGTACAAACTAATCATGATTAGCCGTGTCCCCGGTTATGGACATCTTGAGTATATGGTACTTGAATTATTGTTTGATCTCATCACTTTACTTAATTAATTTGTTGGGTTATAATTATTATTTCGAGATTGAGTTTGGGGTACCTTCTCATTAATGACATAAATTTGGTAGTTTAATAAAATATATTCCTTTGTTGTAGTAAAAAATTGGCTTTATGCAAATGTTAAACCTAGAGCCTCCATGTAACACCCCGGATGCACCTTTCCATATTTGTAACTCCGACTCTTGCCTTTTCCGGAGATGCGATATGATATTCTGTTCGTGGTTGGGTTTTTGTCTTCGTTTTTCTTTTTTTTTTCATGTCATGCATTTCATATCATGTCATCATGTGCATCACATTTGCATTCGTGTTCGTCTCATGCATTAGAGCATTTTCCCCATTGTCCGTTTCACAATCCGACACTCCCATATGCACCCGACGCACCCCTCTTGTCTCTTTTCGTGAGCGGGAGTTAAACATTCTCGAAGTGGGTCGAGATTTGTCAAGTGGCCTTGGTACACCGCCGGTAGACCGCCTGTCAAATTTCGTTCCATTTGGAGGCTGTTTAATGCCCGAACAGTTAACCGGGTAACCGCAAAGCCTCTTTTGTGTTGCAGCCCAGCACCCCTCCAAAACAGTCCAATAACTCATCTGAACCATCTCCATATTCTCTGTCGTCGGATCACGACCATGTAGGCGAAAACCGCACCTCATTTGGACACCCCTATCTCCTTCTACCCATGAGTACATGTCCCTCCCTGAAAATTCGTGGTGAAACCCTAGATCCACTCCTCCACCGCGCATCCGGACACGTCCGCGCCACGCCGTACATGTCCACCCCCACCTCCTTGTCGCTCCGGCCAATCAGCGGCCGCCACATCACCTCCGCCGCCTCCCTCTTCCACTCACCTCGTGCCACGTGGCCCGTCGGCCAACACGTGCCACCGCGTCCCGCGAATCCCGGGCGCGGCCCGCCCGATCCCATTCCGCCGCGCCACCGGCCCGCTCTTGCTCCATCACCCCGCTCGCCCATCGCCTCCTCCGCCGGCGACCGCCGCCCACCACCGCAGCGCCCGCAACCGGCGCCGCCCCTGCGCATTGCCGCACGCCGCCGCCCATGCGCCGCCTCCTCCTCCATCGCGCGTCGCCCGCACTTCGCTGCCGAGCGCCGCCGCACGCCGATCGCCGGAGCCGCCTGACCCCTGTACCGCGCGGCTGTGGCCTCGTCAGCCCGTCGCCGGACCTCCGGTGAGCTCGCCCGGATCCGCCGCCCACGGATCTTGCCCAAGCACCGCCCATGCTCCGATTCGGAGGGCAGCACCCGGATCCGGCCGTCGGCGCGCGTCCCCGCCGTCCGCCGGCTCCCTCGTCTTGCCGGAGTTCCTCTGCCCCGATCTAGACACTGCCGTCCCGGAACCCCGCCGTCCACCGAACCAAATGTCTCCTCCCCCGTCATACCGCTTCATCCATTTGAACCCCACCGTCCATTTTTCCTCGGGGTATAAAATGCTGCTAAGTCCCTATTATTTTTCTGCCCTCTTCATCATGCTATATCTCCACGCTTGTTGATCCAAATCGCGCATATGATATGTCTAAATGTTCATATAGTTAAGCTCTTCATGTTAGTAGCATTTCCATGCATGTTACTGTCCTTTATGATGCCATTTTCATCATTGCAAGAGTTCTATTAAATGTTAACTGCTGGTACTTATCAGATCATGGTGATTTTTTATTTTTGTTGCATTTGATGTGTGCTTTCCATGAGCATGAGGTCTACATATGTTTTGAGCTACAACATGCCATCTTGACAGAGGTGCAAGTCTTGTATTTTTGTGATCTACGTGGTGACTAGCACAAGCATGCAAACTAGGATCCGTGATGTTGCTCTTTTCAGGGACTTCGTATTTTGCCAAGTTTTTTCCTGCTGTTATTTTGATGCGATGTAAACTTGATTCTACTTTGAGATCCAAGCTTATTTTGGGATACTGCAATCAGGAGGTTTTGAAAATGTGGTTATGATCTATCCATTCATACCCCTGGTTGCAATTATGGAGTGCTCGAGCATGTCTTTTGCTTGCTCTACTTTTGCTATAAATTATTCCTCGCAGATTGTTAACATGTTAATCAACATTGCCATGGTTGTTGCTAGTGATCCATGCATCCTATTAACTTGCTCTTGCCATGTTTAGCTTCATTAACATCACTTCTTGCTGTTGGTATGCTTATGTTGTCATGTAATGCTTTGTGGTGAGTGGCATGACCTTGCAAAGTTGCTATCATGAATCTATTTATGCCATGCTCTGTTTTTCCCCTAAGTCTGAAAAACTGTTAATAAAACTTGCTATGTTTACATGGGTGCCATCATATGTTCTGTGCCTTTTGGCTCATGTTCAGTAAGGGAGTTTTGTTCCATACATTTAATAGATTCATGGCATTCCTTTATTTGCCATGATATGTTCCTGTAGAATGTTGTTTTCTTGCTCTAAACAGTGCATCCTGATATTGTTTTTGACATGTTAGTATTTTCACTAAGTCTGTGAAGCTAATATCTTTTGCACTTTTGCCATGCTTGTTTGAACCTGTTCTAGTGTGATTTCGCCGTAGCTAAGTGTTGACGTTTTGTCCAGCATCTCTTGTAAATTGCTGCCATATACTTTGTTGCTATGTTGGAGTGCAGTAGCTTAGTTTCTTGTTGCATTCTAAGTGTCATCATGCTGTTAATCACAGTTTTGCACCATTCTTGTTTTGCTTGCCATTTGCAAACCGTGCATCCGTTTCCAGTGATCTTTATATCGATTTCAACCGAAATCATCTTATCTTTCCAGTGGCATACTTGGTTTTCCAAGTTGATGCATTGATCATTCTTTCCCTTCCGGAGCACCCGTATGCATTGCATGTCATATCTTGCATATCATGTCATGTCTTACATCATGTTGCTTGTGCATTGCACCATGTTTATTTGTTGTTCCATTGCTTGTGTTATTGCTTTGGGTAGAGCCAGGAGACGAGTTCATGACCGAGGTACCTGTTGAGTACGCTTTCGAGGATCAAGCATTCGCCACCTCTGAGAACTTTGCAAGCAAGATGACCATACCCTCGAAATCACTTCTATCTTTGCTTGCTAGTTGTTCGCTCTATCTCTATGTCGTCCTACCTAGCCCTTGTTATATCATGCCTCCCATGTTGCCATGTCAAGCCTCTAACCCATCTTCCTAGCAAACCGTTGTTTGGCTATGTTACCACTTTTGCTCAGCCCCTCTTATAGTGTTGCTAGTTGCAGGTGAAGCTGAAGTTTGTTCCATATTGGAACATGGATATGTTGGGATATCACAATATCTCTTATTTAATTAATGCATCTATATACTTGGTAAAGGGTGGAAGACTCGGCCTTCTGCCTGGTGTTTTGTTCCACTCTTGCCGCCGTAGTTTCTGTCATACCGGTGTTATGTTCCTTGATTTTGTGTTCCTTACGCGGTTGGCTGTTATGGGAACCCCTTGACAGTTTGCTTTTAATAAAACTCCTCCAGCAAGGCCCAAACTGTTAATAAAACTTGCTATGTTTACATGGGTGCCATCATATGTTCTGTGCCTTTTGGCTCATGTTCAGTAAGGGAGTTTTGTTCCATACATTTAATAGATTCATGGCATTCCTTTATTTGCCATGATATGTTCCTGTAGCATGTTGTTTTCTTGCTCTAAACAGTGCATCCTGATATTGTTTTTGACATGTTAGTATTTTCACTAAGTCTGTGAAGCTAATATCTTTTGCACTTTTGCCATGCTTGTTTGAACCTGTTCTAGTGTGATTTCGCCGTAGCTAAGTGTTGACGTTTTGTCCAGCATCTCTTGTAAATTGCTGCCATATACTTTGTTGCTATGTTGGAGTGCAGTAGCTTAGTTTCTTGTTGCATTCTAAGTGTCATCATGCTGTTAATCATAGTTTTGCACCATTCTTGTTTTGCTTACCATTTGCAAACCGTGCATCCGTTTCCAGTGATCTTTATATCGATTTCAACCGAAATCATCTTATCTTTCCAGTGGCATACTTGGTTTTCCAAGTTGATGCATTGATCATTCTTTCCCTTCCGGAGCACCCGTATGCATTGCATGTCATATCTTGCATATCATGTCATGTCTTACATCATGTTGCTTGTGCATTGCACCATGTTTATTTGTTGTTCCATTGCTTGTGTTATTGCTTTGGGTAGAGCCAGGAGACGAGTTCATGACTGAGGTACCTGTTGAGTATGCTTTCGAGGATCAAGCATTCGCCACCTCTGAGAACTTTGCAAGCAAGATGACCATACCCTCGAAATCACTTCTATCTTTGCTTGCTAGTTGTTCGCTCTATCTCTATGTCGTCCTACCTAGCCCTTGTTATATCATGCCTCCCATGTTGCCATGTCAAGCCTCTAACCCATCTTCCTAGCAAACCGTTGTTTGGCTATGTTACCACTTTTGCTCAGCGCCTCTTATAGTGTTGCTAGTTGCAGGTGAAGCTGAAGTTTGTTCCATGTTGGAACATGGATATGTTGGGATATCACAATATCTCTTATTTAATTAATGCATCTATATACTTGGTAAAGGGTGGAAGACTCGGCCTTCTGCCTGGTGTTTTGTTCCACTCTTGCCGCCGTAGTTTCTGTCATACCGGTGTTATGTTCCTTGATTTTGCGTTCCTTACGCGGTTGGGTGTTATGGGAACCCCTTGACAGTTTGCTTTTAATAAAACTCCTCCAGCAAGGCCCAAACTTGGTTTTACCATTTGCCTCGCCACCACCTATACTTTTCCCTTGGGAGTCGTGCTCCCGAGGGTTATCTTTATTTTATCCCCCCGGGCCACTGCTTCTCTAAGGGTTGGTCTGAACCGAGCTGCCTGTGGGGCCGCCTCGGGGAAACATGAAGGCTGGTTTTACTCATAGCTAGTCTCATCCGGTGTTGCCCTGAGAATGAGATACGTGCAACTACTATTGGGATTGTCGGCACATCGGGCGGCTTTGCTGGTCTTATTTTACCATTGTCGAAATGTCTTGTAACTGGGATTCCGAGACTGATCGGGTCTTTCTGGGAGAAGGAATATCCTTCGTTGACCGTGAGAGCTTGTGATGGGCTAAGTTGGGACACCCCTGCAGGGTATAAACTTTCGAGAGATGTGCCCGCAGTTATGTGGCAAATAGGAATTTGTTAATATCCGGTTGTACAGAACTTGGCACTTGACTTAATTAAAATGCATCAACCGCGTTTGTAGCTGTGATGGTCTCTTTTCAGCGGAGGCCGGAAAGTGAACACGGTCTTTTGTTATGCTTGAACGTAAGTAGTTTCAGGATCACTTCTTGATCACTTCTAGCTTCTCGACTGCTACGTTGCTTCTCTTCTCGCTCTTATTTGTGTATGTTAGCCATCATATATGCTTAGTGTTTGCTACAGCTCCACCTCACTACCTTATCCTATCCATAAGCTTAAATAGTCTAGATCTCGCGGGTGTGAGATTGCTGAGTCCTCGTGAATCACAGATACTTCCAAACAGTTGCAGGTGCTGATGATACCAGTGCAGGTGACGCAACCTAGCTCAAGTGGGAGCTCGATGAAGATCTTGATCGTTGTTATGTGTCTTTTCCGATTGATCAGTAGTGGAGCCCAGTTGGGACGATCGGGGATCTAGCATTTGGGGTTTTCTTCTTTTATTTTGGTTCCGTAGTCGGACCTTGATTGTATTCTAGATGATGTATGTTTAACTTGTTATTTGTGTGAAGTGGCGATTGTAAGCCAACTCTTTATCTCTTTCTTATTCAGTACATGGGATTGTGTGAAGATTACCCCACATGCGACTAAACCACCATGCAGTTATGCCTCTAAGTCGTTCCTCGACACGTGGGAGATATAGCCGCATCATGGGCGTTACAGGTTGGTAATCAGAGCCATCCCTGACTTAGGAGCCCCCTGCTTGATCGAATCGCTGACGTTGTTGAGTATAGAACAAAATGTTTTGAGTCTTAGGATTATATATATCCGAGAGTAGGATTCTTTTTACTCCTCAATCCCTTCATCACTCTGGTGAGGCGTCCTGACGTAGAAGTTTTGTCTTTCCTCTCCTCAAATTTCACGAAAAAAAAATTAGGATCATGCGGGTATCTTGGAATCGTTCCGATAGTCTTGTGACGAGAACATTGTTCTTGGTGCCTCCTGACATTTAGGGGTTGTGGCAGTGTCCCGGGGAGTTGAGCTCCGAGGTGTTGTCGTCACTATTTTATCGTTGCAGTTCTGAAATACCTGAGTTTACCGACATCAAAAATCTCTTTTATGCAGTTGTTGATGAGATAACCTCGACGCCACCCAGTACTGGGCGGGAGTTCGGGAGTATTGCCATAACTCGTATAACAGATGCTTTTTGAAGGTTGAGGTACACGATTTCCGAAGGTTTCTTGGTTACGTGTTGAAGGATGGATACAACTGGATGTAGGGATTGTTAGTTTGGGTGAGATATTATGCTTCCCCTGTATCCCCAACACCTGATTGCATAACCAGAAAGTTTCAGGAGATTATAAGTGGGAATTCAAGTATCACGTAGGATATCCTTCCAACAGACACATGGTACGATATGGGGTCTATCATATGTCTGTTCCGCCTTATTCTTCAAGACAATCCTTTGTTTTTGTTTTGGTTTGTGGTATTCGAGTTGCTTCAATGTCAAGTGTTGATTCCATAGCTTCCCTAAGTGGTGTTCTCACACTTGTATGTGAATACCAATCCTTCTTGATCATCGAGGTTTTCATGTCAATTCTTTACAACCGGTGTGATTCTCTTCAAGATAATCCTATCATTTTTCCCATCGGCAAGATCAACTCAAAGTCTTCTCAACATTATTTGTTTCATTCATCCCAAGTTGCCTTTGTTTTCCTGCCCTCCCACCATTATCTTCAAGGACTCGGATTTCTTAATCAAGTATCCATCTTGTGTATGTGAAGTCTCTTCATTCTTTTCTTTCAATGTTCTTATCCGTTGATTCTCAGGAAGATACTAGGGAAGCTTCAAGTTCATCATTCTTCATTCTTTTCTTCTCCGGTGGATTCAATTCAAGCTTTGTCGATCATATCCTTTCCTCAGTTCAATTGTTTTCCTATGCCGGTGCACCTCTTAATCATCCACTTCTGGCTATTCAATTGTTCCAGAGTGCTGAAGATATCTCAGAAGATTCAAGTTTCCATTCTCAATTCGCTCAAGTTCTTTTGAGGATGTTATCTCATTCAAGCCATTTAAATCAACCGGTGCAATCTCCCTTTCAAGTGATCATTTCAAACGTGTTTCTTTTAGTGGGCCCTAACTCACAGGTCTTTTCCCAGGATCTTACCTGACTCTTCTAATCTTCCCGGAGTTACTCTCAAATTCTTCTCCAAGTTTGATGTAAGAATGAGTTATCATCAGTCAAATGTCTTTCTCCAAGATGTTTCAAATTCTTTTCATTGTTGATTCAAAATTTATATTCTGCATTATTTCGGAGTGCCTCAAAAATTCTTGGTGGTGTGTCTCGTCGTCATTCTTGGATTTTCAAGACCGAAGAAGAGTTTCTCTTAAATCTTGCTCCGTTCTCCTAAAGATGTGTAGTTCAAGCTTGGTGCCATCCTCTCATAATTGTTTGCGATTGTGAGAATTCTTTTCAACCATACGGAGCAATTCAAGAGTCTTTTCAGATTGATTCTCCATAGCCCATCATCTTAGAATTATTCATTCCAGATTTCAACTCTCGTTCTCCAAATCATACCGGTGCATCATTCAAATATTCTCTAATCAGCTCATGATCTCTTCTTTCTCATGTATCTAAATTCCCTCAACTATCTTCATTCATTCTCTAACTCTTCCCGGTGTTTCTTTATCTTTTCTTCGTACATTTTCCATTCTTATGGTGGTTCGTTCAACATTTCTCTTACTTCATTATCATATCAATTTATTCGTTGGTTAAATCCTATCGGTGGTCCATTGAGTTATGCTATATCTCTCTTAATCCTTTCAACGAGAATAAGTAGTATGTCAAATCCGTTGCTTTTCATCAATTTAAATTGGTGAAGGATACGCATAACATAATACTTATTCTTGCTTCATCCAAGTGATTGATTCATTCTTCCGGAGTTTGTTCACGATGAGTAAATTATCGGTTCAAGTGCTTTATACCTTTCCCGGAGTTCCAAGGTCTCTCAATTATATCATCACGAAGATTCATCTAAATCATTGCAAGGAGTCACCTTGTGTTTTAAACTTCTCTATCTTTATATCACCCTTATTACTGGAGTTCTTCATGGAGGCTCTACATGGTGGTTCATCAAGGATTCCTTTCATTCTACAATTGTTTGTCAAGATTTCTCTCGAAGCTATGATCTGCCAAGCTATACTTCAAGTATTCTTCATCTTGCATTATGAAGTGCAATACTTCCTACTTTATCTTTTGAGATGGCATTATGTCACTCTTAACAATTTCCATTCGTGTTTAATGATTCACAAGTTGTCCGGAATGACATATTTTAAACCCATCATTTTCAATAATTCATTCATGATAGCCTTTTCAACCCATCAATCTCTTCACGGGAATTATCTTGGGTTATAATTCACCTAAAGCCTTCCCTAAGGATTGTTCCTATCTATGGTGCTCATAAATGACCCAAGTTCTTCATTTATCCTCTCGGTGAAATAAGTTTCTTGTCTCCTTGTTGATATCAATCCAATCTATTGTTTCTGTTAGTGGCAGAATTTCATCTCATAGGTTTGAGATGTCTTTCATAAGCCCACATCAAGCTTATCCTTTCATTGTTGATAATCCAACAACTGCATTCTAGCATTTGTTGTAAGTGTGCTATCTGAAGATCTTGTTTCCCTCCGTTCATGCCATTCCATTCTTTCATTTCTTCCGGAGGCATTGTGTTGTTGCTCTCTTCTCTCATCGTCTCGAGTTGTGAGGATCGTGCTCTTCTCACGCTTATCATTTAACCGGTGTGTTGTGTCCTCTGCTCAAGTTCTTTTCATCTTATCTATTCTTGCATCTCTTTTCAACCAGAGTGTTGTCCGAATTTGTTCTTCCTTGTTCCTTTTCTTATAACGGAGTGTTTTCAACTTCAATCATCTCAATTGTATTTTTTCCTCAAATGGTTTAACCTCTCAAGGTTCTTTGGTTTCACTCGTTTGTCGAAGAAGCAACATTGTTTTACCTCTTCATCTTTCGTTTTCTCTTCGGTGCCATCCTAGATCTCGGGACAAGATCCTCTTGTAGTGGTGGAGTGTTGTAACACCCCGGACGCAACTTTCCATATTTGTAACTCCGACTCTTGCCTTTTCCGGAGATGCGATATGATATTCCCTTCGTGGTTGGGTTTTGTCTTCGTTTTGCTTTTTGCTCATGTCATGCATTTCATATCATGTTATCATCTGCATCGCATTTGCATTCGTGTTCGTCTCATGCATTCGAGCAATTTCCCTGTTGTCCGCTCGCAATCCGACACTCCCACACGCACCCGGCGCACCCCTCCTGTCTCTTTTCATGAGCGGGAGTTAAACATTCTCGGAGTGGTTCGAGATTTGTCATGTGGCGTTGGTACACCACCGGTAGACTGCCTGTCAAATTTCGTTCCATTTGGAGGCCGTTTGATGCCCGAATGGTCAACCGGGTAACCCCGAAGCCTCTTTTGTGTTGCAGCCCAACATCCCTCCAAAACAGCCCAATAACCCATCTAAACCATCTCCATGTTCTCCGTCGTCGGATCATGATCGTGTGGGCGAAAACCGCACCTCATTTGGAGACACCTATCTCCTTCTACCTATAAATATGTGTCCCTCCTCGAAAATTCGCAGTGAAACCCTAGATCCACTCCTACACCGTGCATCCAGACACGTCCGCGCCGTGCCGGACATGTCCACCCCCACCTCCACGTCGCTCCGGCCAATCGGCGGCCACCATGTCACCTCCGTCGCCTCCCTCCTCCACTGACCTCGTGCCACGTGGCCCGTCGGCCACCGCGCGCCTCCTTGGCCCGCGAAGCCCCGGCGCGGCCCACTCGAGCCCATCCGCCCGCGCCGCCGGCCCGCGCGTGCCGTGTTGCCCCGCTTGCCCGCTGCCTCCTCCTCCGGCGACCACCGCCGACCACCACCGCGCCCACATCCAGTGCCACCCCCGCACGCTGCCGCACGCCGCCGCCCGCGCGCCACCTCCTCTTGCACCGCACGCCGCCTGCACTACGCTACCGGGCGCCGCCGGGCGCCGGAGCCGCCTCACCCCCGTACCGCGCCACCGTGGCCTCGTTAGCCCACTGCCCGACCTCCAACGACCTCGCCCGGATCCGCCGCCCACGGATCTTGCCCAAGCGCCGCCCGTGCTCCAATCCGGAGGGTAGCGCCCTGATCCGGCGGTCGGCGCCCGTCCTCGCCGTCCGCCGGCACCCTCGTCTCGCCAGAGTTCCTCTACCCCGATCTGGACACGGCCATACCGGGACCCCGTCGTACCGCTTCATCCAGTTGAACCCCACCATCCAGTTTTCCTCGGGGTATAAAATTCTGCTAATTCCTGTGATTTTTAATCCCTCTTCATCATGCTATATCTCCACCCTCGTTCATTCAAATCGCGCATATGATATGTCTAAATGTTTGTCTCGTTAAGATCTTCATGTTAGTAGCATTTCCATGCATGTTACTGTACTTTATGATGCCATTTTCATCGTTGCAAGAGTTCTATTAAATGTTAACTGCTGGTACTTATCAAATCACGGTGATTTGTCATTTCTGTTGCATTTTATGTGTGCTTTCCATGAGCATGAGGTCTACATATGTTTCGAGCTACAACATGCCATCTTTACAAAGGTGCAAGTCTTGTATTTTTGTGATCTATTTGGTGACTAGGACAAGCATGCAAACTAGGCTCCGTGATGTTGATGTTTTCAGGGACTTAGGATTTTGCCAAGTTTTTTTCCTGCTGTTATTTTGATGCCATGTAAACTTGATTCTACTTTGAGATCTATGCTTATTTTGGGATACTTAAGTAAGGAGGTTTTGAACATGTGGTTATGCTCTATCCATTCATGCCCCGGGTTGCAATTATGGAGTGATCTAGCATGTCTTTTGCTTTCTCTACTTTTGCTATAAATTATTCCTGGCAGATTGTTAACATGTTAATCAAAATTGCCATGGTTGGTGCTAGTGATTCATGCATCCTATTAACTTGCTATTGCCATTTTTAGGTTCATGAACATGTCTTCTTACTGTTGGTATGCTTATGTTGTCATGTAATGTTTTTTGGTGAGTGGCATGAGCTTGCAAAGTTGCTTTCATGAATCTGTTTATGCCATGAAACTGTTAATAAAACTTGCTATGTTTACATGGGTGCCATCATATGCTCTGTGCCTTTTTGGCTCATGTTCAGTAAGGGAGTTTTATTACATACATTTAGTAGATCCATGCCATGCCTTTATTTGCCATGACATGTTCCTATAGCATGTTGTTTGTGTGCTCTAAACAGTGCTTGTTGATGTTGTTTTTGACATGTTAGTATTTTCACTAAGTCTGTGAAGCTGATATCATTTGCACTTTTGACATTCTTGTTTGAACCTGTTGTTGTGTGATTTAGCCTTAGCTGAGTGTTCATGTTTTGTCAACCATATCTTGTACATCACTGCCATCTGCTTTGTTGATATGTTGGAGTGCAGTAGCTGAGTTTCTAGTTGCATTCAAATTGCCATCATGCTGTTAATCACAGTGTTGCACCATTCTTGTTTTGCTTGCCATTTGCAAACCGTGCATCCGTTTCCGGTGATCTTTATATCGATTTCAACCGAAATAATCTCATAGTTCCAACTGAATACTTGGTTTGCCAAGTTGATGCCTTGATCATTCTTTCCCTTCCGGAGCACCCATATGCATTGCACGTCATATCTTGCATATTATGTCATGTCTTGCATCATGTTGCTTGTGCATTGCATAGTGATTGATTGTTGTTCCATTGCTTGTGTTCTTGCTTTGGGTAGAACCGGGAGACGAGTTCGTGACTGAGGTACCTATTGATTACGCTTTCGAGGATCAAGCTTTCGACAACTCTGAGAACTTTGCAGGCAGGCTGACCATACCATTGAAATCACTTCTATCTTTGCTTGCTAGTTGTTCGCCCTATCTCTATGTCGCGCTACCTACCAATTTTTATATCATGTCTCCCATGTTTCCATGTCAAGCCTCTAACCCACCTTCCTAGCAAACCGTTGTTTGGCTATGTTGCCGCTTTTGCTCAGCCCCTCTTATAGCGTTGCTAGTTGCAGGTGAGGCTGAAGTTTGTTCCATGTTGGGACATGGCTATGTTGGGATATCGCGATATCACTTATTTAATTAATGAATCTTTATTCTTGGTAAAGGGTGGAAGGCTCGGCCTTATGCCTGCTATTTTGTTCCACTCTTGCCGCCCTAGTTTCCGTCATACCGGTGTTATGTTCCTTGGTTTTGTGTTCCTTACGCGGTTGGGTGTTATGGGAACCCCTTGACAGTTCGCTTTGAGTAAAACTCCTCTTGCAAGGCCCAACCTTGGTTTTACCATTTGGCTCACCACCACCTATACTTTTCCCTTAGGAGTCGCGCTCCCGAGTTTCATATTTATTTTAACACCCCCGGGGCCAGTGCTTCTCTAAGTGTTGGTCCGAACTGAGCTGCCTGCGGGGCCACCTCGGGGAAACTTGAGGGCTGGTTTTACTCGTAGCTAGTCTCATCCGGTGTTACCCTAAGAACGAGATACGTGCAACTCCTATCGGGATTGTCGGCACATCGGGCGGCTTTGCTGGTCTTGTTTTACCATTGTCGAAATGTCTTGTAACTGGGATTCCGAGACTGATCGGGTCTTTCCGGGAGAAGGAATATCCTTCGTTGACCATGAGAGCTTGTGATGGGCTAAGTTGGGACATCCCTACAGGGTATAAACTTTTGAGAGCCATTCCCGCGGTTATGTGGAAGATGGGAATTTGTTAATATACGGGTGTAGAGAAATTGACACTTGACTCAGTTAAAATGCGTGTGTAGCCGTGATGGTCTCTTTTCGGTGGAGTCCGGGAAGTGAACACGGTCTTGTGTTATGCTTGAACATAAGTAGTTTCAGGATCACTTCTAGCTTCTCGACCGTTGTGTTGCTTCTCTTCTCGCTCTTATTTGCGTATGTTAGCCACCATATATGGTTAGTGTTTGCTGCAGCTCCACCTCACTACTTTATCCTACCCATAAGCTTAAATAGTCTTGATATCGCGGGTGTGAGATTGCTAAGTCCTCGTGACTCATAGATACTTCCAAACAGTTGTAGGTGTCGATGATACCAGTGCAGGTGATGCAAGCGAGCTCAAGTGGGAGCTCGATGAAGATCTTGATTGTTTTTATGTGTCTTTTCCGGTTGATCGGTAGTGGAGCCCAGTTGGGACGATCGGGGATCTATCATTTGGGGTTTTCTTCTTTTATTTTGGTTCCATAGTCGGACCTTGATTGTATTCTAGATGATGTATGTTTAACTTGTTATTTGTGTGAAGTGGCGATTTTAAGCCAACTCTTTATCCGTTTCTTATTCAATACATGGGATTATGTGAAGATTACCCCACTTGTGACTAAACCACCATGCGGTTATGCCTCTAAGTCGTGCCTCGACACGTGGGAGATATAGCCGCATCATGGGCGTTACACTCCACCAGCCATATATGCATGTAGAGATAGTTGCTATTTGTTTATTACTCTATAGTGTTATCTGGCCAGCATATTCCATGTGCTGGCTTATACGGCTGCAACGTATCATGTTGCAGAATTTTCAGACAAAGAGTAAGGTGTGATAGGTCATTGTTACACACTCAGTTTTGCCATGGAGTTGGATGGACTCATTTACCTTCGAAGCTTCCGTAGTTATCTTGTTTAGATGGCCTTCAACCATATTATTGTAATAAGTGCTCTTTTGAGACACTCGATGTAATAAGTGTTTCATTGAACTCTTCTATAAATCCTCAAGTACTGTGTCTGTCAGCAATACCGATCCAGGGATGACACTTAAGCACAGATAATACGGTCCATTGGGATCGTGTCACTACAAGATAGTATCAAAGCACACGCTGACTGTAGGACAAGACCACTAGGAAAAGCCACATGATACTCTTCTCTACTCATTTCTAACTCTTCTCCATTTCTACTCTATAGATGGCGGAACCAAGGAACAAGTTCACTCAACTGGATGACGACACCCCTTTCGGACAACACTTGAAGGAAGTCACTAGGTACCTAAACATTGGCATACGAAGCTTCACCGGAACCTTCACCGCCACTTTACCAGAAGAGGAGTGCTGGATGATTCAAGTTCGTGTTCCAGTCAGGACTTTTACACCAGTTACCGAGCCCTTCGAGTTTTCCTTTGATGCACCAACCTGGAGTTTGGGAAAAAGCATGGATACCCACATCGCCATTGGACGCATAGGCGAGGTGTACAACAAGGATCTTAAAGACACCACCTACCAGATATGTGGATGCCGACATGAGAAATGGGAAATGATTCACACTAGGAAGGATAAATCTATTACAGACTACATACATGAGTTGAATCAACACATTCATCATTATGAGAACCAGATGTGCGCCAACATGATAGACATGAAGAAGGTGATGACCTAGAACATGGATCTAGAAGAGGAAATCAAGGATACACGCGATGGATATGAAAGGAAATTGCGGTACTACTAGAGAAGAATGAAGACCTGAAGAGGAAACTAGGAGTATTCATGGGGAATCCTGAACATGGAGTAGACATTCATTCAGAAGACTATGTCATACTAGATGACACAGAGTCCGACCCCGACAGCGATGATGATTATGAAGATGAAGCTGGAGCAAATAATATGGAGTCTTCCACCGATCAAAATTTCTAGTCGTCCACCATATTACCATTAGAGTTCTTCCATGTATATAGTAATCTTTCGTGAGATTTTGTAATGGTAGCTTAGATCGATTGTATGAATCTTGTTTGATATTGAGTGGTGTGGAATGAATTTGTTTGTCACATGTGAATATGGGTGGTGAACAATCTCTTTAGACCCCACTCTATTCTATTCTCAGCCCTCTAAACCTATCAGATGCCTCCGAGACGTGACGCCGCATTCGCCTTCCCACTGGAGCTCACCCAGTTGATCCAACAACAGAATGCCTTGATGCAGTTGCTAGTCCAGAAGCAAGGCAACAACAAGAACAACAACAGCAACAACAACAACCCACCGCCACCACCCCGAGTTGACAACTTAGCCCGCTTTCTTAGGTTGAATCCGTCGGTGTTCTCTAGTAGCACCGAGCCGATTGTTGCTGATGACTAGCTCCACAAGATTTGAAGGGAGCTGTCCACCACAGGTTGAACAGATGCCGAGAAGGTGCACTTTGCCGCACATCAACTGGATGGACCCGTAGCCTCATGGTGGGAGAACTACACGGCCACATTCCCCGTGGCCAATGTGACTTGTCATCAATTTCAACAAGCCTTCCGCATTGCACACGTATCAGCTAGAGCCATGAGTATGAAGAAGCGTGAGTTCCGCAACTTACGCCAGGGGAATCATACTGTGGCGCAGTATGTGTATGAGTTCGGCAAGTTTGCACGCTACGCCCCAGATGATGTCGCTACAGAAGCCGAAATCAGGACAAGTTTCTTTAGGGGCTAAATGATGAGCTGAGTATGCAGTTGATGGTGGAAACATTCACCAACTATCAGGAGCTAGTAGACAGGGCCCTCATGATTGAAGACAAGCAGCAGCAGATAGAGAGCCACAAATGGAAGTATGGACAGGGGAAGTACAACTCTAGAGCTCAGCATAAGCCGCGTTTTACCCCGTACTCGTGAGGACACACCCATCATAACCATGGAGGCCATTATCACAATGGAGGAAGTTCACACAACCTTCAAATTCAAGGTTAAATCATATATATTACCTGTTATTTGCCTTTTAGTTCTTTGTTATCTTAATTTCACAAATAATTAGCATGGTCTTTTTCGCCGGCTAGACTATTTGACAACAAAGCCGCCAAGGTATGATAATCATTAAAGTATTCAGAAGTATTGACTTCTAAAAAAAGATGGAGTTATCAACTTCATTACCCCGATTATTTAAACCGGTGGTCTAAGGATCAAAGGTACAAGTATGGCTATTGTTTATACGCAATTGCCTGCTGCATTAACCAAAGGGTTAGTTTCAGCCTTGTTCTCTTTTTATATCTGTTTATGTTTCCTATTATGGTAAACACGTTGACTATAAGCCGGGTGTTTTAACCCGTCCGGTACTAAGCCGCCAAGCCAGTTTTTTCTCTTGTATTTTCAGGAGCAGAGCTGAAGTATTACAGGGACAACCATAAATATGATGCGTATATTGACATCGGGAAACACAAAATCACATACAAGTGTTTTATGCGTGATGGCATAGGCAAAGCATGCAGTGTTTTCACAGCTAAACTATTAGAAGGCTTTTATAAGCCCATGAAGATGGTTATTACTCCTCCCTCGCCGGTTTGCCGCCCTCTGTTGACTAGAAGCTTTGTTTTGACCAGTCAAAACCATTCACAGCGACAAATTCTGCTTCTTCATCAATCAGGCTGGCCGGGTCAATTTCCGGGGCAAATGTATTTTCACGAACAGGCGGGATTAAATCTGTCACCTTGTACGAGGGAGTTGCCATCTTCTTATTTTCAACATCAAAACCCGGCTAATACATGTCGATGTTGCTTTCATCTCCAAGAATAGTCACCTGAGGTCGCACATCCCTCACGCAAGCAACAAAGTCGTCCTATTCAAACAGTGACCCTTTTTCCTTTACCGTGGGTTACCCTCTGGCTACATGAGCCGGGTCTAGATCTAGCACCCAAGCCTTGGAGCGGCTCAGGGAAGTTAAAGCTCCGGCTCTGGCACAGGAGCACTTAACCTCTTGGAACCTGACGGGCAAAATTGACAGCTTCTTTAAAACATCGCTGAGCCAGTTGGGTCCTTGATTGACAGGAGAGATGGCAGCAAGTGCCCGTTGTGCACCAATATACAGTTGCTCCACTAAGGTATATACTGCCTTCAATTTAATCACATGATCTTTGCTCAGATTCTTGCTTCGTGGGCTTGCACATATTTTATAAACAAAGTCAGCTGGCGGCTTATATTCCGGATCAGCAAAAAGTACACAAGATTAAAGACAGACGGCTTACCAAAGATGGCGGCCACCATTTGGGACACCTGGCCCTTTAAACCGTCCAGCTCTGTCGAAACCTCTTCAAGGGCTGCTTCGGCCTTCTCGGCGCGTTGTGTAAGAAGCGTTTTTTCGTCTCCCCAGGTTTTCTTCTTGGTAGCAAAGCTAGTCTTTAAATTTTCCGTCTCAGAGAGACTTATTTGCAATTTGGAGTTAGTAGACTTGATTTCTGCCTCCTGACCTGCTAGCCGGGTCTTCGCATCAGTCAATTGCGAGTTCAGTTCAGATAAGGCATTCTGCAAAAAATGTATCCATATCAATCAAGATTTCGCTTAAAACTCAAAAATCAAGATTCAAGTCTGAAGTACTTTACAAAAAACCACTTGACACTTGGGGGCTAATGTATGCCAAAACAATCTCTTATGACTCTACAAACATACTTTAAGTCCCAAGTACTTTACAAAGTAACAGCACTTGGCACTTGGGGGCTAATGTATGCTATTCAGTAAGTTTCTCAAGGTTAAGTCAGATTATGATGTCCTTTGAATACAGTACAAGACAATTTAAAGTACCGGCTCATTTATGATCAAAATGAACCGGCCCTTGGGGACTACAGGTGAAGTTCTGTTCTATTTTATTGAACTCAAGAAAGGTTTCCAAGGTAAAAGTATTGGCCTATATTATAAAGTCTACAGATCATTCTGTTTCTCTCATAATCTGAAAACTTGGGGGCTGGCGGAATATATAGATAAGCCGGAAGAACATACCTCGTATTTCAGCTGCAACTGTTTGACCATTTCGATCTTTGAGTCGCAGCTAGAGTGCACATGGCTGAGATAGCCGGATAAAATATCGTTGGCATTCAGATGATCATAATGTGCAACATCAAAGAGCACATTCTGTCTCTCCAATGCCTCTTGTTTCGTCGTGTGGCGAGCCAACATGGTTGGAGTTCCCGGCTCAACAAAGCGGCTCCCAGTGATCAAAACGTCTTGCGAAGACGATGATGGCGGGTTGGCTGAGCTTGATGGTCCAGTTGCGGAAGGGTCACAGTGGTGTCATCAAATGACGGCTCAGGAGGATTTTCTTCTGCATTGACAGGCGGGTCTTCTGGAGTTTCAGTTAATGGAGGAGAAGGTGGCCTTGCCGGTTCAGGAGCAAGGACTGGTGGGTCTTCCGCCGGTTTAATCACCTTGGCCTTCTTAGACTTGCTTGGCCACTAAGTGAAAGATTATAGGACTGTCAGTATAAAGAGACAATTTGAAAAACACGGAAGACAAAGGGTTATTTCTTACCCAGGGGCAGTCTTGAAGGCCGGAAACTGGGTTTCAGACGAGTCACCAGAAGAGCGAGATACCTCCTGCAAAGATAAGACAAAGTAAGTAATACAAGGAAGGACATCCATTAACAGAAAGTGGAAGACAAAGAAATAAACCTCATTCTGACGTTTCTGGGGAGTTTGGTGAAGAACAACAGCCGGTTCGTCTTCGGTCCGGGCTTGACGGCGGCTCTCATGTTGCTGCTTTTTCAAAAGAAAGTGAGGGTCTAGATAAGCCAAAGGGTGTGAAAACCTTATTTTCCGGGTTACGAATCGAAGTTTCTGTCTTGGCAAATGTGCTGAGCCGGAGGAAATAGTTACCTCTTCTTCCACAGCCTGACTGGCCCAGTGTCGTCCTGGTAATGATAAGTGTTAATAAGATTATTAAAGAGTCGGCCAAGGGAGTCAAGGGCTACCCCCGACTCAAAAGTTTCATCGAGTTTCATCATGTCTTCAATAGTGCTCCTCTAATTCTTTTTGGACCTCCGGGTCATTTTCTTGGCGGTTATGGCAGCAACTCTTGCTTTCTTGGCAGCTTCGTGGTCATATTTCACCTTCCAGAAGTCAGATTTGGCCTGCAAACAGGTAAAAACAAAATGAAAGGTTAGGTAATTGTTAAATAATATGGCTGAGAAAAATACAAACGAGAGAGATTAGAGTCTCCTTACTTCTAGCACCGGGTTAAGCTTGCAGAAAGGGTTTAACCCGATGATACTGCAGTCTTCGTACTTCCCGTTCACCAGAAGGGTTGACATTGAAACAATATCTGTTTCCGTTAATTGAACAGGGCTGTGACGAAGAGAGTCGTCTAGGCCTCCACCACACTCGTACATCAATTTTGATCGACGGCTTAGAGGAATAACCCGTCATGAGATCCAGCAGCGGGTGAGGTCAACTCCAGTCAAGCTGTTTCCTAATAAGGCATTAATCCTTTTTATGGATGGGATCAGCTTCCTACGTTCGGCAGCCGTAAGCTTGTCAGGGAGCGCAAATTTGGAGTCAAGACGCTTGGCGCGATAACCCGGCAGTGGCTTCTCATTTGCTGGTGAGATATCTTGACAGTAGAAGCAAGACTGGTTCCAGTCTTTGGGATGACCCGGTAAAACTATGAGGGGGAAGATAGCGCCCTGCCAGCATTGAATTGAGATGCCTTCGAGCTCCAAGCTAAGGCCATTGGTGCACTCATTCTGCTGGTTTAGATAAAAGTATTCTCTAAACAGCTCCATAGTCGGCTCTTCCTGAAGGTACACCTCACAGAGCACTTGGAAATTGCAGATATTAGATATGGAGTTGGGCCCGATATATTGAGGGTGGAGTTTCAAAAAGTGGAGGACATCTCTAAAGAACTTTGAGCCGGGCGGTGAAAAGCCACGGTTCATATGGTCAGTAAAAACAAATCACTTCGCCGTCTCTTGGATTGGGCCGTTCTTCTTCCGGGCTAGGAGCACTGTAAGACATGACGGTTTTCGCTGGCAAAAATCCTATGGTAAAGAACTCTTTCAAATGTTCCTCAGTTACGGTTGAGGGAACCCAGTTGCAGATGGTTGGCGCTTTGGACGGAAAAACGAACTAAAAAGAAAAGCAACATGTCGGTTCAATCCAATGGTGAAATTAACAGTTGAATGATGATAATACAGAGAAGTAATGGTGGCTTAGTTAAGGGCTAATGTCATATAAGGAAAAGTAAGCCGGCACAGTAAGCCGCCATGACTACAGATATTCGAGAAAAGCAAATTCAGCTAAGTGTTGAGACAAACAAGTTTCCTAACTGCTTGGTATTATTTTAGATCTAATGGCTATTCAAAAAGGGAAAAATTCTAGACCTAAAAAGTTTAGCGCAGATGAGTCTGGGAGTTCTAATGAGATCTTTGAACCAGAGAAAGAGATCTGTGGGCATCAAGAGTAGGCACAAAAACACTACCGCACAAGCATATATATCTTTTTGGATCAAGAAGAGGCCTACGGTGAAAGAACTACGAAGAACCGCGATGAACTGTGAAGAACCCGAAGAAGTCTCGAAACCCTAATGCGGATCTGAGAAGTGAAAAGGAGAACACTTACAACCATGGATCTTCTGCGGAGGTTGCCGCTGTTCTCTGGACTGATTCAGGTTGACGCAGCGGCCAAGGTCGACGGAGACGGAGGAGAAGCGCGACGGCGGTGAGGCTCGAGCGGCAGGAGGGTTGCGAGAGGAAGAAGACGGAGAGAGAGAGAGAAGAATGAGGAAGGCTGAGGCGTGCCTATTTATAAGGAAAAATGTGAATAGACGGGCGTGAAAATCGAGGAAGAGCCGAATAAATGTTATCCAACTACACAGACGCCTCGATTCTCAGAAGACATTAAAGGTGAAGATCCGTTGGGAGATGACGTCATAAAAAGTTTTTTGCATTTCCAAGAGATGACGTCATGGCCGGTTACAAAAACTTCTTCACGGATAAGAAGAGGGATTTTGTCTAAGTGTTGAAGATTGACAAAGAACGAAGTTCAAAGTCAACCTAGGGCCTAATGTTGGGGATATAGCTATCAGTTATGACCCGCCCAGGAGGGGCTGGGTCAGCCCCAATGGCGGGTTACACAAGAAGCCCAGTAAACATTAAGATGATAGTTTATCAAATCTTATAGAAGGCCCAAGGGCCTAGAGGCGGCTTAAGGCCCAATATTGCAAACTGTCGTATGTAAGGAAAGACTTGTAAGGAAAGGCATGTAAAAGAAGTCACCGAGCCGGACACGATTTATGAGTCGGCCGGGACTCTGTAGGCCACTAGGAGTCAACCCATTTATATAAGGGGACGACCTGGTGGTGGCTTAGGGCAAGAAACAAGAGATCGATAACCAAGACGACGAGTTAAACCTCTTGGTGATCGAAACCCCAGCAATACCAACACAACTAGACATAGGCTTTTACCTTCATCATAAGGGGCCGAACTAGTATAAAACCTTTCATGTCCTTTGTCCCGATTAACCCCTTTAAGCTTCCTAGTTGCGATGGCCCTACGACTAAGTCCTTTCACTAGGACATCTGCCGTGAGAATTCCACGACAAAGGAGGTGCAGGACGCCATTGATGTGGGATGAAGTTGGAGACCGACAATTGTTCGGGCCAGACTTAATTAGAGAGTCTGAGGAGAAATTCAAGTTGATTCGCGATAGACTAAAGGTAGCTCAGTCCAGACAAAAGAGTTATGCCGATAGTAAATGCAAGGAGGTAGCCTATGAAGTCAAAGAAAGAGCATATCTCCGTGTGTCACCACTTCGAGGAGTTAAACAATTTGGAGTCAAAGGAATGTTAGCACCACGATTTGTAGGACCATACCGAGTTTTGGAGCGTATGGGTGAGTAGCCTACAAGTTGGATTTACCTTAAGGATTGTCAGGAGTCCATGATGTGTTTCACATCGCCCAGTTGAAAAAGTGCCATGCAGAGATGGCCGATATTCCTCTGAGAGATATAGTGCCCCTGGAAGTAATTTAGTTGGAGAGTGACCTGACTTATGAGGAGAAACCCATTAAATTTTTAGAGTTCGCCAACTGAGTCACACGCAGCAGGGTCATCAAGGTTGGCAAAGTTTAGTGGAGTCACCATACCGAGGAACAAGCCACCTGGGAGCGAGAAGAAGACCTACGGAAAGACCACCCATACCTTTTTGCTAGCCAACCCGAATTTCGAGGGCGAGATTCATCTTAAGGGGGGTAGGTTTGTAACATCCCATTTTTTCAATTTGGATGTTAATCACTAGATCATCATACGCATCCATGATTTGTGCATTTTGAATTTGGTATATTTTCACATTTTGGTCCTAGAGACCTTAAGCCACTCAAGGACCGTTTGAGAGAGTTGGAGGTATTCACAAAAATTCAATTTTGAATTTTAAACATTGGAAAATTTGGATCAAAGTGATTTTTATTTGAAATTATCATTCCAATTATTCTCAAAATAAATAAATAATGAGAGAAGATAATATGACTTCTTCAAAAACAGCTAAGAAATATTGGAAATTTAATTTTGAATAAAAATATATTTTATTTGAAATTTTGTTCGGTTAAATTAGGGAAAAATCTGTATTTTTAAAAATTGCATTTAGCCCAAAAAAATGTTCACTTTGTTCAAAAAATTAGGAGAGGACAGTGAAAATTATTTCTGATTTTTTAAGGAATTTTTTTATTTTATTTGGATTTTTCTTCGCGGCGAATTTAAAAAAAATCTTCCAAACCGAACTGGGCTGAAGGCCCATCTGGCCCAATGCCTCGCCCTTGACCGACTCCGGCTGGGAGTCCGGCCGCCGCACGCCCTGCCGCCACGGAGTCCGGCTCGGATCCGCGCCGCCGCCGCCTGGCCCTCTGCCCAAGTCGGACCCTCGGGGCTCCTTATAAGCTGCCGCTCCCCCGACCCTCTCCTCCACCAAGCCATGCCGTTGCCGAGCACCGCCCGCCATGCCGCTCATTGCCGCTGTTCGCCGCGCCGCCTGCCGCGCCACCTCGCCTGCAGCCGCCGGAGCGTGATCCGCCGCCGCCGGTTTTTCTCACCGAACAGGTGTAACCGCTGAATAAACTCGCCTCGTTTTTTAGTTTTAGTTTTTTCTTTCTAGATCGGTTTATTTTATTAGAGTAGTTTAATTAGCAAACGTTCGTTTGTTTAGATCTGTTATTAACCTCTTTCGTTCGTTAGTTTCTGTTAGCGAACGTTCGTTCGTTAGATTTTTCTTTTTAGTTATATTTTCGGCGAGGGACCTATTCACGATTAGTCCCTGATCTTTAAACCCTCAAAACTTTTTGCTCGTTTATCCAAATCCGACGAAACCAACGCCAAATTCCTCATTAAGTTCCCCCACATTCAGATAAGCAACTTAAATATGTTTTTGAAAATTTAAAATTTGGTTTCAAATAGATTTGATTTTGAACTTCTTTTGATCGTAGTTTGAGTTTCGTAGCTCCGATTCGACTGATTCTTTTTGCAAATCGAAGCTTTTCACTTGAACTTCCTGTTTATAACTTTTTATTTTGATTTTACCTTTTCATCTTATGCTTTGGTGCTTATGTATGCTATTTTTTGTTTATGACAGAGTTTCTGGAGTGCGAGGCTTGCTACTACGAATCTCTAGGGTTTTCCGATCGTCAGCAAGGCAAGTAACACTTTGATCATATCCCTTTATTACCCAGTTTTTATGCATTACTCTCAACCCTCAAACATTGCATGAGTACGAATGGTAACATGTGGGTGTGGTTAAGTAGTTGATGAGGTAGGAACCTATTGTATTTTTATCAACCCCACATATTATACGTTATGCTCATACTGCTTGCTATGCTCGTAGACGTGGTTTGCGTATGTGAGATTCATGGAAGCTATGAGAGTAATATTATCTAAGGGAAACTTAAGGTGGATACTTTAGTACACATCTGGGTGGATTGGTTGTGGGCACCTGGGGAATCCAGTGTTGTCCTAGGATATCTTGGGGTACCCGTGTGATCATCCTATGGAATGCCACCTAGGCTCAAAGGGATCATAAGATTGTTCATGCCAGAAACTTTCGTGTGCAGCCACATGCCATTATGGGCTCTGGAATAGTTGAGTAATTTGTGGGAATCCTTTCCATGATGGGCTAGCAGATGTAGGGGAATTGTAGGTGTACCGACCTATCTATCGGTTAAGGGGACCTCCTCGTAAAGACTACGTCTTGATCATCTGTTTCTCAAACATCATGTAGTGCGAGAAATCCAACGAAGGAGATCGAGTATTGTGGGGAAAAGTGCGCAGACCTCTGCAGAGTGTACAAACTAATCATGATTAGCCGTGTCCCCAGTTATGGACATCTTTAGTATCTGGTACTTGAATTATTGTTTGATCTCATCACTTTACTTAATTAATTTGTTGGGTTATAATTATTATTTTGGGATTGAGTTGGGGGTACCTTCTCATTAATGACATAAATTTGGTAGTTACAAAAATCTCTTCCTTTGTTGTAGGGAAAAATTGGTTGTATGCAAATGTTAAACCTAGAGCCTCTGTAACACCCCGGATGTAACTTTCCCAATTTGTACTCCAACTCTTGCCGTTTCCGGAGTTAAGTTATTTTATTTTCTTGGGTTCGGGTCTTTGTCTCCGTGTGTTGTTGTCGTTGTCATGCATCTCATATCATGTCATCATGTGCATTGCATTTGCATACATGTTCATCTCATGCATTCAAGCATTTTCCCCGTTGTCCGTTTTGCATTCCGGCGCTTCGTTCTCCTCTGGTGGTCATTTCTACCTTTCTTTCGTGTGTGGGGATTAAACATTTCTGGATTGGACCGAGACTTGCCAAGCGGCCTTGGTTTACTACAGGTAGACCGCCTGTCAAGTTTCGTATCATTTGGACTTCGTTTGGTTCTCCAACGGTTAACCGAGGGACCAAAAAGGCCTCGTGTGTGTTGCAGCCCAACACCCCTCCAATTTGTCCCAAAACCCACCTAAGCCTTCTCCATCATCTTGATCGTTCGATCACGATCGCGTGGCCGAAAACCGCACCTCATTTGGACTCTCCTAGCTCCCTCTATGCCTATAAATAGGTCCTCCTCGAAAAGTCCGGATCCCCCTCGTCCAAAACCCTAAAAATAGTCTCCGTGCCGGCCGGACACGTCCGTCCGGGCCGTACATCGCCGCCGCCAACCGGGAGCTGCCACGTGGCGCCCCCGGACCACTTCATCACCCCGCGCCACCACCGGGCCGCGCAGCCGCCCTCGCCGCGCCGCCACTCTCCCTCCTCGCCGGCCGCCGTGCTCCGCCCCGCCGCCTCGCGTCCTCCTCACTCCGCCGCCCGAGTCACAGGTGCCGACCACCGCCTCCATAGCGCCGCCCCGCGCCTGCCTCCACCCGACGCCGGCCGCTGCCGCCGTGGTCTGACCACGCGCCGCCCGGCCTCGCCAACGCCGGCGGGCTCGAGCTCCCTCCGGCCGCCGTCGATTACAACTCCGGCCGGCGAACCTCGGGAACCGTGTTCCCAGATCTAGATCGAAATTTTATGGTTGACCCCGTTTTTTTCCCTATGTCCCTAATTTTTTTGCTCATGCTCATAGCCTCGTAACGTTGCATCCGTAACTCCGTTTTTGGCATATAGCATATCAAAATGTTCATATCAGAGAGTACATCATTTCATTACATTGCATCATTTTCATTTGAGTTCATCTTGATGCCCGAAATAATGTTAGAAGAGGGCTACTTGAGATAATTGTCAGTTCTGCTGCTCCATTTAGATATTTGTCATTTTTGCCATGATTATTGTGTGCATGATATGCCCCTGAGTTCTACATATGTTTTGTTAAGGGTTTTGTCATCTTTCTAGAGGTGCAACCCATGTATTTTTGTGATGTGTGTGGTGACTAGCACGAGCTTGCCAAGTGAGGCACTTGGTAATTCTGATTTTAGGGACTTAGCAATTCCACTAAGTCCTTGAGCTGTTTATCTCATGTTGCCATATGTTCATGTTGTTTCCTAGTGATCCGAGCCTCTTTTGAGGATGATCAGTAAGGATGTTTTATTAATCTTGTAGTGCTCTATCGATCCATGTCTTTGTTTGCAATTATGGAGCACCCTAGCTTGAGTGAATCGAGCTCTACTTTTGCTACTTCGTGAATCTGGGCAGATTGTCTACTTCTCAACGATTTTGCCGATGATGTTGTAGTTGATCCGTGCATGCTATGCTATTGTCCTTGCCATGTCTAGCTTGCATTTTGTGTATTATTTATGGGTGTAAGCTTAGATTATCATGACTTGCTCCGTATTGGGTGCATCGAGCTCGTAAACATGCCTACTTGAGTTATGTTTCAGCATGTGCCAGTTTTCACCAAGTCTGAAAACTGATTATGTTTTTGCTATGTTCACATGCTTGCAATTGTATTTTCTGATCCCTTTTGGCTCAAGGTCACTAAGGGACTTTTGTTAAGCTCTTTGAGTAGATCCATTCCATGCTTTACTTTGCCATGTTCAGGTCCTATAGCATGTAGTTTTGTTGCTCCGAAGTGTGCGACCTGATCTGAAATTCCAGACAAGTGTTAATTTCACTAAGTCTGAGATCTGTTTGTCATATGCATTTTTGCCATGCTTGTTTGAACCTGTTAATGGATGAATTGGCCGTAGCTCAGTGCTAGACTTTTGTTAAGCATCATGAATTCATCCCTGCCATGTATTTTTATGCCATGTTTGGGTGTTGTAGCATGTTCATCTCGTTGCATTTAGATGGCTACTTGCTGTAAATCGCAGACCGGTGTCATATTTGAATCGCTTGCCATTTCCAAACCGTAACTCCGATTCCGACGTTCTTTATATCGTTTTCAAGCGATTTCATCTCATATTTCCAGCGGCACACTTGGATTCCCAAGTTGAGGCCAGGTACATGCATCCCTTGTCAAATCTTGCATATGCATCCCGCATCGCATCCCGCATAGCATACCATCTTTGCATCATGTTGTTTGAGTCTTGCACGTGGTTGGTTGTGTCCTTCTTGCTTGTTTGCCTTGTTTGGGTAGAGCCGGGAGATGAGTTCGCTAACAAGGAGCCCGTTGACTTTTCTTTTGAGGATCCAGTCAACTCTGACAACTGTGCAGGCAAGATGATCATACCCTCGAAATCACTACTATCTTTGCTATGCTAGATTGCTCGCTCTTTTGCTATGCCAATTCTACGATGCCTACCACTTGCTTTCAAGCCTCCCAAATTGCCATGTAAAAACCTCTAACCCACCATGTCCTAGCAAACCATTGATTGGCTATGTTACCGCTTTGCTCAGCCCCTCTTATAGCATTGCTAGTTGCAGGTGAAGATTGGAGGCCGTTCCTTGTTGGCACATTTATTTACTTGATGGGATATAATTATATTGCCATGTTATCTTAATTCATCTATATACTTGGTAAAGGGTGGAAGGCTCGGCCTCTCGCCCAGTGTTTTGTTCCACTCTTGCCACCCTAGTTTCCGTCATATCGGTGTTATGTTCCCGGATTTTTGCGTTCCTTACGCGGTTGGGTTATAATGGGAACCCCTTGATAGTTCGCCTTGATTAAAGCTTTTCCAGTAATGCCCAACCTTGGTTTTACCATTTGCCACCTAGCATCTTTTCCCTTGGGTTTCCGGAGCCCAAGGGTCATCTTATTTTAACCCCCCCCCGGGCCAGTGCTCCTCTGAGTGTTGGTCCGACCGAGTAGACTGTGGGGCCACCTCGGGGCAACTTGAGGGTTGGTTTTACTCATAGGATGTCTCATCTGAGTGTGCCTTGAGAACGAGATATGTGCAGCTCCTATCGGGATTTTTCGGCACATTCGGGCGGTGTTGCTGGTCTTGTTTTAACCTGTCGAAGTGTCTTGAAGAACCGAGATACCGAGTCTGATCGGAACATCTTGGGAGGAGGTCTATTCCTTCGTTGACCGTGAGATCTTGTCATGGGCTAAGTTGGGACTCCCCTGCAGGGGTTTGAACTTTCGAAAGCCGTGCCCGCGGTTATGGGCAGACGGGAATTTTTTAATGTCCGGTTGTAGATAACTTGAACCTTAACTTAACTAAAATGAATCAACTGAGTGTGTTACCGTGATGGCCTCTTCTCGACGGAGTCCGGGAAGTGGACACGGTGTTGGAGTAATGTTTGCGCAGGTTGCTATCTAGTTTCTCGCTCGCGCCTTGCCTTCCTCTTCTCGCTCTCTTTTGCGAATAAGTTAGCCACCTTATCTGCTAGTCGCTTGCTGCAGGTCCACTTACACCAGATGCAGGGCCTGATGATTGTGACGGTGCGAGATTGCTGAGTCCCTGTGGCTCACAGATTACTATTACACCAGATGCAGGGCCTGATGATTCCGCTCCAGGGGACGCGCTTGAGCTCAAGTGGGAGTTCGACGAAGACTCTCAACGTTACTATGTTACCTTTCCTGATGATCAGTAGTGGTGCCCAGTTGGGGGTGATCGGGACCGTGTCGCATGTTGGGTTCTCTTTTATTTTGGCGCCGTAGTCGGTCCATGAGTGTTTGGATGATGTAATGTTATTTATGTACTTGATTGACGTGGCGAGTGTAAGCCAACTATGTTATCTCCCCTTTTATTATCTATATTACATGGGATGTTGAGAAGATTGCCTAACTTGCGACATATGCCTTCAATGTGATTATGCCTCTAAGTCGTGCCTCGACACGTGGGAGATATGGTCGCATCGAGGGTGTTACAAGTTGGTAATCAGAGCCTTCCCCGACCTTAGGAGCCCCATTGCTTGATCATTTTTAGCAGCCGAGTTGTGTCTAGAAAAAATGTTTTGAGTCTTTTAGAAATTATATATCGGAGAGTTTAGGAATTCTTTTTACTTCCCAGTCTCCTCATCGCTCTGGTAAGGCATCCTGACATAGAGTTTTGACTCTTCTCTTCTCAAATTTCACTAAAAAAAAATTTAGGATCACGCGGGTATCTTGGAATCGTTCCGATGGTTTTATGATGAGAACATTGTCTTGGTGCCTCCTGTCAGGGGTTTTGTGGAAGTGTCCCAGGGAGTTGAGCTCTGAGGTGTTGTCGTCATAATTTTATCGTTGCAGTTCTAGAATACCTGAGTTTAGTACGCCGACATCGAAAATCTCTTTTATGCAGTTCGTTGGTGAGATAACCTCGATGCCACCCAGTACTGGGGCGGGAGTTCGGGAGTATCACCATAACTTGTATAATGGATGCTTTTCGAAGGTTGAGGTAGATGGTTTCTGAAGTTTTTTCTCGGTTATGTGTTGAAGGATGGATACAGCTGGATGTAGGATTTGCTAGTTTGGGTGAGATATTATGCTTCCCCTGTATCCCCAACACCTGATTGCATAACCGGAAAGGTTCAGGAGTTTCATAGGTGGGAATTGTAGTAGCTCTAGTTCTTCTTCCACGGATATTGGTTTGAGATTGGGATTTCTTACCGATTATTCGTTCTTGATCCGTACCTTGTTGATTTATTTATCTACCTTAATTCTAAGTGGTTTCTCAATTTATGGATATGTGACCATTTCAAGAGGAATGCATTCGTTCATTTTGTTCGGATGTGAAGACTATATGTTGCAATTTTCATTCTGTTGGATTCAGCTTCAATATTTGTTTGTCAATGTGCTAATGGATGTCAACCTCTTCAGGATGGCTCCTCCAACGCGACTCCGAATCCTGATCCGCCACCACCTCCACCTCCTCCGGAGGCATGGCAAGCTGTGATGGCCAAAACCAATGCAAACACACAGTTGATCATGCAAATTCTCCAAGAGCCCAATCAAGGCAACCAAGGGGACACGGGCAACAATCAGAATCACTTTGCTACACTCAACCAGTTCCTTGCTAATGGGCCAAAGACTTTCAGCAATTGTGTTGAGGCAACCAATGCTGACGATTGGCTTGTGGATCTGTGCAAGCATTTCGAGTGCAGTAACGTCAGGCCTGAGGACTTTGTTAAGTTCGCTTCCTTCCAACTCAAAGATCAAGCTGCAGAATGGTTCCAGCAGTACAAGGATTCCAAAGGTGGACATGTTATCACCTGGGATGAATTCTGTCAAGATTTCTGAGCTCATCATATTCCTCAGAGCATGGTTGAAAGCAAGCGTGAGGAATTCCGCAACCTGAAGCAAGGCTCTTTGTCTGTCTATGACTACAACAAGTTGTTCCAGAAGCTCGCCCGCTTTGCTAAGCAGGACGTCCCTGATGAGAAGAGCATGATATACCAGTTCAGGGGTGGTCTCAGAGAAGAAATTCAGCTAGCTCTTGTTCTCTTTGATCCCTTGAGGTACGATGAGTTCTACAACATGGCATTGAAGCAAGAGGCTGCTCAATTGAGGTGTGATGCTTCCAAGAAGCGAGTCAGAGATGTTACTCCTTCTTCCTCTACTCAAGTGGCCAAGCAGCAGAAGTATTGGCTTCCTCCTCCTCTGTTCCGTCGGCCGTATCAGCAGAAGAGCAAAGGTGGCAGTGGTTCTTCCCACCCACCCAACCCTGGCTTTTAGAATAAGACTTCGTCTCAACCTCCAAGATCGAGTGCTCCGTATCACCGTCCACTTTCAGAGGTCACGTGCAACAAGTGCCAACAGAAGGGTCACTATGCCGACAAGTGTTTCAACCAGAGGCATCTTCCTCCTCCTCCTCCTCCTGTGAGATCGACAAGTACAGCTGTGGTCAAGCATAACCCTAAGCACGCCATGGTCAATTTGATGAATGCAGCTCAGGCAGAGGACTCGTCAGATGTCATCATGGGTAACCTTCATGTTAACGATGTTCCTGCAAAAGTTCTTTTTGACACTGGTGCATCACATTCTTTCTTGTCAACCTTTTGCATCGAAGCATAATGTTGATACTGAGATCATGCCCAAAGTCATGCAAGTTGTTTCTCCCGGCAAGCTTTTGACTTCTAGTTTGGTTGCTCTCGATATCTCTATCCCATTGGGTGACTACAAGTTTCTCTCTTCTCCGGTGGTTCTTGGTAACTCGGATATTGATCTTATTCTCGGAATGGATTGGCTTTCTAAGCACAAGGCTCAGCTTGATTGTGCAGCCAGGCAGATTCAATTGACTCATTCGTCTGAGGATGTAATTGTCTTTGCCGCTCGTGATGATACTATTTGTCTATTTTCTCTCAATGAGAAGGGTGAACTCGATGCCATCTCGCAAATTCCAGTCGTTTGCGAATATCAACACGTCTTTCCAGAAGAGCTTCCAGGAATGCCTCCGCACCGGCCAGTTGAATTCGTTATTGATCTTGAGCCCGGCACGGAACCTGTGTGCAAGCGTCCTTACAAGCTTGGACCTGAAGAGTTGAAGGAGCTGAAGAAGCAACTCGATATTCAAGAGAAAATGGGTCTCATCCGGCCTAGTTCTTCTCCGTGGGGTTGTGGTGTTCTTTTTGTGAAGAAGAAGGATGGAACGAACTGACTTTGTGTTGATTACTGTCCATTGAACAAGAAGACCATCAAGAACAAATACCCACTTCCCAACATCAACGAGCTGTTCCAACAACTCAAAGGTTCCCAAGTATTCTCCAAGCTTGATCTCCGTATGGGTTATCATCTGATTCGAATCCGTGAGCAAGATATTCCCAAGACGGCTTTCAGGACAAGCTATGGTTCATACGAATACACTGCCATGTCTTTTGGCCTCGTCAACGCTCCTTCGACGTTCTCTCGCATGATGAATTTCATCTTCAACGCCTACACCAATGACTTCGTTTTGGTCTATCTCGACGACATTCTGGTTTTCTCAAGAACAAGGAAGATCATGCCAAGCACATGCGTTTGGTACTCGATAAGCTCAGGGAACATCAGTTCCATGCCAAGTTCTCCAAGTGTGAATTTTGGCTCGATGAGGTTCTTTATCTTGGTCATATCATCTCTGCCAAGGGCATTGCCATGAATCCTGAGAAGGTGTCTGCAATTGTGAATTGGGAACCTCCTCAGAACGTGAAGCAACTCCATAGGTTCCTCGGTCTCGCAAGCTATTGCCGAAGATTCGTTGAAAACTTTTCTAAGATCGCGAAGCCTCTCTCAAATCTTCTCCAGAAGCACGTCAAGTACGTTTGGTCTCCAGATTGTGACATTGCTTTCAACACTTTGAAAGAGAAATTGATCACTGCTCCAGTTCTGACTCCGCCTGATGAATCCAAGCCGTACGAGGTCTTTTGTGATGCCTCTCTCCAAGGTCTTGGCGCAGTATTGATGCAAGAGAAGAAAGTTGTTGCTTATACCCTCGCCAATTGAAGCCTAATGAGAAGAACTACCCCACTCATGATCTCGAGTTGGCGGCAGTTGTGCATGCTCTTTTGACTTGGAGACATCTCTTATTGGGAAGAAAAGTGGACATTTTCATTGATCACAAGAGTCTCAAGTACATCTTCACTTAGCCTAATCTCAACCTCAGGCAAACTCGATGGGTCGAAATGATTCAAGAGTATAATCCGAGTATCGAGTATACTCCAGGCAAGGCCAATGTGATTACTGACGCATTGAGTAGGAAAGCTTACTGCAACAGCCTGATTCTCAAGCCTTATCAACCCGAGCTTTGTGAAGCTTTCCACAAACTTAATCTGTAAGTTGTTCCTCAAGGTTTCCTTGCCAACCTTCAAGTCTCTCCTACCTTGGAAGACCAGATTCGCCAAGCCCAGCTTCTTGACGCTATGGTGAAAAAGATGAAGATTGGAATTGCCAAGAGTCAACCCAAGTACAAGTGCTACCGCCTTGACGACAAGGATACTCTCTTCTTCGAGGATCGTATTGTTGTACCCAAAGGTGACCTCCGTAAAGTGATCATGAATGAGGCTCACAATTCTCTCCTCTCCATCCACCCTGGGAGCACGAAGATGTATCAGGACCTCAAACAGGCTTATTGGTGGACTCGAATGAAGCGCGAGATTGCTCAATTCGTGAATGAATGTGATGTCTGCAGAAGAGTGAAGGCAGAACACCAAAGGCCAGCTGGTCTCCTCCAACCTCTTGCCATTCCAGAATGGAAGTTTGACCACATTGAAATGGACTTCGTGACTGGGTTTCCAAAGTCAAAGCGTGGCAATGATGCTATATTCGTTGTCATCGACAAACTCACCAAAGTGGCTCACTTTCTGCCTATCAAAGAGTCGATCACTGCAGCTCAATTGGCGGAACTCTATACCTCTCGAATTGTCTCTCTGCACGGTATCCCACAAGTGATCTCTTCAGACCGTGGCAGCATCTTTACCTCCAAGTTTTGGGATTCTTTTCAGAAGGCCATGGGCACCAACATCCGCTTCAGCACAACTTTCCATCCTCAAACTAGCGGTCAAGTCGAGCGTGTCAACCAGATTCTTGAAGATATGCTCAGGGCTTATGTGATCTCCTTCGGCATGAAGTGGGAGGATTGTCTTCCTTATGCTGAATTCTCCTACAACAACAGTTTTCAAGCAAGTTCCGGCAAGGCCCCATTTGAAATTCTGTATGGCAGGAAGTGCCGTACCCCTCTCAACTGGTCTGAAACCGGTGAACGTCAACTTTTGGGTAATGACTTAATCACAGAGGCAGAGGAAATGTGCAAAGTCATTCGTGATAACCTCAAAGCAGCCCAATCCCGCCAGAAGAGCTACTATGATAGTAAGCATCGTGATTTGGCTTTCGAGATCGGAGATCATGTTTACCTACGCGTCTCTCCTATGAAAGGTACTCGTCACTTCGGTATCAAAGGGAAGCTTGCCCCTAGATACGTGGGACCTTTCAAGATTGTCAGCAAGAGAGGCGACCTCGCCTATCAACTCGAGCTTCCTTCAAATTTTGTAAATGTTCATGATGTGTTCCATGTCTCTCAGCTCCGAAAGTGCTTCAAGACTCCTGACCGCACCGTCAACTTCGAGGACATTGAGCTCCAAGAAGATCTCTCTTATCGTGAGCACCCAGTTGCTATTCTTGAAGAGACTGAACGCAAGACTCGCAACAAGTCAATCATATTTCTCAAAGTCAAGTGGTCACACCATTCCGACCGTGAAGCTACCTAGGAACGCGAGGATCACCTCCATTCTGAATACCCGGCGATCTTTCAGTCCTAGATCTCGGGACGAGATCCTTTCGTAGTGGTGGAGTGTTGTAACACCCCGGATGTAACATTCCCAATTTGTACTCCAACTCTTGCCGTTTCCGGTGTTAAGTTATTTTATTTTCTCGGGTTCGGGTCTTTGTCTCCGTGTGTTGTTGTCGTTGTCATGCATCTCATATCATGTCATCATGTGCATTGCATTTGCATACGTGTTCGTCTCATGCATTCGAGCATTTTCCCCGTTGTCCGTTTTGCATTTCGGCGCTTCGTTCTCCTCCGGTGGTCATTTCTACCTTTCTTTCATGTGTGGGGATTAAACATTTCCGGATTGGACTGAGACTTGCCAAGCGGCCTTGGTTTACTACAGGTAGACCGCATGTCAAGTTTCGTATCATTTGGACTTCGTTTGATACTCCAACGGTTAACCGAGGAACCAAAAAGTCCTCGTGTGTGTTGCAGCCCAACACCCCTCCAATTTGGCCCAAAACCCACCTAAGCCTTCTCCATCATCTAGATCGTTCGATCATGATCACGTGGCCAAAAACCGCACCTCATTTGGACTCTCCTAGCTCCCTCTATGCCTATAAATAGGTCCTCCTCGAAAAATCTGGATCCCCCTCGTCCAAAACCCTAAAAATCGTCTCCGCGCCGGCCGGACATGTCCGTCCGGGCCGGACATCGCCACCGCCAACCGGGAGCTACCACGTGGAGCCCCCGGACCACTTCATCGCCCCGCGCCGCCAGGCCCGCTCGGACCCGTCCCCGGCCCTCCCGCGCCGCCACCGGGCCGCGCAGCCGCCCTCGCCGCGCCACCACTCTCCCTCCTCACCGGCCGCCGCGCTCCGCCCCGCCGCCTCGCGTCCTCCTCACTCCACCGCCCAAGTCACCGGTGCCGACCGCCGCCTCCATCGCGCCGCCCCGCGCCTGCCTCCACCCGGCGCCGGCCGCCGCCGCCGCGGTCTGACCACGCGCCGCCCGGCCTCGCCAACGCCGGCGGGCTCGAGCTCCCTCCGGCCGCCGTCGATTACAACTCCGGCCGGCGAACCTCGGGAACCATGTTCCCAGATCCAGATCCAAATTTTATGGTTGACCCCGTTTTTTCCCTGTCCCTAATTTTTTTGCTCATGCTCATAGCCTCGTAACGTTGCATCCGTAACTCCGTTTTTGGCATATAGCATATCAAAATGTTCATATCAGAGAGTACATCATTTCATTACATTGCATCATTTTCATTTGAGTTCATCTTGATGCCCGAAATGCTGTTAGAAGAGGGCTACTTGAGATAATTGTCAGTTCTGCTGCTCCATTTAGATATTTGTCATTTTTGCCATGATTATTGTATGCAAGATATGCCCCTGAGTTCTACATATGTTTTGTTTAGGGTTTTGTCATCTTTCTAGAGGTGCAACCCATGTATTTTTGTGATGTGTGTGGTGACTAGCACGAGCTTGCCAAGTGAGGCACTTGGTAATTCTGATTTTAGGGACTTAGCAATTCCACTAAGTCCTTGAGCTGTTTATCTCATGTTGCCATATGTTCATGTTGTTTCCTAGTGATCCGAGCCTCTTTTGAGGATGATCAGTAAGGATGTTTTATTAATCTTGTAGTGCTCTATCGATCCATGTCTTTGTTTCCAATTATGGAGCACCCTAGCTTGAGTCAATCGAGCTCTACTTTTGCTACTTCGTGAATCTGGGCAGATTGTCTACTTGTCAACGATTTTGCCGATGATGTTGTAGTTGATCCGTGCATGCTATGCTATTGTCCTTGCCATGTCTAGCTTGCATTTTGTGTATTCTTGATGGGTGTAAGCTTAGATTATCATGACTTGCTCCGTATTGGGTGCATCGAGCTCGTAAACATACCTACTTGAGTTATGTTTCAGCATGTGCCAGTTTTCACCAAGTCTGAAAACTGATTATGTTTTTGCTATGTTCACATGCTTGCAATTGTATTTTCTGATCCCTTTTGGCTCAAGGTCACTAAGGGAATTTTGTTAAGCTCTTTGAGTAGCTCCATTCCATGCTTTACTTTGCCATGTTCAGGTCCTGTAGCATGTAGTTTTGTTGCTCCGAAGTGTGCTACCTGATCTGAAATTCCAGACAAGTGTTAATTTCACTAAGTCTGAGATCTGTTTGTCATATGCATTTTTGCCATGCTTGTTTGAACCTGTTAATGGATGAATTGGCCGTAGCTTAGTGCTAGACTTTTGTTAAGCATCATGAATTCATCCCTGCCATGTATTTTTATGCCATGTTTGGGTGCTGTAGCATGTTCATCTCGTTGCATTTAGATGGCTACTTGCTGTAAATCGCAGACCGGTGTCATATTTGAATCGCTTGCCATTTCCAAACCGTAACTCCGATTCCGACGTTCTTTATATCGTTTTCAAGCGATTTCATCTCATACTTCCAGCGGCACACTTGGATTCCCATGTTGAGGCCAGGTTCATGCATCCCTTGTCAAATCTTGCATATGCATCCCGCATCGCATCCCGCATAGCATACCATCTTTGCATCATGTTGTTTGAGCCTTGCACGTGGTTGGTTGTGTTCTTGTTGCTTGTTTGCCTTGTTTGGGTAGAGCCGGGAGACGAGTTCGCTAACAAGGAGCCCGTTGAGTTTGCTTTCGAGGATCTAGTCAACTCTGACAACTGTGCAGGCAAGATGATCATACCCTCGAAATCACTACTATCTTTGCTATGCTAGATTGCTCGCTCTTTTGCTATGCCAATGCTACGATGCCTACCACTTGCTTTCAAGCCTCCCAAATTGCCGTGTCAAAACCTCTAACCCACCATGTCCTAGCAAACCGTTGATTGGCTATGTTACCGCTTTGCTCAGCCCCTCTTATAGCGTTGCTAGTTGCAGGTGAAGATTGGAGGCCGTTCCTTGTTGGACCATTTATTTACTTGATGGGATATCATTATATTGCCATGTTATCTTAATGCATCTATATACTTGGTAAAGGGTGGAAGGCTCGGCCTCTCGCCCAGTGTTTTGTTCCACTCTTGCCGCCCTAGTTTCCGTCATATCGGTGTTATGTTCCCGGATTTTTGCGTTCCTTACGCGGTTGGGATATAATGGGAACCCCTTGATAGTTCGCCTTGATTAAAGCTTTTCCAGCAATGACCAACCTTGGTTTTACCATTTGCCACCTAGCCTCTTTTCCCTTGGGTTTCCGGAGCCCGAGGGTCATCTTATTTTAACCCCACCCGGGCCAGTGCTCCTCTGAGTGTTGGTCCGACCGAGTAGACTGCGGGGGACACCTCGGGGCAACTTGAGGGTTGGTTTTACTCGTAAGATGTCTCATCTGAATGTGCCCTGAAAACGAGATATGTGCAGCTCCTATCGGGATTTGTCGGCACATTCGGGCGGTGTTGCTGGTCTTGTTTTAACCTGTCGAAGTGTCTTGAAGAACCGACATACCGAGTCTGATCGGAACGTCTTGGGAGGAGGTCTATTCCTTCATTGACCGTGAGAGCTTGTCATGGGCTAAGTTGGGACTCCCCTGTAGGGATTTGAACTTTCGAAAGCCATGCCCGCGGTTATGGGCAGATGGGAATTAGTTAATGTCTGGTTGTAGATCACTTGAACCTTAACTTAACTAAAATGAATCAACTGAGTGTGTTACCGTGATGGCCTCGTCTCGGCGGAGTCCGGGAGGTGGACACAGTGTTGGAGTAATGTTTGCGTAGGTTGCTATCTAGTTTCTCGCTCGCGCCTTGCCTTCCTCTTCTCGCTCTCTTTTGCGAATAAGTTAGCCACCATATCTGCTAGTCGCTTGCTGCAGCTCCACTTATATTTACCTTGCCTTACCTATAAGCTTAAATAGTCTTGATCGCGAGGGTGCAAGATTGCTGAGTCCCTGTAGCTCACAGATTACTATTACACCAGATGCAGGGCCTGATGATTCCACTCCAGGGGACGCGCTTGAGCTCAAGTGGGAGTTCGACAAAGACTCTCAACGTTACTATGTTTCCTTTCCTGATGATCAGTAGTGGTGCCCAGGTGGGGGTGATCGGGACCGTGTCGCATGTTGGGTTCTCTTTTATTTTGGCGTCGTAGTCGGGCCATGAGTGTTTGGATGATGTAATGTTATTTATGTACTTGATTGACGTGGCAAGTGTAAGCCAACTATGTTATCTCCCCTTTTATTATCTATATTACATGGGATGTTGTGAAGATTGCCTAACTTGCGACATATGCCTTCAATGCGATTATGCCTCTAAGTCGTGCCTCGACACGTGGGAGATATAGTCGCATCGAGGGTGTTACAGCCTCCACCAGCCATATATGCATGTAGAGATAGCTGTTATTTGTTCATTGCTCTATAGTGTTATCTTGCCAGCATATTCCATGTGCTGACCTACATGGCTGCAACGTATCATGTTGCAGAATTTTCAGACGAAGAGTAAGGTGCGATAGGTCGTTGTCATGCACTTAATTTTGCCGTGGAGTTGGATGGACTCATTTACCATCGAAGCTTCTGTAGTTATCTTATTTAAATGTCCTTCAGCCATATTATTGTAATAAGTACTCTTTTTGAGACACTCGATATAATAAATGTGTGATTGAACTCTGCTATAAATCCTCGAGTATTATGTGTGTTAGCAATACCGATCCAGGGATGACACTTAAGCACAGAGACGACGGTCCATTGGGATCGGGTCACTACAGTGGACCATGCTGGAGATATATCTCTATTTCTAATCTTATACTCCCTTCGTTCCTAAACATTTGTCTTTTTCAGATTTGAAATGGACTACCACATATGGATGTGTATGTAGACATATTTTAGAGTGTAGATTCACTCATTTTGCTCCGTATGTAGTCACGTGTTGAAATCTCTAAAAAGACAAATATATAGGAACAGAGGGAGTAGAAAACATAATTGGTGATGATGGTGTGCGTGCCGTCCTGCAATATAGGCCATCGGATTTATATCTAACGGCTAGGAAGGAAACTATGGCAGTTTTGCAAAAAAGATACCCACTCCCCTCTCCACATTTGCAAATAAGGCCTTCCCTCGTTCATCCTTTTCTCTCACAAGATAAACTACTCATACAAATGCATCTTGATGTTCTGTGCAACACATGGGCATCTAGCTAGTTTATTTGAAAATAGTTACTACGATAATTGGGTTGAAGTGATATATTTTATGTCTGCCCCGAATGATTTCAGATTCACTAGCAGTAAAAAAGAAAATGTTGCCTTGTTAATTAATAGAAAACAGGGTGGACACTATCAGATGAGGCCGGTAAAAACAAGGCACATTGGGTTCAGCGTCATCGTCACTACAGTTGTGCGCGCATGAGAAGTCTACATATCGAGGGGGCTACGGAGTGAAAGACGTATCGAGTGTGTTTGAGCGAGGCACAGAGACACAACTAGTGTGTGTGTGTGTGTGTGTGAGAGAGAGAGAGAGACCAGTTGATAGATTAAGATCAAGATCGAGTTGTCACCCTTCTGCTGTCATTGTTGGGGGGGAGGGGAGAGGGAGAGAAAGACATATCGAGAGTGTGCGCGCAGTAGGCACAGAGGCACAACTAGCGAGTGTGTGTGTATGTGTGTATGTTTGTGAGAGAAGCCAGTAGATAGATTACTATCAAGATCGAGGTGCCACCCTACTCCTTCGGTGTCGGGTAGTGCACATGTGTGTGCGTTTGAGAGAGAAGACAGTAGATAGATTACTATCAAGATCGAGGTGCCACCCTACTCCTTCGGTGTCGGGTAGTGCACATGTGTGTGCGTTTGAGAGAGAAGACAGTAGATAGATTATTATCAATATCGAGGTGTCACCCTGCTCCTTCGGTGTCGGGAAGTGTCTGTGTGTGGGGGTGTGGGGGTGTGACACTTAGATAAACAAATGTGTGTGAGGCATACTTAAAGCATCATGGAGATAAACAAATGGTGTGCATGCAAGAGTTAGAAAAAAATGAAGAGAGAAACTATGTCTACGTGCGCGCGTGTGTGTGTCTGTGTGTGTGTGTGAGAGAGAGAGAAATCTCAAAACAAAAGGTGCTCTGCTGGAATCCCATTGTATGTATTCATATGGTTCCGGAACTCAAGTTAACCTTACGCATTTGTGTGAGAGACATAATTATACTTTGAGACATTAGTGGTGGTGGGTGGGCGGAATTAAAGGGGTGGGCGTGTTCGACAGAGAGAGCGTGTGTGTTTCTGTGTGAGAGACTTGTAGGACGGGGTAGAAAGTTGAATTCTAACCTTGACGGAGGGAGAGAAATACACGAAGTGCGCGTGTGTAATTCCGATGCCCACGGAGAAATGAGCTATGTATGTGTGTGAGAGAGATTGCACAATTTATTCACGTACCACTATCTAGCAATCGTGGACGTGCATCGCTTGAACATAAATCAATATATACTTCGTATTTTGCCCAAAGATACAATATCGATTCAACGCTATAAAGATTGGACACTCACATATCACATTTTTCTAAATAATCCTTTCAATTGTGCATGCCAAAGTTACAGTGATGTTTCTTCAAACAACCAATGTAGCTATCATGTACATGCACCATTATTAGTCTTGCATTCAAATTCATTAGTCTTGGATGATTTAAGGTTCTATTATGAAGTAATATATGTAATATTCATATATGAATTCAACATCCATTTCTTTTTGTGCGCCACTACAATATCCAATTCTTTTGTGGGACTACAATGTCCATTTCTTGTTGTGCGCCTCTACAATATCCAATTCTTTTGTCGGACTACAATATCCATTTATTTTTGTGCGCCTCTACAATAACACGTCAATGCATTATGTTTAAAGTAAATAACCAATGGCACTAAATTATCTATTTACACGAGAAATACATGGGCTAAGCGTTTGATCCCTTTTTTGTGCACGCGCCTCTCAACCCATACAATTGGACATGCCCATGTGAACCTCCAAGTTATCGGTGCATCATCCTGAGTTATTGTCTTTTTCTGGGGTGGACTTCACACCAGTTATTAACTGTTGGCGCGTGTCCCGTGTACACAGTCTCGCATGACCTTCTCGCTAGCACTATACAAAATTAGTTGAAACTGGATACGAACGATCCCGTGGGCGGAATAATCTGCCGCCTCCTTCTAAAATTTCCGCCACCTAGTCTTCAGCATGCAAAATTCCCCTGTTGTCCTTGGTGCACGGAGAACAACAATTACAAATACCACCCTCATTTACATAATAGGTCGGGGCTGCTTTGGTAACTTCTGGTTCCCCCCACCACACAGCACCCCCATTTCCTCTCCCCCTCCTGCAAAAACGACTAACTCCATAGCACGAGAGCATCTTACATCATATCGTCCATACTTCATCGGCCTTTCTGCCCCTCCCCTCACGAAACCCTAGACTGCTCATCCACCGGCGTACCAGAGCCCATTCACTGCCAGCGGCGTCCACCTCGCCGGATCTGCTTCTGCGGCCGCATCTACCCCTCCCACCTCCCCTAGAAACAAGTAGACTGCTCATCCACCACTATACCACAACCCATTCAGTGTCGGCCTTGTCCATGTCCCCAGATCTGCTTCGCTAGTACTCTCGTCAACCGCAGCGCATCTGCAGCAGCTCCTTCGTACTCCCCACCAGAGACGCTTCATCCACCCCCTCCCCCGTAGCCGCCCCCCCAACACCCCCGTCGATGGCCTTTGATCCTCTTCGCCGACACCTTCCTCAACCCTACCGGAGCCGCTTCGCTGACAGCATCATCAACCCTACAGGAGTAGCTTCTCATATACCATTCTCAACCCTACCAGGGCCGCTTTGCCAACTCACAAATCCACAGATTTAGATATGCTTCATCGCACCCTCGTCCAACCTACCGGAGCAGCTTCTTACACCCCATCCACGGCCATAGATCCACATCATTGACACCATCCTAAACCCAACCACCAGAGTAGCTTCAACGATGCCCTCGTCCACGGCCTCAAATCCACTTTTCCCACACCGTAGTCCCCCCTTTGGGAGCCGCTCCACAAACACCCTACTCCACGGTTCTAGATCTCCTTATTGGACCCCGACATCAAGCGCAGTGTCATCACCCTTGATGTTTCTAACAAGATTCCCAATGTCTAGCAAGATGCCAAGCATCCGCCACGGCGTAGGTACTTGTCACCTTTATACCCGTCCAGCATCACCTGTCCGATGTACTTCAAATATACTAATAGGTCGATGTTACATGTTTTGCAGCTGGCTAAAACAACAAGGACGATGTTTCTTCTGTATCTAACAGCTTGGCCAACCAAGATCCTAGACTAAGGCATTGCTATGATCTTGTAGGTGCGTCTGTCTCTCTTGTATTGTTGTGTGCCTGCCATCGTGCTTTGCTAGGATTTTCGACCAGTAATCCCTTTGTGCAGAGAATGATTTCTACTACTGGCTGCTAAATTAGATATGTAGATGTGATGCATGATACTACCTCTGTTCCTAAATATAAGTCTTTCTAGAGATTCCACTATAGGCTACATACAGAGCAAAATGAGTGAATCTACACTCGAAAATGCATCTATATACATATGTATGTGGTCCATACTGGAATCTCTACAAAGACATATATTTAGTAATAGAGGTAGTACATTACACAAAATCATAGGTGGCATGTAGGAATTCTAGTGCACTACATTAGGCTCCCTTAGAGTGCCTGCTAGTCCAGCACATAGAGTCATGGCTAGTTTATGCTACGCACACAATCATTAATTGGTTGTTTAAATATGCGCAACGGATATGCAATGTATTATCATGTAGATATGTCTGAAATTTTCCGTGTCAACTTGCAGATAGGGTTACACAATGAAGAAGTACAAGATGTATGTGGCAATTTCATGGAACATCGCAAAAAAAGGAGAGGCAGCGGTGAGCCTATAAAGTGTGCTATGGTAGGTCACTCTGGCCCAGTTCTTTTGCAAGATTCTCCTAGAATCTGCCACTCTCTAGCTTCTCCTAGAATCTTTGACCACCTTTTGATTTACAATCCTACCTAATTAGACCCTACCTAGATAGGATTGTAAAACAAATGGGGCTCAAAGATTCTAGGAGAATCTGGGTAGGGGTCAGATTCTGGGACAATCTGGCATAAGAACTGGACCTTCATTGCAATCATCGTGACATGTTATTTGTATGCCAGTTCTATTGGACAAGTTTCTTTGGGACATTTATTACGAGTTATCCTAAGAAAATAAGCACCTGTGAATATAAGCTCCAGGTGATAAGCCAACCAGTTCTTTTCATTGCTGTGGGGACCCCGACTCGCAAGTCGTGATCACCGAATGCACGTGTACAGTGATCCCAGAGATCAATGCTCACTGAACACACAGAAGCTGAATAACAAGAGTCTTACATCCATACATACCGTCTTACACAAATAGTGACCAACATGGTCAAGTCTTACATCGATAAAGCCTTAAGGGCTGAACATCAAATAAAACATAGCAGCGGAAATCGTCGTCGATAAGTAGAACCCATGCCATCTGCCTTAACCCTACAGGCAATCTGACTGGGAACGTCCTAGTTCGCATGATCGTCTCCAAAGAACTCTTCTTTGAACTCCGGTTCTCCCATGCCTGGTCAATTAAATAACCAGTGGCAAGCCAATGAGTACTTTGAATGTACTCGCAAGCAACCCATGATTTGGTTCAAGGTACAGTAATGCATGACATAGGTAAAGTTTTGCATAAAGCTAGTTTTGAGTGCAGGACATGTTCAACATCCTATAAAGCATGCATCAAGAGAATTCAAGTAACCATAAGATCTGGTCACAGATATCAACATAAATAGAAAGGGGCACCAACCCATTTATCATAAACAGAGAGGGCACCAACCCATCTCAATCGTGTCAAGTCCTCTGACTTGATCCAAGACAACACCATCATCTCACACACACACCGGGTTTGAAAACAAGTGGACGTAGCCCAAGAGCGGTTACCCAACTGTCCTTGACCGTGGACACGGCTATTCAAATAGTTTTACACTCTGCAGAGGTTGCACACTTTACCCACTAGATCCGGGGAACTTCCGTGTCATCCACGACCCGCGGTACCTCAAGTACCCGGGGTAAGCACCCGATCACTACCTTTCCCTAGACGACACTAACATGGAGTCCACTCGATTGGTAGTAACCCCCGTGCCGAACATTTCACATCATAAAGTTGTGGAGCCTCGCTCCCATTTTCATCACATACCACAAGCACGGGGTACCAACGGTGTGTCCGGTGCCCTGTGAAAACAGTCATGGCCGCCCTACCTGGCACGACCCCGTCCCAAGAGAGAGCACCAACTCTCCCCCGTCACTAGTAATGCGGGCTCCAAGCTAGTATCGGTCTAGGTACTCAATAATGCCCTTTCCCATATAAGGGTAGAGTGGTCGCGCATGTAAGGTTGGAATAATGGTCGCAACTCCGACCAATCCGTTTTGAAAACAACACACACCTTCCTTGGCACACCACTTCGTCATCAAGTGGTCACCCATCTCATCATCTCCCTCGGGCATAGGTGGCACCCGACGGGGTTTTCGAAAAGACTTTTGAAATCACATTGCCTCCTTCACCATGCACAAACCCACCCCATTTGCGTAGCATCTACATTTGCATCCTATCTACTCCCACCGGCATAACCCTCATAAGAAGGTAGGGCCAGGTACACTGCAAGTATCAACGAGGAAGTAATCGTGGTAACCAACCCACGTGGTTCACCATCTCATCATGATTCCGATGCATCGATAATAAAGAGCTAAAAATGACATGCATATAAAAGGGGTATCATAGTCATGGTCAAAGGGCTGCTTGCCTTGGTTGGCTTGATCTTCAAAGTCTTCAGGCTCTGCTCCTCCTTCTTCCTCAGCTACCTCGTCAAACACGGGATCTAACGTCGCAAGAAAACAACGGGAAAAATAAGACAATAATAAAAACAGAAAAGTCAAAGTGCTCACAAAAATGTCAACTTATTTTTGTAAAATACTAAGAGGAAAGCTAGGAAGGGGACAACTTTTGGTTTTGGTTTTGGAGCAGCAAAATAGGAGTTATGGATTTTCAAAGGCCTATTTAAATGCTAAAAACCACATTTAAATATTTACAGAGAATAAAAGGTGGTTGGATTTGAATGAAAGTTGCACCATTAAATAGGTTGCAATATTCTAGGAATTTAGAAATTGGAATCAATGCATTTGGATTAATATTCTGTCCTGTGGAATTTTTGGAAATAATACAGAAAAGGAAAAAGAGAAACGGCGCTGTGCCACTGGGCCAGAGAGGCCACAGCAGCAGCAGGCCCAGGGGGGGGGAACCCAGCCCACGCGGCCGCCACATCGAAGGCGTAAAGGCTGAATACGCCTTCAGCCGACGGCGGATCGGTGCGCGCGTGCGCGCACGTTTTAAACCTGACGGGTGGATCCCACCTGTCAGGGCGTGTGGCTGACGGGCCGGCCCCACGGCGGCCGTCGTCTACCTCCGGCCAGAGGCGACGGCGAGCTCGCCGGCGGCGATACAGGGCACGGGAAGGGGCGCGGAGGCTACCGTTGGACTCAGGAGCGAGTCGCGGTTCTGGTGGTGGTGGAGACGGTCGCCGGGGTGGCCTGCTTCGCCGGCTACGAGGTCCCGCGGCGGAGGTGCTTCGGGCGCCGGTGGTTCCGGCCGTTTCCGGCTGCAAAACGAGGGGGAAAGAGAGGGGAAAGCATCAGTGAGGCGAGGGGAGTCCAGTTCGAGAGAGAAAAGGAGCGGAGGAGGCCTGTACCCGCAGATCGACGGCGACCCGAGGCGGCGGAGCTCGAGCTCGATCTCGAGCTCGGGCGGCTCTGGAGAGAAGTGGGTGGTTCCGGGGGTGGATTGGGTGTGTGGAGGGGCGACAGGGAGGAAGAGGAGGGCTCGGGAGCGCCTTATATAGGCTGGCCGCGGTTCACCGTGGGCGTGGCCTACGGGCGCCCGCGGGATCGGCTCTGGAAGCCGTTGGAGAGAGGTTGGAGCTGTCCACGGCGCTCGTGGGGATGGAGTAGGGCGCCAGGGAGGAGGAGAGTGAGCGGGGGAGTGTTCTGGCGCCCGCGCGTGTGAGGCCGGCCATTGGCCGAGCCGGACGGCGTCGGGCACGCGCTGCAGGAGGGGAGAGAGAGGGAGAGACAATGGGGACGGCACGGCGGCGTGTCGCAGACGTCAAGACACATCAACTGGCGCGATGGGAAGGCACGAGGCGGTCGGGAGGCGCGGTGTCAACGGTCGGCGCTCTGGCAGGCGCTCCAGAGCGCGACTTTGGCCGGCATCCGCGGGTTTTCCGCGTCGCGCGCGCGTCCTTTTCTGTCTGGAGGCTACAGTGGAAGGGGGCAAAACCTGGAAAGAGCCTGGGATGCTCTGGGGTGCAAAGGGGAGAGAGAGAGGCTGGGAGAGAGAAGGGAAGCTGTTGTCCAGAGAGGACAAACGTGATTCCCTCCTTCCTCCACATTGCTTCCTCGGGTAGAAAAGTGTCTAAGTGACAGAGGGGAGTGAGGAGGGGTTGTGGCAAAAAGATGAACTCAAGGAGATTAGTGAAAGTGGCAAAAATAGGCTTTTTAGTATTTTGCCAGAAGGTGTTTGATGGAGTTTTGGGTAAGCTAATGACTCCCACTGGCCAAGATACTCCAAGGGGTGAAATGTCACATATATTTAGGGCCTTCCACCCATTTTGAGCTTATTTGGACAAAGTTGCCAATGCAACTTTTGCAAACCCTAGAAATGGGCAGAAATGGATTTGTGTAGATCCAGTGGAGTAAATCATTTCTCCTTGATGTACCACTTGGTGTGGTGGCCTTATTTGGTCACATGGTCAGGCTCACCAAAGTTGGGGTCCTGGAGAAAAAGTTGGTAGTGCAAAGTAGTTCAAACTTGATTCTGGTCAGAGAGGGTTTTGAGGCACTTTGACCAAGACTTCCTATTCTCCAACCTGTGCCATTTGGTCCAGATGCATCATTAGACCAATGAAGCATGTCCACCAAGTTTGAGCACATTTGGACATACTTGGCAATGTAAAGTTGATCAAACTTCAGAATGGACAGAGATAGTTTTGAGGGGTTTTGATGGTGTTATCTTGTTCTCCAAGTCATGAGACTTGGCAAGATCATCTAATATGTCATATGTGACATGATGGAATTTTCCTGGAATTTCTGGAGAATATTTCCTTTGTAAATATTTCAAAAGCTTGAAATATCCAGAAAGGGTTTTAGAGGGATTTGACCAATATTTTGAGCATGACCAGGTGTTGAAACTCTTATATATGGACAATATATGTCCTATGAGTTTCCCTAAATTTTGTCAAATATTTTTGAAACAGTAAAGTAATTTTTTTTCCTATTAAAGACCATTTCTGGCCTTAAGAAAAAGCCTTTAAATAAAATAGAACAGTAACTTTTAAAATTATATTTTTGTGGTTCCTGGGCATCCTATATCTAATAGGAGTCTAATATATTTTTGGAAAGATTTTTACTGCCCTTAATCAAGTACTTGTAGTGCAAACCTCAATTCAGGGGTTTTTGGAAAACTAATTTTAGAAAATACTTTCTGGCCAAATTATTTTTGTAAGAAAACTCCATATAGCACTATTCACATGGCATGGTCATTGGTCAGGAGCTTGGGGTAAGGAGGTGGAATATAGAGGGCAGAGTAGTTGACTTCAAGAAGCACTTGAAAGAAACACAGAGAGAAAACCAACTCCAAATAAAAGCCAAAAAAAATGCAAAAAGTTTTTGTTGGTCCAAATTTTCATGCTTTAATAATGAAAATGAAATGTTACAAAATGCACGGTGTGACAATTGCCTTCCTTTTCAGCTTATCTTTGGTATGATTAGTGAAAAGTCTAGATTGCATTATATTTTGTCATTTTGCTAACCATATGAAATTAATTTGACTTGCAAACATGACAAATTGATCCAAGTGTAGTAATTAATATGATGGGAAAACAGATAATCAATATTTGTTCAAAATGCAAATACAAAGATACCATCTACTTGGCACATTCTACTTTGGTCAACGTCTTCCATAGCGATCCCATTGCCTAATTTAAACGGATAACACATGACCCAAATTTAAATGAAGAACAATTATTTATCGAAATTCGATGGTCAAGTGGCTGGTTATTATCATATAGCAGTAGAACCTAAAAGCATCATAGAGCAGCAACAGCTCATGGCGACTCATCATACAGCAGCAGCAGTGTGCAATTCATGATATACCAGCAGCAACTCATAGAAATTATCATATAGCAGCAGCAGGAACAGCTCATAGCAATTATCATATAGCAGTAGCAGGCGCAGCTCATAGCAATTCATCATATAGCAGCAGCAGGAGCAGCTCATAGCAATTCATCATATAGCGGTAGTAGGAGCAACTTATAGCAACTCATCATATAGCAGCAGTAGCTCATAGCAATTCATCATATAGCAGCAGCTCATAGCAATTCATCATATAGCGGTAGTAGGAGCAGCTCATAGCAATTCATCGTATAGTAGCAGCAGGAGCAACTCATAGCAATTCATCATATAGAAGCAACAGAAGCAGCTCATAAGAATTCAGCGTATAGCGGATCAGAATGAAAATTTGGCAAAAAATGAGAGGATATCCTCACCTTGTTGGATGAGCTCATCCTTCAACAGCACCTCAAGGCCACGGCCTAGGAGGAGGGGAGGGGGAATGAGGTGCCTCCTACCATAGTGTGGCATCCATAGTTGTGTGGTACCCGTCGGAGTAGTGCGTTGGATGGACCATAGTGCAGAAGCTACTAGAGACTATGAGAATGAGGGGCGGTGCCAGAGGGAGGAGCAGCCGGGGAGATTTGGCCCTACCTGCCAGCCATGTAGCCTAGCTGGACAGAGCATCGTCGAGGACCAGGCCAGATGGGACCAGTGGCAATGACTCGCTGGAGGAACCCTAGTGCTGCAGGCAGGATATCGGCGTAGAGGGAAAGGGAAGAGGAGATGCAAGCGGGCAGGGCAAGGAACGCGTGTGTGTTTGTTATTACTCGAGGGTCAGGTGTGACGCGGGCGTGAGCAATGGCATTTTGAGTGTAATATAGGCAGACAACAGAGTCATTTCACTATTCCCCTTCCCTTCAATTTTTAGTGAGCTTCTACCCGAAACACCCCCCTCCAAAGCGAAATAAGTTAAGCCCAAGCCCATAACTCAAAAATGACTTATTTACATCTTTTATGGCTTATTTTGACAATAAGCTCTGAAAAGGCGGAATAGAACTTGCCTTTAACCTGCAATTCAATTGTGCATGCAATGAAGAATCACTCATGCCTGCTATAGTGTACATTTAGGCATCATCATACATGGGAGAACCTAATACATGTGCATTCCATTGTAGAATCTAGAATATGCAATGTTTATGTTAGTTCATACGTTGCACATGATGTTTAAATGCCCCTTAAATATGGTTAGTCAAGTGATGGTCTTTAAGCCTCCTTCTCTGCCTCTTTTCTTGATATGTAAGATTTGCTAACACATTTGTTCAATTGCTTGTTTGTATCAGCCAGCCATACTAGGAGTGTTTGCTTTGATTACTTGTTGTTCTTGACCTAACACTCTAACGGAGCTTGTCAACGATTTAAACACTAAGGGCTGCTTTAGTGGGTGCTTGTCTAACTCATAGGTGACATAAATGTTTGGCTGTACACTAAAGTAGGCTGTCCAAGAGTACCTCGAGATCCAGTTCGAAGGTATGACTAGTTTTTACATAGTGCACACATAGTAAATGCTCATCTCATTGTGTGCAAGTGCAAGATATGTGGCATGTTTCATTATGTGGTGTTGTTTTGTTATAATCTCATCCTTTTGTGTTGTTCACAAACTGGAAAGTATGAATATTTATCTTCCAAGGAGACACGTAACTAGTTTGTCTCACCTTGCAGAGGGGGTGCAATGAAGATAAGATTAAGGATTTCCAAGTACAAGATGTTAGGAAGGAGCCTTGCAAGAGAAAGAGGAGCAGCGCTAAGCCTGTTCAACCAGTTAAGGTAAGTCACGGTATCCAACTCAACAGTTCAATTGCTTGTTTATTTCACGCATAGTTAATTTGCTCTTTTCAATTACTTTATTTGTCCTCGGTTAATGAGATGCCCAAACAATGATGCTTAATGTTGGGTACTTGTATAACTATTAGTTGACATAATTAAAGGCCTTACCATTTAATTACTCTGGTGAAGTGTGCCTGGTGCATTGAAGTCTATTAACCAACTATTACTACATGAGGCTCACAATCTAGTTTATACTAGGCTAATGATTGCATAGTTTTGCTTGCTGTCGTAGGTTTGTATGAATCCCTATAATGTTCATTATGCTCCCTATGACTTTAGTTGAGCTACAGAATGGCCAATTGCTTGCTTACTTATACGCAACGTGTTGTCTAAATTTGTAACTTGTCTGTGTTTTGGATTTGGCCCCAACATCCTGCTCCTCTAGTGAGCTAAGAGAGATTTCTATATGCGGGCTGCACAAACTACCAATTTTGTAATTTTTAAAATATCACCTGCTTATGCTTCATGACGTGTAACTTTGTTGTTAGTCCTATTTTGCTATGTACAAAATAGTTTGTCTTGCTCACTTCACTATTGTAAATATATTTACCCTAGTCATGTGTACTTACAGAAACATTTCAGGATGAAGTGACATCAACACAAAGATCTGCGAGCAGTGCGGCATGGCCATTACCAAATGATTATGGATTGGAATTGGAATGTGTTGATGTTCTTGAGCATCAACTAGAGGTGCCAAGACAATGTGTACATGATTCTAAACATACAATCAACAAGTTGAGACTGGACTTGCAGATATTAGATGTAGGAGTAAAAAAATGAAATGAGACGCTGAGTTTATCACAGAGGAATTGGAGAGTTTGCACACTGAAATTTGTGCTATCTGAGTCCGGCCAATCCTATTTTCTGAAGAGATTATAGTTCAAATGGTAAGTTCTGTTGATGCGTGTCCATGATGTATGAGCTTTATTTGTCCAGTGTATGTAATTTGCTATTTGTGTAAGCTTTATTCTCACTGGTGCCGAACTATAATGCCCAGTGGGTATATTCGGCTATAATTTGTTTATTGTATAGTGTAGGATTATTCTACATTTCTATGCCTTAGTATTTTTATTGTATAGTGTATGTTTTCACAGGCGATAGGATATAGTAGGATAATTCTTGAATATGCTATATCGTTGAAACGGGGGCCCACACGCCCAAACATTTCCAGGACACCATAAAAACGAACAAACATGTGTAGTCAAAACGGGCCTTAATTGGGCTAGTCAAAATAATATTTAGTGGTTCCCAAATGATGTGGCCCACCGTAACAACGGCTCCTAGCATGCCATTAACAGGCCAAAAGCTCGATAGGGCCGTATAAATGGAAATGGCCTGCGGGTCTCTAGCAGGCAAAAATAAATGTCAATATTGTCTCAGCCCTTTACTTTACGGGCGAGTAAGTGGCCGAAAGTGTTATGGGCCAGAGGAGGCCCTATTTGCAAACGAGGCTTTTAATAGGCCGAAAGTCGCGTCGGGCTAAATTTTTTCCCTATGGAACATGGGCCCCTAATGGACCCAAAGTCAAAGGCCCAACTATTGTGTGGGCCGTTAACAAGACGAAAGACAAAATGTGCTAGGAATTGGCCCATTTACTGATTGGGACGAGGACAAACCTAAAGGCATGGCGGGCTAGAATTAGCCCAACTGCAGAATGGGCCGAGAAAAGGCAGAACGACATTCCGGGCCGTTAACGGGCTGGAAATGACGATGGGATGCTAATAGGCCGAAAGAAGCTCGCGCCATAATTGGGCACAAACACATAGCGAGCCGTTAACAGGCTGAAACTGACGATGGGCTGGAATTTGTCAAATCTAGATTGGGCCTTTGATGGGCCGATTCTATGTAACTTGTATGGGTCGTGCTTGTGAACTGGTGTGACTCATGTAGGCCGCTAATGGGCCGGCCCGCTTATTTTGAAAGGCCCGGCCTTTTAACCTAATTGGGCCACTGTTGGGATGACACTCGTGTTGACGTATCATAGGCCAGTTCCATCCATTTGTTGGATGACAACTGTCGGAACGCCAGGCCGACATGTGGATCTGCTGGCAGACGTGAATTTTAAACATGGAAAATCCCCATTGGTCAGCGCTGTTAACAAGTTATTGGATCCAAACTAGAACCCGATAGCTTAACGGTGACCCGTTACGATGGATGCCATGTGTCAGTTACTGTTGTGGACTTAACGTGGCAGATGCCCTAGTGAAAGGACTTAGTCATGGAGCCATCGCAACTAGGTTAGCTTGAAGGGGTTAATTCCGACAAAGGACACGGAGAGTTTATACTGGTTCGGCCCCTCACAACGAGGTAAAGGCCTACTCCAGTTTGGGGTTGTATTTCTTGGGCTTCGATTACTAGGGAGCGAGTACGCTTGACATAGTTCTCCACTTCTTGTTTCTTTAGTTAACCATCCACCGGGTCACCCCTTTATATACACATGTTGATGCCTGGCGGCTTACAGAGTCATGGTCGGCTCATACACAATGTGTCCGGCTCGGTGACTAACTAAGCTTGCCTTACAATACAACTTATACATATGGCGGTTCATCCTCTTGGGCCTCAAGTCGGCTTTGGATCTTGGGTCGTCAATAGGCTTTCTATGACCCACCACCTTCATTGAAAAATTGCCAGTGGTATGAACCGGCCCCTCCTGGGCGGTTCATACCCAATAGTTATATCCCCAAAGTTATCCTTGATGAAAGCACTTCTATGACGCGTGATTTATCGTCATGGAAGTGGACACTTCTGTGATGATAATTTTTTTAATGTCATGGAACACTTCTACGATAGCACAGGTATGACTATCTTGATTTTGTCATAAAATAGTCATGGATGTACATGCATCATAGAAAACGTGACCTACTTTGACAAACATGTATCATCACGAAAGTGTATTTTTAGTGCTTCCACATCCCACATGCCCCGGCCGCCAGCGAGACACCTTCCACCCAAATCACCAACCCCTCCACCAAATAAGCTCCGCCCTAATCCATGGTGCACACAGTATAGCCAGGATCTCAAGGAGCATTTGGCATCAAAGAAGCAAATCACGGTCGCATGCGCGGATGGGGTTGCAATGGCTGCCATTCATGCTGATCCCCAGATCTTGGAAGAGCACCTCGACATTGAGGCCACCATCGACGCCTGCGCGCCAACGACATGATGTGGTTGGCTGCTTTAAATGACAGTTCATGTCATTTTCTCGAGCCCACCCTCGGTGCCTTTGATGAAGACTACGAGGTGTTTTCTCAGTGTGCACGTGCTTACCTCATCTCGAGAGCCAGCAGGTTGGTGCTCGGAGCAGCTTAGGCAACTCACCACTACGACGAGGCACCCACGATGCGGAGGACTCACCCTCTTCCATGTCCAAGGATCCAATCGTCATCGATATTTCCGACAATAAGGAGTGGCTTATCTTATTAGCTCACTATAAGGACCCATGTTCAGTTTGCTAGCTACTGCCTTTCATTAACAAATTATAGTGAATTGTGCTATCTACTTTTACCATGCAATCTGTTGCTCTGGTGTATATGTTCTATATGTTGTGCAATGTGGTGCTCACTTATTAACTGTTTGGTTAATTAGTTGTCGTGTTCAATTAACTGTTTGGTTCAATTCTGCAAATGTGATCTTCCATTCTTCAGGGTGCAATTTTGTATTATCTTCCATGCGAGAAATAAATTGAATTTTTCTTTACAAAATACATGAGAAACAAATACAATTGCTATATTTTCAAGTTGTCAAGCATGCTTGGTTTGGTTAACTGTCTGATCTTCTAGTATGTTATACATTGTGCAATGTGGTGCTCGGTTAACGCTTGGTTCATTTGTTGTGGTGTTTAGTTAACTGTTTGGTCCAATTCTGAAATGTGATGTTCAATTGTTGTGGATGCATTCTGTTATTGTATACCATGTGAGAAATAAATTGAATTTGGTTGTACTAAATACATGAGAAACATATACAATTGCTATATGTCCAAGTTGCTAAGCATGCTTGGTTTGGTTAACTGTCTGATCTTCTATTTGGAGTATGTTATATTGTGCAATGTGGTGCTTAGTTAATGTTTGGTTCATTTGTTGTGGTGTTTAGTTAACTGTTTGGTTCAATTCTGCAATGCGATGTTCAATTGTTGTGGGTTCATTCTATTATTGTATACCATGTGAGGAATAAACTGAATTTGGCTATACTAAATACATAAGAAACAAATACAATTGCTATATTTCCAAGTTGTTAAGCATACTTGGTTTGGTTAACTGTCTGATCTTCTATTAGGAGTATGTTATGTTGTGCAATCTGGTGCTCAGTTAATGTTTGGTTCATTTGTTATGGTGTTTAGTTAACTGCTTGGTTCAATTCTGCAATGCGGTGTCCCATTGTCGTGGGTAGAATTTTGTATTGTTGTGCATGTGAGGAATAAATCGAATTTGGTTGCACTTAACATATGAGAAACATATACAAGTGCTATATTTCCTAGTTCTTAATTATGCTTGGTTTGGATAAATGGGTTTTCCATGTGGCATGAATTAATCTGATGAATCTGCAATGTGCTTATTTTTCATCAACATATTTTACTCATAGCATGCGAACCCTTACTTAACCTGATGACTAACAACCTTATATATGTTGAAGGGAAACAATGCGAAGCACTGAGGTTTACAATCAAGGTTTGCATATGCATGGTCCTTTGTTTAATAGCACATTATTGTGCAATTGCAGGAACCATTCTAATATTTAGGTTTTTAACAATTTGGGCTTGCACATGTAGGTCCTACTGTCAGAGCTTTTGACCCACTATTTGACCCTTTTTGCATATGGGGAAATGAGTTGTCCATGAATATTAGTCAAGTCAAGAAACTTAGAAAGATTGTCAGGATAAAGAAATTAGTGACAAAAATAACAAGATCTTTGTCTGCATAATGAAGAAGACATCAGTTCACTACAGGTTGGTACTAACTATTATACCTTGCCTTTTTTATTCCTTTGACCCATTTCCAATATAGAGAAGATATTTATGCACATCCTTGTTTTCAGGCCTTTCCAAAGTAGTTCACTGATTATTACCTCTCAAACCACCTATATGGTCAGGAGGCGAGGAAGGTATTCATACAACACCCACGGTTCAATATCTAAGTGTTCCTGAAGAGGACGAAGGATGGACGATCAATCATCCACAGGCACTGGCCTAAAGTAGCAAAGACCTTCAACATAAATGAAGGCTCAATATTCGCCTTCTGCTTCAGTAGTTTTCCAGATGAGATACATTTGTCTATGTACCGTCTATGATGCTAATTTTGAAAGGTTATAGATTTTGCATGTGAAACTTGGTGCTTGTGCAGTTGTGTAATGGGGTAGTGATACGTCTCCAATGTATCTATAATTTTTTATTGTTACATGCTGTTATATTATTAATCTTGGATGTTTTACAATCATTTTATAGTCATTTTATATCATTTTTTGGTACTAACCTATTGACATAGTGCCAAGTGCCATTTGCTGCTTTCTGCATGTTTTTTTATTCGTCACATACTACGTGTTTTGCTTGGAGCGTCTTGTATGATATGAGTCTTTGCTTGTTTTATTTTCTATTTTAAGTCTAGATTCCTTGCTGGACACACCTATTTGAGAGAGCCAAAATTATGTCATGACTTGTTAGAATTTCTCTCTATGCTTCACTGAAATTTTTATGAGCTATGGACTTGCTCTAGTGCTTCACTGATATCTTTTTGAGCACGGCGTGCTATAGTATTTTTGAAGAAATGCTCTCTTGCTTCACTTGGATTTATTTGAGAGTTGTTAAAATTTTCAAGAAATTATCTTTCGCTTCACTTAAATTAATTTTTGGAGGCCCAGGCATGCCCTGGTGAATTGTGCCCACCTCGGGTGCCCCCCGGACCGCCTCTTTTCTCTATAAATACCCCAATGTTCCAGAAACTCTAGGGGAGTCGACGAAAATAAATTCCAGCCGCCGCAGAGTCCAGAACCACCAGATCCAATCTAGACACCATCACGAAGGGGTTCACAACTTCCATCGGTGCCTCTCCGATGATGCGTGAGTACTTATTTGTATACCTTCGGGTCCGTAGTTAGTAGCTAGATGGCTTCATCTCTCTCGTCTGATTCTCAATACAATGATACCTTGGACATCCATATGATGTAACTCTTTTTGCAGTGTGTTTTGTTGGGATTAGATGAACTTTGAGTTTATGATCACATCTATCTTTTTATATCCATGAAAGTTACTTGAGTTTCTTTGGTATGTTATATGCATTATTGCTTATAGCCTCGTATTTCTTCTCTGATATTTGGGTTTTGTTTGGCCAACTTGATCTATTTATCTTGCAATGGGAAGAGGTGATTTGTAGTGGGTTCGATCTTACGGTGCTTGATCCCAGTGACAGAAGGGGAACCGACATGTATGTATCGTTGCTACTAAGGATAAAACGATGGGGTCTATCTCTGCATAGATAGATCTTGTCTACATCATGTCATCGTTCTTATTGCATTACTCTGTTTCTCCAAGAACTTAATACACTAGATGCAAGCTGGATAGTGGTCGATGTGTGGAGTAATAGATGTAGATGCAGGCAGGAGTCGATCTACTAATCTTGGACGTGATGCCTATGTAATGATCATTTCCTGGATATCATCATGATTATTTGAAGTTCTATCAATTGCCCAATGGTAATTTGTTTACCCACCGTTTGCTATTTTTCTCGAGAGAATCCACTAGTGAAACCTACGGCCCCCGGGTCTCTTTCTCATATTATTTGCCTTTGTGATCTACTTTTCATTTGCTTTTATTTTCTAATCTACTAAACCAAAAATACAAAAATACCTTGCTGCATTTTATTCTTATTTATTTTATTTTGCATTTGATCTATCAATCTACTACAGTTTTATTCACGTCCATTTGCCTATCTTGAGGCGCCGTTACCCGAAAGGGATTGACAACCCCTTTTACACATCAGGTTGCGAGTAGTTGTTATTTGTGTGCAGGTGTTGTTTATTTTGTGTTGCTTGGTTCTCCTACTGGTTCGATAACCTTGGACTCATTACTGAGGGAAATACCTACCGTCGTTGTGCTGCATCATCCCTTCCTCTTTGGGGAAATACTGACATAGTCCTAGCCGACATCAAATGGAATTTCTGGCACCGTTGCGGGGGAGGTTCTTGAACATATACCAGGTTCCTAATCACAAATCTCATCTCCTTGGAATTTACATTATTTGCCATTTGCCTCTCGTTTTCCACTCCCCCACTTCACAAAAATTTGTTGTTTTATTCGCCCTCTTTTTCGTTCGTCCTTTTCTTGCCAGATCTGTTTTTGAGTGCAATCTTGTTGCTTAGTAATCATGACTCAAGAGAACACCAAGTTCTGTGATTTCTCAAATACCAACAACAATGATTTTATTGGCACTCCGTTTGCACCTCCCGCCACAAGTGCGGAGTCCTGTGATATTAATACTGCTTTGGTGAATCTTCTTATGACAGATCAATTTTCCGGTACTCCTAATGAGGAGGCCACGTCCCATCTTAATACCTTCGTGGAATTATGCGATATGCAATAGAAAAAATATGTGGATAATGATGTCATGAAGCCGAAATTATTTCCGTTTTCTTTGCGTGATTCGGCAAAAATTCGTTTTTCTTCTTTGCCTCATAATAGTTTTTGTAGCGTTTGATCGAAGCAGCGTTCGAGTCGGAAATGGGTGCCCCCGAGTCCTTAAAGACGAGTAATGAGGTTTTCTAATGCACAAGTCATAGGTTACGAATACGAATGGGCAAGAGGTAAACTTTATTTGTTTGGTTTGCCGAGGATCGCCAGTCAAACCTCCACCACCGTTCGCATGCAGCTGCCGACCCAACCAGCTGGGCAGGCACCTGCGCGGAGGCATGCAGATCTTCGTGGAGACCCACCACTACGCCACCTCAACTGCCTGCCTGCCTACATGGCACCGCGGGCGCCGCTGGCCAGGGCGCGTGTCGACACGAGAGGGAGCAGCGACGGACTAGACAGGGCTCTCCCCCGTCCCCGATAAAGCAAGGACACCTGGGAAAGACGCATTAAATGCGCCTTGTCATGTAATGCGAGGGATAAGCTCACATCACTGTACCCTTTCCACCTCCTGTGTGCCACTGTGGCAACCCCTTTCCTATAAAAGGAGGCCCGAGGCGACCAGGAGGAGGATTCGGCTTTTTGGAGCTCCTCACGCCCCATAGCTAGCTCAAGAACACATATATACAATCCACCAAAGCAGGAGTAGGGTTTTACGCATCCTCGTGGCCCGAACCTGGATAAACGAACTGTGTGCTATCTGTTTGATCCGCTCTTCTCACGACCCCATGCCCCGCAACCGTAGTAGGGATTCTTATGATCCCATAGGTGTCGTTCCCACCGACACTTATATAACTAAAGCATTTCTAGATACGACTTCGACCAGTTTGGCTTGGTAATCCTACAGGTAGTCAGGCTCTGATACCAAAGCTGTCAAGACCCCGATTCCAAGTCACATCGATCTAGCCGGTAACACCTCATATCACTTTGCGGCGTCAAGCATGGTATTCCCACGGGTGTCGCCTTACCATGGCCCAGGACCGTTTACGCCTTTTGGCTCACGTATATGATAGTGTCGCCAGCATCCATATGATAGAGAACCCGGGGCGACATGACTAGTCGTGAACCCAAAGTGGCACTAACTTACGGGGATAGGCATACATGAATCAACATCGAGCATGTCGGTCAGCAGCGTGTGAATCTGGGCTGTAGCACTGGGCTAACAAGACTCCGGTGAACCGGGCTGTAGCAGGCTAGGCAGGACTCTGAATGTCACCGTGTGACATTTCCCCGAAGGGACAGACACAGGAACGAATTGAATCACATGCCGGCCAGTCAAGTGTTCCGGAGCAGTAGTGCTGGGCTAGCAGGACTCCGGTGAACTAGGCTGTAGCGGACTACTATGGCTCATGGAAACACAAGACTACATTTCCCCATAAGAGAGGCTACCAAGGATAAACAACTAGGTTGTCGGATCCCACACATACCAAGCATTTCAATCATACACACAATATGCTCAATATGTGCAATACAACATGGCATCACAACAAGACTCCACGACTCAAAGTATTTATTCATTAGGCTCCGAGGAGCGAGATATTACAAACATGGGTCTCATGACCCAACAATCATAGCATACAATCAAAGCACATGCGGAAGCTTAACATATCTGAGTACAGACATCTATAAATGAAAAAGGCTGAGAAGCCTGACTATCTACCAGATCCTGCCAAGGGCACAAGATCGTAGCTGAGGTAACAAGCTAAACGTCGAAGTCCATGTGGAACTACTAGCGAGACTGAAGTCTCTCTGCAAAACATAAATTAAGCAAACGTGAGTACAAATGTACCCAGCAAGACTTACATCAGAACTAACTACATATGCATCGCTATCAACAAAGGGGTGGTGGAGTTTGACTGCAGCAAGCCAGCTTTGACTCGATGGCTATCCTGAACTACGACTGCAAGTAACTCTTTGAGGTGGCGCACACGAGTCCACATATTCACCATACCAATACACCACTATGGATCCGCTCCCGTCTCCCTGCGAGAACGCCATCCATAGCACTCACACTTATCTTGCGTATTTTAGAGTATCCACTTTCACTTGTCTATGAACTATGCAAGGGGTCCAAGTTTCCATATCCGAGGAATCCGGCTATTCGAATAGATAATGATAACCCTGCAGGGGTGTACTTCTTCACACACGCTCTTGCCACTTACCACCATGTACACATCATGTATCTTGGCAACCTTCAAGCAGAAGCCTGGAGAGGGAGTCGGCCACGACCTGACTAACCAACAAGTCTCTAGTCCAGGTTTATCGCCTATTCAGGTTCCATTCGCAAGGAGATCCGGCGGGGGTGTTGCTCACGGCCCCAAACGATATGAGCAGGGTTCCCAAGCCCACCATCCGGGTGCCACTTGGTACACCGTGCCACTGTGCCTACTCTGTCCCAAGCCCACCTGTACCGGGTGCCACTTGGTAGACTACTAACACTATCTACAGACACCAGAAACTAGTTGCAACTCCTGGACAGTGATCAGGTTGATTAATAAGTCGAGAGAGCTTGGAGCGCCCAGAGCCCAATGTGTGGTAGTAACTGGTCATGGATCACAAACACAGAACTCAGTTCCTGAGGACGGCTGCAATGAGACAACCCACCATGTACTCCTACATGGCCTCTCACCGCTACCTTTACCAAATCGTGTTCACATACTTAGCTCACACACAGTAGGACATGTTCATCACCATTCCAATTCATCCCCGATGAATCAGATCTGACTCAACTCTAAGCAGTAGCAGGCATGACAAACAAGCATGAATGATTAGGCACATCAGTGCTCAAACAACTCCTACTCATGCTAGTGGGTTTCATCTATTTACTATGGCAATGACAGGTCATGCAGAGGAAAGGGGTTCAGCTACCGTAGCATGTAACAGTAGAATCGTTGTTGTCCTAATGCAGTAAAAGAGAGCAGGAGCGAGAGAGTGGGATTGTATCAGAATGGACAAGGGGTTTTGCTTGCTTGGCACTTCTGAAGATGATATAACTCTTCATCGGTGTCATCGAACTCATCTTCGGATCGAACGTCTATCAAGAGGGAACAACCACCGACAAACACAAAAGGAACCGCAATCAATGCAATGCACATACATATGAATGATATGTCATATTAAGGTACTGAATTGACCTAGTGCAACAGTTAGCCATATTCATTGAAGTGGAATTCATACCTATAGCAAATTCCAACTCCAAAACCAATTACCATTTATTCCATAATCATGAATTGTCCTATTCAGTGAGGTTAACTTGTTCAAACATGCATGAAAATACCATATTCAGATTCTCTGGATTTTTCTGATAATTTTACATATATAATTTATCTTATTTGGAGTTATAGATAATTTTCTATGAATTTTAGAAGTTTTAGCTATTTTCTGAAAATAAATAAATCATTTAGATTTATTTTAAATCCAGAAAAGCTTCATGACGTCAGCATCGCATCATCCTTGCGTCAGATGGTCAAAGGCCCGGTCTAGGGTCAAACCTGACGCGCGGGTCCCGCACGTCAGTGGCACAGTTTTAGTTAACTAACTAATTAGAGGTTAAGTTAGCAACTAACCTAGCTTTGACCAGGGACTGGGCCCACAAGTCAATGACTCCAGGGAGTCAAAGGGTGGTAAAACCCAGTCAAAACGACCGGCGGTTAGCCACCGGCGACGGCAGTCGCGGTGAAGGGCTTGGAAATCGCCCATGGGGTGCCGTTTTGAGCGTGGTTTGCTGTTGCAGCTTGCTAGCGCTCGCGCGCATCTAGTGTTGGCTGCGAGAGGGCGTGAGGTGGTCTGTAGCAGCGGCAGTGGCGAGCTAGGCGGCGGCCGGAGCTCGGGTGTTGACGGAATCAGCGACACGGCGCGTAGGAAGACCAGCGGTTTGCACCTACATGTTCTATGAGAGCTCACGAACCAAACGGAGGCACGCACGGGACCATTTGGTCACCGGAGCCTCATCGGTGACGAGCTCATGCGGCGGCGACATACGGGACTCGCGGTCATCGGCGTTGCCGCGAGAAATCGACCATGGGGAGAGGGGGAGATGACGGCGGGGCTCACAGGGAGTCGGATGGGCGGCTCGTTTGGCTCGGGGAAGCGTCGGAGCGAGCGGGCGGCGAAGGGGATCTCTGGCGGACCGAGGTTGAAGAAGACGTCAGGGAAGCCGCTGCAGGGCACGTCCGCTCGTGTGGCTTGGCGGGGACGGCGTAGAGGTCAGCTGCAGAGCTTCTTGGCGCGTCGGAGAGGCGTGTGGAGGCCGGTGGCCGCGGTGGTGCACGTCGGCGGCGACGGGGCCGCTTGGGTGCGTGCTATGGAGAGAGAGCAGAGGAGGGAAGAGCGTCCAGAGGGAGAGGGAATGAGAGAGGGGGTCGAGGCGGCACCGAGGAGAGGATGCGAGGCGTCGCGGTGGCCACGCGACGCAGGCAGGCAGCCTTGTAGCGTGGCGCCCGCGCGCGCGCCGTGCACTGTCCCTCCTCTGCCTACTGGCAGAGGTTAGGGATGACTGGCACCGAGCCAGGTGGGCTGGGCCAGCACAGGTGAGGCCCAGGTAAGGTTTCCCTCTCTGTCTTATTTCTATTTCGTTCTGTTTTTCTATTTATGCAAATTTGTTTAAATTTGGTTATCAAACCAAATCAATTTAAAAAATTCTGAAAATAGTTATGGGCACTAAATAAATTATTCCAGAGGCCCTCAACTAATTCCAAAATTGTTGGAGCATTTAAAAATATTTATAGTATTTAAATGCCCCAATTCAAATACAATATGAGTTAATTCAAAAATCTAGAATGGCATAGAAATATGTGCATCATTTTTTTGGAAGGGGTTCTAGACCAATTCAAAAATGATGGGCATTTATAAAGGGCATTTTGGGTTCGTTGAAAATATTTTTATTTTGATCCTAGTTGCATTTCATTTGGTGCTAGGGTTTGGACATCCCCATTTCAGGTTTAAGAAGATTTAAACATGATGCAACAACCAAGACTAGACCACAACAAGGCTGAAGCTAGGGCTGTGACAAGCTTGGGCGGGTTGATGAAGCTTCTTTGAATGGAACTGGCACACTTCACACTTGGTTACTAGCGCAGTTCCATCCTGGAGGACAGTGGGCCAGAAGAAACCTTGCCAGAATGCTTTGCTGGCAAGAGCCCTTGATCCTATGTGGGAGCCACACATGCCTCCATGTATCTCTGCCAACAGCCTTACTCCATCCTCTCGAGGAATGCACTTCAATTTCACACCGTTCAGTCTTCTCCTGTAGAGGGCATCATACACGAACTGGTACATGCTGGACCAACGGGCTAATTTCTCTGCTTCTTCCTGCTCCTCAGGGAGCCCTCCTGTTTGGAGGAAACGAACGGTGGGCTGCACCCATGCCTAAAAAAACCTGGGGCTCGATGCCAAGGACTAAAGGGTCATCTTCGGTCGTAAGGGCAGCTGCTTCTATGGCCAGGGCGTGAGGCCGTGCCGAGGGTTGCTGCCCTCCGGCAAGCTTGGGACTCCTACTACCTCTGAGCACTACGTTGGTTTTCCCTTGAAGAGGAAAGGGTGATGCAGCAAAGTAGCGTAGGTATTTCCCTCAGTTTTTGAGAACCAAGGTATTAATCCAGTAGGAGGCCACGCACGAGTCCTTCACACCTACACAAACAAAAAAAATCCTCCCAACCAATGCAATAAATGGATTGTCAATCCCTTCATGATCACTTACAAAAGTGAGATCTGATAAATATGATAAGATAATATTATTGGTATTTTTATGATAAAGATGCAAAGTAAAGAAAGAAAAATAAACAGTGCCAGAAATAGATTGTTCATGGGAGATTAATATGATGGAAAATAGACCCGGGGGCCATAGGTTTCACTAGTGGCTTCTCTCGAGAGCATAAGTATTACGGTGGGTAAACAAATTACTGTTGAGCAATTGACAGAATTGAGCATAGTTATGAGAATATCTAGGTATGATCATGTATATAGGCATCACGTCCGCGACAAGTAGACCGACTCCTACCTGCATCTACTACTATTACTCCACACATCGACCGCTATCCAGCATGCATCTAGAGTATTAAGTTCAAAAGAACAGAGTAACGCTTTAAGTAAGTTGACATGATGTAGAGGGATAAACTCATGCAATATGATATAAACCCCATCTTGTTATCCTCGATGGCAACAATACAATACGTGCCTTGCTGCCCCTACTGTCACTGGGAAAGGACACCGCAAGATTGAACCCAAAGCTAAGCACTTCTCTCGTTGCAAGAAAGATCAATCTAGTAGGCCAAACCAAACTGATAATTCAAAGAGACTTGCAAAGATAACCAATCATACACAAAAGAATTCAGAGAAGATTCAAATATTGTTCATAGATAGACTTGATCATAAACCCAAAATTCATCAATCTCAACAAACACACCGCAAAAGAAGATTACATCGAATAGATCTCCACGAGAATCATGGAGAACTTTCTATTAAGATCCAAAAAGAGAGAAGAAGCCATCTAGCTAATAACTATGGACCCGAAGGTCTGAGGTAAACTACTCACACATCATCGGAGAGGCTATGGTGTTGATCTAGAAGCCCTCCGTGATCGATGCCCCCTTTGGCGGAGCTCCGGAAAAGGCCCCAAGATGGGATCTCACGGGTACAGAAGGTTGCAATGGTGGAATTAGGTTTTTGGCTCCGTATATGGTAGTTTTGGGGTACGTAGGTATATATAGGAGGAAGAAGTACGTCGATGGAGCAAATTGGTCCCCAAAAGGGTGGAGGGCGCGCCTGGGGGGGGGGGGTAGGCGCGCCCCCTACCTCATGCCTTCCTGGTTGATGTCTTGACGTAGGGTCCAAGTCCTCTGGATCATGTTCGTTCCGAAAATCACGTTCCCGAAGGTTTCATTGCGTTTGGACTCCGTTTGATATTCTTTTTCTGCGAAACTCTGAAATAGGCAAAAAACAACAATTCTAGGCTGGGCCTCCGGTTAATAGGTTAGTCCCAAAAATAATATAAAAGTGTATAACAAAGCCCATTAATCATCCAAAACATAATATAATATAGCATGAAGTAATAAAAAATTATTGATACGTTGGAGATGTATCAACTCCCGGCAACGTCCTTGCCGGTGGCTCCTGGGAGCTCAGCGGGGAATTACTTGCCAGGGCCCGCCTTCTTTTATTTGTTCTGTCCTCCTGATGGTTCAACGGATGGGTGAGTTAACTAAAGTAAAAGGTACCTGGTTCCACAACCAACTTGAGGGCAGCACGCTTTGACAGGTCGTCGTCAATGCCGTTCTCCGCTCGGGGAACATGCTCTGCTTGCAATCCGTCAAAGCGCTCTTCCAATTTCCTCACTTCATCCACATAGGCCTCCATCAACGGGCGCTGGCAGTCCTTGTTTAGTTGCTTGACGACGAGTTGCGAATCACCTCTGACGATGAGCTTTCTGATTCCAAGGTCTGCCGTGATCCTGAGACTGGCCAACAACCCCTCATACTCCGCCGTGTTCTTCGTTGATTTTTCCTAGGGAAAGTGCATCTGGAGTATGTACTTGAGGCGCTCTCCAGTGGGCGTGACGAGCAATACGGCAGCACCAGCACCTTGGAGTGAGAAAGCTCCATCAAAGTACATAATCCACTCACTGCTCGTCTCCTTGCCGGGGAGGTTGGTCTCTTGAATGTCCTCGTTGGGCGTTGCGGTCCATTCTGCTATGAACTCTGCCAGGTCTCGGCTCTTGATTGTTGAAGTGCTTTCAAACTTGAGGCCAAAGCAAGACAACTCCAATGCCCACTCCACAATCCTCCCAGTCGCATCTGGGTTGTGCAAGATTTGTTGCAAAGGGAGGCGCGTGACGACAGTGATCTCATGTGCTTGGAAATAGTGGCGCAGCTTTCTTGAGGCCATGAGGAGGCTGAAAAGTAGCTTTTGCATACCAGAATATCTTTACCTAGCCCCCTGCAAGAGGGAACTGACAAAATAGACTCGGTACTGCACCATCTTCTTCTTCTGTCCTACTTTGCTCATCTACTCAGACTACGCCTTGCCAGGATCGGGTCTCGCCGGGGGTTCTGTCTTGCCGCGTCAGACCCTGCCGGGGATGGCCCTAGCCCGCCACCCGATAGCTCCACTGCTACTGCTGCCTCTTCCTCAAGTTCCCTCTGGGCCACCAGCGCGGCACTGGCCACTTGATTCGTTGCTGCCAAGTATAGCAGCAACGGATCTTGCGGTTTGGGCACGACTAGTATCGGTGTGGAGGAGAGATACCTCTTCAAATCTTGTAGTGCAGCCTCTGCCTCCGGAGTCCACTTTACTGGACCCGCCTTTTTCAAAATTTTGAAAGAGGGGAGGGTGCGCTCAGCAGATTTGGAGATGAATCTACCCAGGGCGGCAATGCAGGCGGCGAGCCTACATACGTCTTTGACCCGCTTTGGTGCTTCAATCTGCTCGATCACCTTGATCTTGTCGGGATTTTCTTCAATCCCGCGCTGAGACATAAAGAACCCAGGAAGTTTGCCGGACAGGACACCGAACACGCACTTCTCTGGGTTGAGCTTGAGGTTGATCTTATGCAGATTTGCAAATGTTTCTTCTAGGTCCTGTACGAGCGTGGCCCTGTCCTTCGTTTTGACTACTATATCATCCATATAGGCTTCCATGTTTCTATGTAGCTAGGGCTCAAAACCAATTTGGACCGCTCAGGCAAACGTCGAACCGGCGCTCTTCAACCCGAAAGGCATCCGTACAAAACAGTACGTACCACATGGGGTGATGAACACAGTCTTCTCTTCATCTTCTTTCATCATGAAGATCTGGTGGTATCCTGAATAGGCGTCGAGGAGTGACAACAGGTCACACAGGTAGTGGAGTCTACAATCTGGTCGATGCATAGCAATGGGAAAGGATCCTTTGGACATGCTTTATTGATATTTTTGTAATCAATACACAGCCTCCACTTCCCATTTGCCTTACGCACCACCACCAGATTGGCCAACCACGTGGGGTGGAGTACTCCTCTAATCACCTCCCTGGGAAAGCCGGGGATGTCGGATGCTTGCCATGCAAACACATCAAAATTTGCCCACAGGAAGGCAACGAGCGTGCTTTCCTATTTGCTGACAAGCGTGGAGCTTATGGTGAAAGCACCTCCCGTGCCATCCTCCTTGATGGACAACTTCTTGGTTTCTGTTGGTGCAGCTTTGGACTTATTGCTCTTGCCGGCAGAGCTCTCTGGCATGTCCTGAGCGGGAGCGCAACACTCCGAAGAGGTGTGCTTGCCGGAGTGGGTGCAAGAGGTCTCGCCAGAAGAGGTCTTGCCAGAAGGGGTCTTGCCAACTTTCTTCTTCCCTGGAGCTTCAACGGCAGGGGCAAGTGTCTTCACGGCAGTTGCTGCGATTGCCTCTCGGTAAAGTTCATCGGTGCAAATGAGCACATCTTTCTTGTCGGAGGGGACGATGATAATGGTCAGTGGCCATGGCATCTTTGACGTGTTGTAGGCGTAGTGGGACGCCGCCATGAACTTGGCCAGCGCTGGGCGGCCAAGGATCCCATTGTATCGCAAGGGGATCTCGGCGACATCGAAGACGATCTTCTCCGTCCTATAGTTCTGCTCGCCTCCAAACGTAACGGGAGCGTGATTTTACCTTTAGGCTGGCTCCTTCCTGGGTTGACCCCTTGAAACGTTCCTGTCTCTTCGAGGTCTCCGTCAGGAATCTACAACTTCTTGATCACAGCGGGCGAGATCAAATTCGGACCGGCCCCACCGTCAACCAGCACTTTCGTCACCTTGAGGTAGCGTATTGTTGGCGAGACCAACAACAGCAAACACCCGACCGCAGTTGTGCGATCAGGGTGATCCTCGGTGTCAAAAACGATGGGCGTGCGGGACCACTTCAGGGGCTTCTAGGCATCGAACGACGGCTCTGCCACAGCGACATCACGCGCCCACTGCTTCAGCTGGCGGTGTGAGGTGTGCAACGAGGCGCCCCCTCGACGCACATGGCCTCTGTAGCCTTCAAGAACTCGTGCTCGCCGGACTCGTCGTCCTCGTCGTGATCATCATCCTCCTCTTTCTTGTCGCGGCCCCGAGCGGGCCTCTCTTATTGGTTATCTTTGCTGCGGCGACCCCCTTGGCCGCCACGCTTCTTGCCGAATCCCTCAGCACCATCCTAGCCTCTCTCCTTGTCTCGCCTTTCGTATTCAGCCTTCTGCTTTTCATCAAGCAGCTCAACTTGTTATCAGTTCTGGAGGTCATGGCCCTTGGCGCGGTGGATCTTGCAGTACTGCTTGTCGGAGCCTCCTGGCTTGCTGGCAACCACCAGGGCCAAGCAGGCGGCACACCCGGCAACCTCCTTACCGGGGGTCGATGTGTGGAGTAATAGTAGTAGATGCAGGCAGGAGTCAGTCTACTTGTCACGGACATGATACCTATATACATGATCATACCTAGATTTTCTCATAACTATGCTCAATTCTATCAATTGCTCAACACTAATTTGTTTACCCACCGTAATACTTATGCTATCTTGAGAGAAGCCACTAGTGAATCCTATGGCTCCCGGGTCTATTTCCCATCATACAAGCTTCTAATCTATTTTACTTTGCAATCTTTACTTTCAATTTATCTCATAAAAATACCAAATCTTATTATTATTATCTCTATCAGATCTCACTCTTGCAAGTGGCCGTGAAGGGATTGACAACCCCTTTATCGCGTTGGTTGCGAGGTTCTTATTTGTTTGTGTAGGTACGGGGTGACTCACGTGTGGTCTCCTACTGGATTGATACCTTGGTTCTCAAAAACTGAGGGAAATACTTACGCTGCTTTGCTGCATCACCCTTTCCTCTTCAAGGGAATACCAACGCATGCTCAAGAGGTAGCAAGAAGGATTTCTAGCACCGTTGCCGGGGAGATCTATGCCAAGTCAAGACATACCAAGTACCCATCACAACTCTTATCCTTCACATTACATTATTTGCCATTTGCCTCCCGTTTTCCTCTTCCCCACTTCACCCTTGCCGTTTTATTTGCCATCTTCCCCGTTCACCTATTTTTCCTTCCTGCCTTCTGTGAGCTCGTTGTTTTTTGCAATTTGTTGCCTTCATGTCTGAAACTAGGTAGGTTATCGTTGATAAGGATAATAATATGGAAAACTTTGATGCTATTGATGATCCTCTTGAAAATCCTACTATTTTACACAATAAAGGTTTTGGATTGGTAGTAGTAATATTATTGGGAAGGGAGTTATTCAAGATTTCTTTACTTGTGCCGGTGCTTTGCCCACCATAAGCAGGTCTATTCTTCATAAAACTAGTAGTCTCGCAGATGCTATATCTTTGCTCATAGTTGAACTTGAAAGACAATTTTTACATATGCATCCTTCCATACAAAGGATTTTCCTAGAATTTTCTAATATTGAGCATTCTTCTGTTAAGAGAGCTGCAACCATCTTTTTAGCTCATGAGTTCAGCTTTATAATAAAAGAGGCCAATGAAATTTTTGCGCATTATAGGGTAGATGTCGACCGTCCTCCCATAGAAGCAATCCCTTTTTATCAAGAAGACATTATGCGTTTACGATCCTTAGATCATGTTGCTTTTAATGAAAACCTTAGAAAAAAGGTTGCTACCGATGTTCTTGTTGATAGGATCTCCGAATTTAATGATAATTTTGCTATCCAGAATAATGGGTTGGGTTTTTCCCTTGAACAAAGACTCATGACTTTTTGCCAAAAGAATGCTTATAATGATGAATTGGTTGTGCAATATGAGGGGCCAAAGGAGGAACCAATACCTCCCGAGCATAATCTTGGGGACTTCTGTCCCATTAAATTTAGCCCCTTTTATTACTTTTGCTTGCCACAAAGAAAACTTGCTGCTGAACGTAGGGAGTATGAGATGAGTTTTCGTGATTTACCTTATCATTATCATGGCAATACCTAGATCTATCCTCGCTTTTTGATTCTCTTTAGTAATAAATAATTCATCTAGCCTCTGTTTAGATGTGGTTTTATGCTTTTAATTAGTGTTTGTGCCAATTAGAACCGTTGGGAAGACTTGGGGAAAGTCTTTTTGATCTTGCTGTAAAAAAACAGAAACTTTAGCGCTCACGAGATTAGCTACAACATTTTACTGGAGAGTGATATTTAGTTAATTCTTTTTGCAGATGATTAATAGATAAATTCAGCAATTTATTTTAGATTTTTTGGGGTTCCATAAGTATGCGTTTGATACATATTACTACAGACTATTCTGTTTTTCGTGTGTTGTTTGCTTATTTTGATGAGTCTATGGTTAGTAAAGGAGTTTATAAACCATAGAAAAGTTGGAATATAGTAGGTTTAACACCAATATAAATAAAAGAATGAGTTCATTACAGCACCTTGAAGTGGTGTTTTGTTTTCTTTCGCTAATGGAGCTCATGAGATTTTCTGTTAAGTTTTATGTTGTGAAGTTTTCAAGTTTTGGGTAAAGATTTGATGGATTATGGAACAAGGAGTGGCAAGAGCCTAATCTTGGGGATGCCCAAGGAACGCCAAGGTAAAATCCAAGGACACTAAAAAGCCTAAGCTTGGGGATGCCCCGGAAGGCATCCCCTTTTTGGTCTTCGTTCATCGGTAACTTTACTTGGAGCTATATTTTTATTCACCACATGATATGTGTTTTGCTTGGAGCGTCTTGTATGATTTGAGTCTTTTCTTTTTAGTTTACCACAATCATCCTTTCTATACACACCTTTTGATAGAGTCACACATGAATCGGAATTTATTAGAATACTCTATGTGATTCACAAATATCTTTTAAGCTATATAGTTTTTGCTCTAGTGCTTCACTTCTATCTTTTAGAGCAAGAGGGTGGTTTTATTTTATAGAAATAATTGATCTCTCATGCTTCACTTATATTATTTTGAGAGTCCTTTAGAACAGCATGGTAATTTGTTTTTATGCATAATAAAAACTTTCATATAAGCGCATTGAATACTATGAGAAGTTTGATACTTGATAATTGTTTTGAGATATGGAGATGGTGATATTAGAGTCATGCTAGTTGAGTGGTTGTGAATTTGAGAAATACTTGTGTTGATGTTTTTGATTCTCGTAGCATGCACGTATGGTGAACCGTTATGTGATGAAGTCGGAGCATGATTTATTTATTGATTGTCTTCCTTATAGTGGCGGTCGGGGACGAGTGATGGTATTTTCCTACCAATCTATCCCCTAGGAGCATGCGCATAGTACTTTGTTTCAATAAATAATAGATTTTTGCAATAAGTATGTGAGTTCTTTATGACTAATGTTGAGTCCATGGATTATACGCACTCTCACCCTTCCACATTTGCTAGCCTCTCTATTACCGCACACTTTTCGCCGGTATCATACACCCACCATATACCTTCCTAAAACAGCCACCATACCTACCTATTATGGCATTTTCATAGCCATTTCGAGATATATTGTCATGCAACTTTCCACCGTCCCATTTGTTATGACACGCTTCATAATTGTCATATTGCCATGCATGATCATGTAGTTGACAACGTATTTGAGGTAAAGCCACCGTTCATATTTTTTTCATACATGTCACTCTGGATTCATTGCATATCCCGGTACACCGCCGGAGGCATTCACATAGAGCCATGTTTTGTTCTAAGTATTGAGTTGTAATTCTTGTGTTGTAAGTAAAAAGAAGTGTAATGATCATCATTATTAGAGGATTATGGAGACTATGATTCCCCCACAAGTCGGGATGAGACTCCGGACGAAAAATAAAAAAATGAGAGAAAAAGAGAGAAGGGACAATGTTACTATCCTTTTTTTACACTTGTGCTTCAAAGTAGCACCATGATCTTCATGATAGAGAGTCTCCTATGTTGTCACTTCCATAAACTAGTGGAAATTTTACATTATAGAACTTAGCTTGTATAGTCCAATGATGGGCTTCCTCAAATTTCCCTAGGTCTTTGTGAGCAAGCAAGTTGGATGCACACCCACTTAGTTTCTTTTGTTTAGCTTTCATACACTTATACCTCTAGTGCATCTGTTGCATGGAAATCCCTACTCACTCACATTGATATCTATTGATGTGCATCTCCATAGCCCATTGATACACCTAGTTGATGTGAGACTTTCCTCTCCTTTTTGTCTTCTCTAGAACCACCATTCTATTCCACCTATAGTGCTATGTCCGTGGCTCACGCTCATGTATTGCGTGAAAGTTGAAAAAGTTTGAGAACATCAAAAGTATGAAACAATTTCTTGACTTGTCATCGGGGTTGTGCATGATTTAATATTTTGTGTGATGAAGATAGAGCATAGCCAGACTATATGATTTTGTAGGGATAACTTTCTTTGGCCATGTTATTTTGAGAAGACATGATTGCTTAGTTAGTATGCTTGAAGTATTATTATTTTTATGTCAATATTAAACTTTTATCTTGAATCTTTCGAATCTAAACATTCATGCCACAATAAAACAAATTACATTTAGAAATATGTTAGGAAGCATTCCGCATCAAAAATTCCGTTTTTATCATTTACCTACTCGAGGACGAGCTAGAATTAAGCTTGGGGATGCTTAATACGTCTCCAATGTATCTATAATTTTATTGTTCCATGCTATTATATATATATTATGTTTTGGATGTTTAATGGGCTTATTTATAGACTTTTATATTATTTTGTGACTAACCTATTAACCGGAGGCCCAGCCCAAATTGTTGTTTTTTGCCTATTTCCGTGTTTCGCAGAAAAGGAATATCAAACGGAGTCCAAACGGAATGAAACCTTCGGGAGCGTGATTTTTGGAACAAACGTGATCCACAGGACTTGGAGTGGACGTCAAGCAACCAACGAGGAACCCACGAGGAAGGGGGCGCGCCTACCCCCCTAGGCGTGCCCTCCACCCTCGTGGGCCCCTCGTGGCTCCACCGACCTACTTCTTCCTCCTATATATACCTACATACCCTGAAAACATCGGAGAGCACCACGAAAACCTAATTCCATCGCCGCAACCTTCTGTACCCGTGAGATCCCATCTTGGGGCCTTTTTTGGCGCTCCGCCGGAGGGGGCATTAATAACGAAGGGCTTCTACATCAACACCTGTGGGGACCCCGACTCATAAGTCATGATCACCGAATGCACGTGTACAGTGATCCCAGAGATCAATGCTCACTGAACACATAGAAGCTGAATAAGAAGAGACTTACATCCATACATACCGTATTACACAAGTAGGACCATTGTGGTTAAGTCTTGAGGATAGCATCGCAGCGGAAATCTTCGTTGCTAACTTGGACCCATGCCATCTGCCTTAACCCTACAGGCATTCTGACTGGGAAGCGTCCTAGCTCGCATGCTCGTCACCAAAGTATTCTTCTTCATATCATGTTCTTTCATGCCTGGCCAATAAAATAACTAGTGGCAAGCCAATGAGTACTTTGAATGTACTCGCAAGCAACCCAAGGGTGATAACAGAATAATTATGCAAGGCACTACCGCTAATTTGGCATTTTTGCGAAAAGCTAGTTTTTCTCATGCAAATATGATCAACATTTATCAAGGATATGAATGCGTCTGCAACAAGTATCAGGAGGTTACAGACATCAACATCGGGATAGAGTTGTGAACAACTCATACTCAAGCTCATCGTGACTTCCTCACGAATCATGTCAACAGATTTACCAAACCGTGTTGTTTGTCAGAAACATATGGACATAGTCTAAGCAGCACCACCCAACTGTCCTTGACCATGGGCACGGCTATTCGAATAGTTTTACACTCGGCAGAGGTTGCACACTTTACCCACAAGATCCGGGGAACTTTCGTGTCATCCACGACCCGCGGTACCTCAAGTACCCGGGGAAAGCACCCGATCACTATCTTTCCCTAGACGACACTAACATGGAGTCCACTCGATTGGTAGTAACCCCCGTGCCCAACATTTCACATCTTAAAATTGTGGAGCCTCGCTCCCATTTTCATCACATACCACAAGCACGGGGTACCAACGGTGTGTCCGGTGCCCTGTGAAGACAGTCATGGCCGCCCTACCTGGCACGACCACGTCCCGAGAGAGAGCACCAACTCTCCCTTGTCACTAGTAATGCGGGCTCCAAGCTAGTATCGGCCTAGGTAATCAATAATGCCCTTTCCCATACAAGGGTAGAGTGGTTACGCATGTAAGGTTGGGACAGTCGACAAATCTTAAATGTAATCCGTCTCTGTAAAGAACACTTTTCTCAAGCCTCGGTACACTACCTCTCCACCAAGTAGTGACCTAGTTCATCATCATCTCCCAGGGGCATTAGTGGCACCCACTGGGCTTTTTGCAAGTATGTCAAACCACTCTTGTTTCTTTCCATGCATAACCCTGATCTACTTTGCGTAGTAACTACTTAGCATCCTATCTACTTCCACCGGCATAACCCTCATAGAAAGGTAGGGTCATGCATCATGCAAGTGTCAATGAGAAAGGCAACGGAGGCACCACCTCAAGTGGCCACCGTTTTATCATGACTTCGATGCAAGCAATAAAAGTGCTATATGACATGCATAAAAAGGGTTTCATAGACATGGTCAAAGGGGTGCTTGCCTGTTTTAACAAAGTCTTCGAGGTCCTCAAATATCTCTGGTCCAACTCCGAGCATTTTGTCTACTTCGTCAACTATCGTTGAAAGCATCCGTAATAAGCAACACAGCAAGGCAGAAAATAAAAGTGCTCTAAAAATATGGATTTGACTTTTCTAGGACTTCCCTGGTCATATGAAAAATAACCAGGGTGGTTTCATTGAATATTTCTGAACATTTCAATATGATGGAATCAAGGGGTTTATGGAATTGCAAGAAGTGTACAGAAGAATTATTTTGAAAAATGAGAAAAGGCACCCATTTAACAAAGAATGATTCTTGAGGCACCTAGGAGTTGGTTTCACTAGATTTGGGGTTCAAATGATTTCTCTACGAATTTGCAAAGTTGGCTATATATGAAGAAATAGACCATTATTTGAGGTGATACAGAAAGTATTAGTAAAAATGTTCAAAAACTAAGTTTTGAACTTATAGACATCTAGGATTTTGAATCATGGAATTTGGATAAAAAATGGGCTCTCTGTGATTTTCTAAAGTTTATCAAAGAAATGGAAAAATAGGATTTGCTAATTATTTGTGAAAGAAATATTTTTGTAAAGATGTGCAAGTAGCACCATGTGATAGGGAATGATTTTAGTAACTACTAGAAATTTGAATCATCAAATTTGGAGATAATTTGAATCATTTATGGATTTTGGAAATTTACTGAAAAAGAAAAAGGAAAAGAAAAAGATTTAGGTTATACCTAAAGCGCATGCTGAGCGCAATATAGCACCGCTGCACACTGGGCCGGCCCAGTGGCTCGGGCGCGCTGGCTGCCTACGCCGAAGGCGTATTAAGGGGAGGCGTCTTTGCTGCGGGGAGGCTGGAATCCGCTTGTGCGTTTCCACTTAAACGTCGGGGCCCACTGGCTGGCTCGCTGACATGTGGGGGCCCCCGTAGGGTCATCTTCCTCCTCCCGCTCCCGCGATAGAGGGGAGGGGACGCCTTGGCCGCGCGAGGCCGACGCTCGCCCCTGGTGGCACAGGCCACCTCTGGCCAAGCTGTGGCCATCGGAGGGGCCACCGGAGGGCGGCGCACCGGGGGAGCTCATCAGGGTCAACGGGAGATGGCCGGGGAGCGCCCGGCACTGGCCTCGGCGGACGGCTACTCGGGCGGTGATGGGCAGGGAGGCACGGTGCCCCGGTGGACTGGGCGATGGGGAGGAATGGGTCGCCGGGATTTGGCGGTTCTTCTAGAGGGGAGAGGAGGTGGGGAGGACCTCGTCCTTGCCCGAATCGGAGCGGAGGCCAGTGGCGGCATTCCAGCCATGAGGGGTGCTGGAGGGCACGAGAGGGAGGGGGAGGCTGTCCAGGAGGTGCACGGGAGAGAGAGGGGTCCAACCGAGGCGAGAGAGAGCTCGGGGGATGGATTATATGGAGGAGGCGCCGGTGATCCGTGGGCAGCGTCCACGAACGCGCTCGGTGAGCTCTATAGAGGGGGAGGAGAGATTTCCAGGAGGGGCCCGACATCTTGTCGTGTCTCGGACGCCGAGGCGACCTCGGGGGACACCACCCCGCCGCCCAAGGCCGTCTTATGCCCTTGGCAGCAGTGAGCTACAGTGCCGGAGAGCACTGTAGCGTGCTCCAGAGCGCGAGCTCTGCACGCCATGGCAATTTTTATGTGCCAGGGGCGTGTCCACTAGTGTCTGGGGCTTTGTGGGGTGAGTGAACAAAGGGGAGGAAGCATTGGATGCTCTCGAGAGCCTCTAGGAGAGGAGAGAGGTTGAGAGAGAGGTGAACAGTGGCTGTCCAGAGGGGGAAAATGGGGTTTTACCCCATCAATCATGGAGCTTTGGAAGAGGGGGAGCTACTGGAGGTTGCTGGTGATCAGGTTCAGCTGTGGTAAAAACTTGTGCTCATGGAGATTAGTGGAAGAGGTCAAAATGTTGATTTTGGAAAAATGGCAGAAGGTGTTTGTTGTTGGTTTGGGCAAGAAATCCAATTCCAATTGCCATGAGAATTAACAGGATGGAATGGCACTTAGAAATAGTGTGTTCTACCAAATTTAAGCTCATTTGGGCAAAGTTGACAGTGCAACTTTTGTAAACCCTAGAAATCGTAGAAATGGGTTTTCCAAGATTTAGTCATGCAAATGTATTCTCCTTGATGCACCACTTGGTGTAGTGTCATCATTTGAGGATTTTAACATGTCCACAAAAATTCAGATCAAAAGGACACACTTGGCAATGTAGAGTTGTTCAAATTTGGTTCTGGACAAAAAGGGTTTTGGGGCACTTTTGTGAACCAAACTTGTTTTGATTGATATGAAACTTTGCAAGATCATCTCATTATGCATATCTGACTTGCTAGAATTTTCCTGGATTTTTATGAAAATATTTCCTATAGAAATATTTCAAATCCTTGAAATGGGCAGAAATGGTTTTGAGGGGATTTCATGGGGTTATACTATTCTCCATAACATGAGGCTTGGCAAGATAATCAAACATGTCATATGTGACATGATAGAATTTTCTTGGAATTTTTGGGAGATATTTCCTTTGTAAATATTTCAAAAGCTTGAAATATCCAGAAAGGGTTCTTGAGGGATTTGACCAATATTTTGAACATGACCATGTGTTGAAACTCTTTTATATGGGAAATATATGCCCCCTGAGTTTCCCTGATTTTTGCCAAATATTTTTGAAACAATAAAATAATTTTTCCCTATTAAAGACCATTTCTGGCCTTAAGAAAAAGCTTTTAAATAAAATAGGAAAATAACTTTTAAAATTATATTTTTGTGGTTTCTGGGAATCCTATATCTAATAGGTTTCAAATATACCTTTTGAAAGATTTTTCACACCTCAAATCAGGTACTTGCAGTGCAAATCTCAATTCAAGGGTTTTTGGAAAACTAATTTTAGAAAATACTTTTTGGCCAAAGTATTTTTGTAAGAAATTATTTTTTTGTCCTATACACATGGCATGATCATTGGTTCAAGAGTTTGGAGCAAGGAGATGAAGTATAGGAGTTGGAGGATTTATTTGATTTTTAGAGCACTTGCAAACAACAGACAAAATCCAAACAAGGCAAGGTCCAAAACACTCAAATGTTTTTGTCAAACCACATTTTATCATGATTTATTAGCTTAAGTGTTGTGGCATGAAAATCAGGGTGTGACAGACCTACCCCCCTTACAAGAATCTCGTCCCCGAGATTCCCAGACTAGGCGCGGACAGGAATACGGAAACTTGGATTTGGGGTAGTCTTCACGTCCTCATACTGCTTGTGCTTCTGTTTGGTGCTCCATTGAACCTCGAAGTACTTGATGGCGTGGCTTCGTGTATGATGTCCTGCTTGATCCAGGTTGCTAAGGGGTTGCTCGTGGTAGGTCAGATTGGGCTAGGGGTCGATGGCTCGGTGGTTAATGTCCTTGTAGAGACCGGGCTAGTTAGGAAGTTGGAAACGTTTCCGGAGTGGTCTCGTGTGGAAAAACGTTGTGCATAGTAGGTGACTCAGGTGATAACTCTAGCTGGTAGCCGTCTATTCTTTGTCTTGTAGTGATCTTGGAGAGGGCTGATAAATCTTGGTGTGAGTTTCCCTTTGGCATGGAAATGCTTGGTTCCATTGAGAGAAGTGGTTTGTAGATACGCACGGTCTTCGACGAGGAAGTTCACTTCTTGACGGGAGTGGTTGGTATAGTTCTTCCCCCTTGACATGGCGATCTTCAGATGTTCCTTAACCAGTTGAATGATTCTTCTTCCATCTTCAGTTTAGATGAGTAGGTCACCAAGTAAAAGTGACAACCAACGTGACCAAGTACTCCACGAAGACTTTGTTCATGAGGTACATAAAGTAGGATGGGGGTATTGGTGGTGGTCACAGTTGAGTATGGTCCAAGGTGTTCTCGATCTAGAGTCAAGACCCACGGTCATGGTCCGACCATGTTGTAGTTTGGTAGGGCTTAAGGGTTTCAAGGATTCTAGGGTGCAAGTGAACGTTTATCCTTGAGCACAATTCCTGAGATGCCAATTGTTCTATCACATCATATTACCGAAAGAATCATCTTGTATAGGTCAACTCCAATCATCATTTATCCTATTCATATCCTCATGACTCCCAAGAGGAGGTCTAACAAAATTATACATGTCTACGATCCCCAAAAATCATATGTATGGCTACCCCTAAAAATCCATGGGTAGAGCATATAAGCTGCTAAGCTTGAATTTAATCACCACAATCCAAGTGCTCATTCTATTGATCCAAGGTCCATGATAAAGCATCTCTATCCTAAGGAAACACGTCGTAAGCCACTCCAAGATCTTGTTCCTTCCTATGAATCAACTCCAATAGCCCATTAACTTCCATTAATCGCTACATAATCCATTAATTCTACAAATCCAATGTTTATGGTGTTCCACATGATCTTCTAATGTCCTATAATCCCCAAATACTTGAAAGGGTTATCTTTACTATAGTCAGTCCACCAATTTCCATTTATCATGGCCAAGTAAACTCCAAGGTCAGGCTTATATCAACTCCGACAATTAATCCAACCTCCTAGTTTATTGTCCACCGAGAAACATGGTATCATGATCAAGATTATCAGTCTGAATCCAATTTACTCCGAACCATGTAGACTTACTCAGCATCTATACTCCACTAGGATAACCTATTGAATCCAAATCTCATGTCCAACAAGAATTCCTATCTATTTCCCCCAAGTCATTTTCGTAATGCCAACTATCTTCTATCAATATCCCCTGGCTAAGTCAAATCCTTATACTTCCAAGAATTCAGCTTGCGGTAGAATTGTCCTACAAAATTCAATTTACTCTAGGGGTAATGAAAGTTATGCTACTCTATCAACATGATCCCACCAAGTTCATCTACCAACATGAAAGCCTCATAATTCACCAAATAGTCTCATATAATTTCTCAAAGTCATTGATATAAACTCATCAAGTCATTTGTCCTCTATTCCTATATCCTCAAACTGGTCTTCCCTATGGCATCGTCAGTCCTGGTGCTATATTAGGATGATAATGTGCTTGTTCACTATGTCCACTAGTTCCATAATGAACCCAGTGTTGTGCGAGGTTTACAGAGGCTTAACTGGTTCTCTTGCAATTCTGTGGGTTAAGCACATAGTTAAGGACTCGAGCTGGGGTATCTCGTGAAGTAGGGTCTAGGAATGGGTTTCTAGTATGGAGGGTTAAACATAACTCTACGGGGTTTCACTTGGTCGAGGAGGCTGCAACAATAAGTCTTCAGTGCTAGTTGGTCGCCGATGTAGACTCCTTGGTGCATCTTGTCTTGCTGGTCTTCCGTTGAGGAGAGAGATGAGAGGGATAAGTAGCATAAAGGGGGATGCCTAAAGGGGGTTCTATAGTGCAGGTGCAAACAAACAAGTGCCGAAAGGGACAAACACAAGCATTAAGATAAGGAGGGTGATATTGTCGCATACTTGTTGCCTAGGGCAAAAGGGTGACTTGTATCAAAACACAAACAGATAAGAACAAGCAACACTCAATATGGTTTCATTTGAACCATCATATGGACTCGACTGCGCATAGGGGGTACACGACTCATCCTACCCTAGGGGTTCTCGGATTCGATAGTCGTGCCTTGTGCCTCGTGCAGTCTTCTGAGTTTTCCTCGGGTGTTGCTACGTCTCTTGTAGTTGTTTGATGGAACGATCCGGGTTGGGCCTGAAGATTCTTCAACAACTTCTCGCCTGTTGAAGTGATGGGGTGAAGGTGTCTTCTCGTAGCTGGCATTGACTCGGTCTTCTGTAGTCTTCTTAATCATGATGAGCTCTTTTGCCTTCTAAGGCGTCGATGGTACCAGGTAGGTAATCCTTTATGCAATGACATTAACAAGGCATAGTAGAGGTCCAACATGTTGGTTACGTTGATGACAACATCGACACCAAGAGCGGGGGATGAAGAGAACCGTTTTCCGGCTCACTATAGTGAGGCGGACCAAATGGCTAGGTTCTCATCCACCGGTGGTTGCCGATACAACAACGGTAAGGACATGGTTGCTCTATTAGCAATGTATATCATGATCTTGCATTTCCTATGCCCTGATCATCATAGGCTAAGGTCGCATCATCTTGGAGCAATGTCAAGGGTGTCACCATCTTTTGGGCCTTCATGTCCTCATTCCTCGAGGATGTATCTTCTGTTGGTATCGTCTTGTCGAGGTGTCGCCAATCTTGTGTTCAGAAGATGTGGGTGAATGTCTGACAAGGCATCTTCCTTCTAGATTATCCACGAGGATTACAAGGAATCCAGTGGTCAGGGGCATAAGGGTTCTAGCGACCATAAGTTTTGAAGGGGAAGAGATTAATAAGGAAAGTATACCATAGTTTTCGAAAAATTGAGAAGGGAAGAGAAGTATAGATAGTTTTGAAAACTAGTAGTAGTTTTGGAAATAGTTTTGCCCCAACTAATGACCATACTAACTAAGGCTTCCTACAGTCAGGATGGCTCTCATACCAGCTCTATGGGGACCCCGACTCATAAGTCGTGATCACCGAATGCACGTGTACAGTGATCCCAAAGATCAATGCTCACAGAACACACAAAAGCTGAATAACAAGAGACCTACATCCATACATACCATATTACACAAGTACGACCATTGTGGTTAAGTCTTGAGTATAGCATCGCAGCGGAAATCTTTGTTGCTAACTTGGACCCATGCCATCTGCCTTAACCCTACAGGCATTCTGACTGGGAAGCGTCCTAGCTCGCATGCTCGTCACCGAAGTATTCTTCTTCATATCATGTTCTTTCATGCCTGGCCAATAAAATAACCAGTGGCAAGCCAATGAGTACTTTGAATGTACTCGCAAGCAACCCAAGGGTGATAACAGAATAATTATGCAAGGCACTACTGCTAATTTGGCATTTTTGCGGAAAGCTAGTTTTTCTCATGCAAATATGATCAACATTTATCAAGGATATGAATGCGTCTGCAACAAGTATCAGGAGGTTACAGACATCAACATCGGGATAGAGTTGTGAACAACTCATACTCAAGCTCATCGTGACTTCCTCACGAATCACGTCAACAGATTTACCAAACCGTGTTGTTTGTTAGAAACATATGGACGTAGTCTAAGCAGCACCACCCAACTGTGCTTGACCGTGGACACGGCTATTCGAATAGTTTTACACTCTGCAGAGGTTGCACTCTTTACCAACAAGATCCGGGGAACTTTCGTGTCATCCACGACCCGCGGTACCTCAAGTACCCGGGGTAAGCACCCGATCACTATCTTTCCCTAGACGACACTAACATGGAGTCCACTCGATTGGTAGTAACCCCCATGCCCAACATTTCACATCTTAAAATTGAGGAGCCTCGCTCCCATTTTCATCACATACCACAAGCACGGGGTACCAACGGTGTGTCCGGTGCCCTGTGAAGACAGTCATGGCCGCCCTACCTGGCACGACCCCGTCCCGAGAGAGAGCACCAACTCTCCCCCGTCACTAGTAATGCGGGCTCCAAGCTAGTATCGGCCTAGGTAATCAATAATGCCCTTTCGCATACAAGGGTAGAGTGGTTGCACATGTAAGGTTGGGACAGTCGACAAATCTTAAATCTAATCCGTCTCTGTAAAGAACACTTTTATCGAGCCTCGGTACACTACCTCTCCACCAAGTAGTGACCTAGTTCATCATCATCTCCCAGGGGCATTAGTGGCACCCACTGGGCTTTTTGCAAGTATGTCAAACCACTCTTGTTTCTTTCCATGCATAACCCTGATCTACTTTGCGTAGCAACTACTTAGCATCCTATCTACTTCCATCGGCATAACCCTCATAGAAAGGTAGGGTCATGCATCATGCAAGTGTAAACGAGAAAGGCAACGGAGGCACCACCTCAAGTGGCCACCGTTTTATCATGACTTTGATGCAAGCAATAAAAGTGTTAGATGACATGCATAAAAAGGGTTTCATAGACATGGTCAAAGGGCTGCTTGCCTGTTTTAACAAAGTCTTCGAGGTCCTCAAATATCTCTGGTCCAACTCCGAGCATTTTGTCTACTTCGTCAACTATCGTTGAAAGCATCCGTAATAAGCAACACAACAAGGCAGAAAATAAAAGTGCTCTAAAAATATGGATTTGACTTTTCTAGGACTTCTCTGGTCATATGAAAAATAACCAGGGTGGTTTCATTGGAATTGGATTAGTGAATATTTATGAACATTTCAATATGATGGAATCAAGGGGTTTATGGAATTGCAAGAAGTGTACAGAAGAATTATTTTGAAAAATGAGAAAAGGCAACCATTTAACAAAGAATGATTCTTGAGGCACCTAGGAGTTGGTTTCACTAGATTTGGAGTTCAAATGATTTCTCTACGAATTTGCAAAGTTGGCTATATATGAAGAAATAGACCATTATTTGAGGTGATACAGAAAGTATTAGTAAAAATGTTCAAAAACTAAGTTTTGAACTTATAGACATCTAGGATTTTGAATCATGGAATTTGGATAAAAAATGGGCTCTCTGTGATTTTCTAAAGTTTATCAAAGAAATGGAAAAATAGGATTTGCTAATTATTTGTGAAAGAAATATTTCTGTAAAAATGTGCAAGTAGCACCATGTGATAGGGAATGATTTTAGAAACTACTAGAAATTTGAATCATCAAATTTGGAGATAATTTGAATCATTTATGGATTTTGGAAATTTACTGAAAAAGAAAAAGGAAAAGAAAAAGATTTAGGTTATACCTAAAGCGCATGCTGAGCGCAATATAGCACCGCTGCACACTGGGCCGGCCCAGTGGCTCGGGCGCGCTGGCTGCCTACGCCGAAGGCGTATTAAGGGGAGGCGTCTTCGCTGCGGGGAGGCTGGAATCCGCTTGTGCTTTTCCACTTAAATGTCGGGGCCCACTGGCTGGCTCGCTGACATGTGGGGGCCCCCGTAGGGTCATCTTCCTCCTCCCGCTCCCGCGATAGAGGGGAGGGGACGCCTTGGCCGTGCGAGGCCGACGCTCGCCCCTGGCGGCACAGGCCACCTCCGGCCAAGCTGTGGCCATCGGAGGGGCCACTGGAGGGCGACGCATCGGGGGAGCTCATCAGGGTCGGCGGGAGATGGCCGGGGCGCGCCCGGCACTGGCCTCAGCGGACGGCTACTCGGGCGGTGATGGGCAGGGAGGCACGGTGCCCCGGCGGACTGGGCGATGGGGAGGAATGGTTCGCCGGGATTTGGCGGTTCTTCTAGAGGGGAGCGGAGGTGGGGAGGACCTCGTCCTTGCCCGAATCGGAGCGGAGGCCAGCGGCGGCATTTCGGCCATGGGGGGTCCTGGAGGGCACAAGAGGGAGGGGGAGGCTGTCCAGGAGGTGCACGGGAGAGAGAGGGGTCCAACCGAGGCGAGAGAGAGCTCGGGGATGGATTATATGGAGGAGGCGCCGGTGCTCTGTGGGCAGCGTCCACGGACGCGCTCGGTGAGCTCTGCAGAGGGGGAGGAGAGATTTCCAGGAGGGGACCGACATCTTGCCGTGTCTCGGACGCCGAGGCGACCTCAGGGAACACCACCCCGCCGCCCAAGGCCGTCTTATGCCCTTGGCAGCGGTGAGCTACAGTGCCGGAGAGCACTGTAGCATGCTCCAGAGCGCGAGCTCTGCACGCCATGGCAATTTTTATGTGCCAGGGGCGTGTCCACTAGTGTCTGGGGCTTTGTGGGGTGATTAAACAAAGGGGAGGAAGCATTGATGCTCTTGAGAGCCTCTAGGAGAGGAGAGAGGTTGAGAGAGAGGTGAACAGTGGCTGTCCAGAGGGGGGAAATGGGGTTTTACCCCATCAATCATGGAGCTTTGGAAGAGGGGGAGCTACTGGAGGTTGCTGGTGATCAGGTTCAGGTGTGGTAAATACTTGTGCTCATGGAGATTAGTGGAAGAGGTTAAAATGATGATTTTGGAAAAATGGCAGAAGGTGTTTGTTGTTGGTTTGGGCAAGAAAATCAATTCCAATTGCCACGAGAATTAACAGGATGGAATGGCACTTAGAAATAGTGTGTTCTACCAAATTTAAGCTCATTTGGGCAAAGTTGACAGTGCAACTTTTGTAAACCCTAGAAATCAACAGAAATGGGTTTTCCAAGATTTAGTCATGCAAATCTATTCTCCTTGATGCACCACTTGGTTTAGTGTCATCATTTGAGGATTTTAACATGTCCACAAAAATTCAGATCAAAAGGACACACTTGGCAATGTAGAGTTGTTCAAATTTGGTTCTGGACAAAAAGGGTTTTGGGGCACTTTTGTGAACCAAACTTGTTTTGATTGATATGAAACTTTGCAAGATCATCACATTATGCATATGTGACTTGCTAGAATTTTCCTGGATTTTTATGAAAATATTTCCAGTAGAAATATTTCAAATCCTTGAAATGGGCAGAAATGGTTTTGAGGGGATTTCATGGGGTTATACTATTGTCCATAACATGAGGCTTGGCAAGATAATCAAACATGTCATATGTGACATGATAGAATTTCCTTGGAATTTTTGGGAAATATTTCCTTTGTAAATATTTCAAAATCTTGAAATATCCAGAAAGGGTTCTTGAGGGATTTGACCAATATTTTGAACATGACCATGTGTTGAAACTCTTTTATATGATAAATATATGCCCCCTGAGTTTCCCTGATTTTTGCCAAATATTTTTGAAACGATAAAATAATTTTTCCCTATTAAAGACCATTTCAGGCCTTAAGAAAAAACTTTTAAATAAAATAGGAAAATAACTTTTAAAATTATATTTTTGTGGTTTCTGGGAGTCCTATATCTAATAGGTTTCAAATATACCTTTTGAAACATTTTTCACACCTCAAATCAGGTACTTGCAGTGCAAATCTCAATTCAAGGGTTTTTGGAAAACTAATTTTAGAAAATACTTTTTGGCCAAATTATTTTTGTAAGAAATTATTTTTATGTCCTATACACATGGCATGATCATTGGTTCAAGAGTTTGGAGCAAGGAGATGAAGTATAGGAGTTGGAGGATTTATTTGATTTTTAGAGCACTTGCAAACAACAGACAAAATCCAAACAAGGCAAGGTCCAAAACACTCGAAAGTTTTTGTCAAACCACATTTTATCATGATTTATTAGCTTATGTGTTGTGGCATGAAAATCAGGGTGTGACAACACAGTAGCCTCTCCGAAGATGTGTGAGTAGTTTACCTCAGACCTTCGGGTCCATAGTTATTAGCTAGATGGCTTATTCCCTCTGTTTGGATCTCAATACAAAGTTCTCCTTGATCTCTTGGATATCTATTCAATGTAATCTTCTTTTGTGGTGTCTTTGTCGAGATCCGATGAATTGTGGGTTTATGATCAAGATTATCTATGAACAAATTTGAATCTTCTCTGAATTCTTTTATGTATGATTGGTTATCTTTGCAAGTCTCTTCGAATTATCAGTTTGGTTTGGCCTACTAGATTGATCTTTCTTGCAATGGGAGAAGTGCTTAGCTTTGGGTTCAATCTTGCGATGCTCGATCCCAGTGACAGTAGGGGAAACAAAACATACTGTATTGTCTCCATCGAGGATAAAAAGATGGGGTTTATATCATATTGCATGAGTTTATCCCTCTACATCATGTCATCTTGCTTAAAGGGTTACTCCATTCTTATGAACTTAATACTCTAGATGAATGATGGATAGCGGTCGATGTGTGGAGTAATAGTAGTAGATGCAGGCAGGTGTTGGTCTACTTTTCACGGACGTGATGCCTATATACATGATCATACCTAGATATTCTCATAACTGTGCTCAATTCTATCAATTGCTCGATGATATTTGTTTACCTAGATATTCTCACGGTCTACCCTTCCTTCTCTTCCCTCTTCCCCTTCCTTATCTCCTACTACTACTACATGGAAGGGGAGGAATCCTACTCCCAATGGGAGTAGGACTCCTCCAGGGCACGCCATAGGGGCCGGCCCTCTCCCCCTCCTCCACTCCTTCATATACGTGGCCAGGGGCACCCCATAGTGACAACAATTGATCTCTTGGATCTTTTAGCCATGTGCAGTGCCCCTCACCACCATAGTCCACCTCGATAATATCATAGCGGTGCTTAGGCGAAGCCCTATGACGGTAGAACATCAATGTCGTCACCACACCGTCGTGCTGACGAAACTCTCCCTCAAAGCTCGGCTGGATCGGAGTTCGAGGGACGTCATCGAGTTGAACGCGTGGTGAACTCGGAGGTGCCGTCCATTCGGTACTTGGATCGGTCAGATCATGAAGACGTACGACTACATCATCCGCGTTGTGCTAACTCTTCCGCTTTCGGTCTACGTGGGTACGTAGACAACACTCTCCCCTCTCGTTGCTATGCATCACCATGATCCTGCGTGTGCGAAGGAATTTTTTTGAAATTACTACGTTCCCCAATAGTGGTATCAGAGCCAGGTTTTATGCGTTGATGTTATATGCACGAGTAGAACACAAGTGAGTTGTGGGCGATACAAGTCATACTGCTTACCAGCATGTCATACTTTGGTTCGGCGGTATTGTTGGATGAAGTGGCCCAGACCGACATTACGCGTAGGCTTACGCGGGACTGGTTCTATCAACGTTCTTGGCACACAGGTGGCTGGCGGGTGTCAGTTTCTCTAACTGTAGTTGAACTGAGTGTGGCTACGCCCGGTCCCTGAGAAGGTTAAAACAGCACTAACTTGACGAACTATCGTTGTGGTTTTGATGCGTAGGTAAGAACGGTTCTTGCTCAGCCCATAGCAGCCACGTAAAACTTGCAACAACAAAGTAGAGGACATCTAACTTGTTTTTGCAGGGCATGTTGTGATGTGATATGGTCAAGACATGATGCTATATTTTAATTGTATGAGATGATCATGTTTTGTAACCGAGTTATCGGCAACTGGCAGGACCCATATGGTTGTAACTTTATTCTATGCAATGCAATCGCCCTGTAATGCTTTACTTTATCACTAAGCGGTAGTGATAGTCGTAGAAGACATAGTTGGTGAGACGACAACGATGCTACGATGGAGATCAAGGTGTCACGCTGGTGACAATGGTGATCATGACGGTGCTTCGGAGATGGAGGTCACAAGCACAAGATGATGATGGCCATATCATATCACTTATATTGATTGCATGTGATGTTTATCTTTTATGCATCTTATTTTTCTTTGTTTGACGGTAGCATTATAAGGTGATCTCTCACTAAATTTCAAGATAAAAGTGTTCTCCCTGAGTATGCACCATTGCTAAAGTTCGTCGTGCCCAGACACCACGTGATGATCGGGTGTGATAAGCTCTACGTCCATCTACAACGGGTGGAAGCCAATTTTGCACACGCAGAATACTCAGGTTAAACTTGACGAGCCTAGCATATGTAGATATGGCCTCGGAACACTGAGACCGAAAGGTCGAGCGTGAATCATATAGTAGATATGATCAACATAGTGATGTTAACCATTGAAAACTACTCCATTTCACGTGATGATCGGTTATGGTTTAGTTGATTTGGATCACGTGATCACTTAGATGATTAGAGGGATGTCTATCTAAGTGGGAGTTCTTAAGTAATATGATTAATTGAACTTTAATTTATCATGAACTTAGTCCTGGTAGTATTAGCATATCTATGTTGTAGATCAATAGCTCGCGTTTAGCTCCTCTGTTTTATTTTTTGATTTCTTCCTAGAGAAAACTAAGTTGAAAAATGTTAGTAGCAATGATGCGGATTGGATCCGTGATCTGAGGATTATCCTCATTGCTGCACAGAAGAATTATGTCCTTGATCCACCGCTAGGTGACAGACCTATTGCAGGAGCAGATGCAGACATCATGAACGTTTGGCTAGCTCAATATGATGACTACTTGATAATTTAGTGCACCATGCTTAACATCTTTGAATCGGGACTTCAAAGACGTTTTGAACGTCATGGATCATATGAGATGTTCCAGGAGTTGAAGTTAATATTTCAAGCTAATACCCGAGTAGAGATATGAAGTCTCCAACAAGTTCTATAGCTAAAATATGGAGGAGAATAGCTCAAGCAGTGAGCATGTGCTCAGATTGTTTGGGTACTACAATCGCTTGAATCAAGTGGGAGTTAATCTTCGAGATAAAATAGTGATTGACAGAATTCTCTATTCACCATCAGCAAGTTAGTAGAACTTCATGATGAACTATAGTATGTACTTTTCTTTGACTCTAGGCTCCTCTAGGCTTCTCTAGGCTCCTCCTAGGCATCTATCGCCAGTGGCCACTCCCGCCCTGTCGGCCACCCCACCTCTTGCCGGTTGCCACTCCGGCGCCGGCGACCACAACTTCTTTTGCCACTTGTCTGCTTGCGGGTGGCTTCCACCACCTTTTTCGTCTCTTTGCTGGAGGAGAAGGGCCATGGGAGTTGGCTATGGAGCCACCTACTCTCAACTTTTCTCGAGGTAAAGAGTTTCATCTTTTAATGAGGCAAAAGTTTGGTCATCTAGTGGTGTTTTCCCCTGGTTTTTGTCAACGATAGTTCACTTTGGTTGTTTCCTTTTGTCGGGCTCAGTTTTGTTTGGATTGTCACACGTTTAATATCACTCTCCAATCTTGTTTTGGTGGCTATCCTCAAGGGTTTCGTGTGCATTATCTCAAGGACAGATCTATCAAGTTCTCTGTTGCTTCCAAAGCTGTGGGTTTTGAAATTTATAATCATGGACGTTTGATCGAAAAGGATTCTGACTTAGTTTTCAATCTTTGGGGTTTTGGTGTCCCTAACTGGATACGTGAAGAGCAACTTTTCTATCGCGAAGAGGAAGCATCTTGGACTTTGGTTACTAGTGGTTCGCTCCCGCGAGCTACCGCCGGCAATGTTTTCGGCGATCAATTTTCTCGCATCGCAGTTATTCCAACCCCTAGCAGATCCTTTCGATTTTCGCAACACTGAAGATATTGCTTGTGCTGTCAGTAAGTTTGGTCGTATGATCTCTTGGGACAAGGAGGATGATCACATGGGGCGCATTGTGGTCAAAGCTAGAGTTATGAATCTGGACATCATTCCTAAAAGTATGAGATGGTCTAAAGGGGATGAGTCAGAGGAAGATGGTTGGTCTGCATCCATTGAACTTCTGGCCAGTGAGCTTCTTGGTGGGGTCCAGCAGATGAGGATCCAATTCCTCCTGACAATGTGGATCCACACCCACTTCCTGAAAATGTTGAGCCTGGAGATGGTTTTCATAATGCTGTTGTTAACAACTTTCCTATGGATGTTCAGCATGAGGAGAATTGGGAGCAATGGAACATGCCATAGCAGGATAACCAGAATGCAGTTCTTGAGGACCTTCTGGATGCTATTAAGCAGGAAGAGATGGCATGGGCAGATGGGGAAGAACTGCTTCCAGAGGTCAGCAACAGTAGCTTATCTTCAGACATGTCTTTTTCTGAAGGAGATAATTCCAACCTTCTTTTGCCACCTGTAGTTGCTGGGAACTTTCAACCTAGAATTGTTGATCATGCTGCTTTACCCCCTCCTGCCATTGTGGTTGCAAATGGCCTGCAGAATATTATTCAGGCATACCAATCTGATGATGAAGAGCCTCATTTGCTGCAAGAACAGAACCTGAATGATGCACTGTTGGCTGAACATCCTCATGATCAAGATGTTGCAAACCATTTGCAGCTTGTTGTAGTCAGCCGTCCACCTAGGTTTGAGGAGGTAGTAGTCTCTGCTGTTATTTCTGATGCTCAAGATTTGGAGTCACATGCTCATGCTCAGCAAGTAGGAGCTGTTGTGGAACCTGGCTTGATTTCTGCCATGCCCTTGGGGGACTAAGTGGATTCTGGGCCAATTCTGCCCTCTCAGGTTGCTGGCTCTTCAGGTGAAGCCATCCATTGCAGCCTTGGTCACATCACTACTTCAAGAGGAACCCTTGAGCCAGTTGCAAACCTGGAGGATCTTCAACCTGGGCTCCAAGGTAACTGGGTCAACCGAATTGATGAGCACTTCAGCATGGCTCCCTCTCTTCTTGGTTTGAAATGTATTCAACTTGCTGCATCTGCTAATAATGATCTTGTTGTCTCTGAAGAATGCCTTTTGTTTTGGAAAAAGCACTTTCAGGAGAAAACTTTGGATAATAAGAGCTCTTTCTCTGCCAACATTCATGTAGGTTGGTTTAACTTTATTGTCCACCTTCTAATGTCACCTGATAAGTTTGATTGGACTGGCAATATGTTAAAGTCTGGAATGTGGGAACTTGTCTTTGCTCTGGAGAACATGGAACAAGCTTTTATGTTTTACATTCCTGATAAGTGTCCTGCTTCTCATGCACCAATTTGTCAGGCCATTGCCATTGAGGATCAACTTACCAAATATAAGGGCAAGGAAAATATTGGATTGCCTTCCAATGTGCAGGATGTGGAGTCCCAGGATTTACTGCAGCCTTTTGGCTCTGACACTCTGAGGAAGAGAAGGAGTGGGAAAACCCCCCTGGTTGAAACAGAGGTAAGGAGAAGTGATAGAATTAAAAAGGATAATGTTGCTTACAAAAGAAATTCTTGCTCAAATAATAAATGTCTTCCTTGCAATGCTGCCCCTCCCATCATTCAAAATTCAGTTGTTAAAAACCTCACTGCCTCTTTCTGTAAGGTTGCTGAGAGGGAACTGGAGGACAAGCTGGCTAAGAAGCCCAAGAGAAGGCAAAATGAGGACTTGGTCAAGGTGCCCTTGGCCAAAGGACAGGAAAATCCTTCCAACTCTCCATGATGTTAGTTGCCATCAGCTGGATTAGTGTTTTGAGGGGTAGTGTGTTTGGACCATCCTGTTCTTATTTGGATTTATCTTTGAATGGTGTAATGTTGGGAGACTGGTACTTTATGGAACATGTTTATCTGCTGATGTACTATATTATTAAGACCTATGTGATGTATGGGTTATGGATGCTATGATGGTCTTGTGATGTGCTGTGGTTCAGGGCATTGTGCCATATGTCCTTCCTCTTGGTTGATCAAGTGCTGGTGCTTGATTACTGGTGCAAAAATTGCTCTTGTTTCCATGAATAACACAAACAGAAACTGGAATATCCTAAACTGGAATATTAGAGGGATGAATTCTGAAGACAAATGGTTGGCTCTAAGGAAGAAAATTGATGAGAGTGACTGCAACATCTTGTGTCTTCAAGAAACTAAAAGAGAGTCTTTTGACACAGCTTACATTAAAAACTTCTGTCCTAACAGAATTAATAAATTTTCTTTTCTCCCATCTGTTGGAGCCTCTGGGGGCTTCTAGTTGCTTGGCATGGTTCACAGTTTGCTGGAGAAGTTATTGCTCAAAACAGATTCTCTCTTTCACTCCAATTTACCAGCTTGTTATCCAATCAGTCTTGGATTCTAACTAACACATATGGTCCCTGTGACCCACAGGACAAAGTTGAGTTCATCAATTGGTTTTTGAATATTCACATGCCTGCATATGTGGACTGGATACTTATGGGAGACTTCAATCTTATGAGGGCTCCTTCAGACAGAAACAGACCTGGTGGAGATGTTAATGACATGCTTTTGTTTAATGAGGCAATCAGCAACAAAGGTTTAATTGAATTACCTTTGCAGGGAAGAAAGTTCAGTTGGAGTATTATGCAGCATGATCCACTTTTGGTCAAGCTGGATTGGTTTTTTACATATGCTTCATGGATGACCACATTCCCAAACACCATTGTGATCCCTCTTGCAAAACCTATATCTGATCACTTGCCGTGTGTTATTAAAATGGGTACTTCTATTCCAAAAGCAAGAGTTTTTAGATTTAAAAAATATTGGTTGCAACACTCAGACTTTAAACAGGTGGTTGCTGCTGCTTGGAATATCCCAGTGGGAAATCTTGATGTTGTTAAAAGTTTGAATGCAAAATTTAAGAACTTGAGGAGAGCTTTGAAGTTGTGGGCCAGGTCATTATCTTGCTTGAAATCTCAAATTGCAAAACTAAATGAGCTCATCTTTCTTTGGGATTTCTTTGAGGAATTAAGAGAATTGGACATTCATGAATGGAACTGCAGGGCTATCCTAAAAGATCAGTTGCTCATTCTTCTGAGGAACCAAAAGATTTACTGGAAGCAAAGGGGTAAAATTAAGGGGGTCAAATTTGGAGATGAAAACACAAAATTCTTCCATACTAAAGCCTCTATCAACTACATGCACAATCATATTGCTGTTCTTCAAAATGATGACCAAGTGGAAATATCTGATCATGCTGGGAAAGCTGCAATTCTCTAGGAAACTTATAAGAAAAGAATGGGAACATCTCACAAAACATCTATGCACTTTGATTTGGATTCCTTATTTGGTCACAGGCATGATCAAACACTTTTTGATAACCTGGAATTGCCTTTCACTCAGGAAGAAACCAATTACGTTGTCAAAGACCTTCCACTTGACAAATCACCAAGTCCAGATGGTTTCAACAATGAATTTTTTAAACCTTGTTGGGACATTATTAAAGAGGATGTGCTCAAATTCATTCATGCTGGGCAAATTTCAATTGAGACCTTAAACACTTCTTACATCACCCTAATTCCTAAAGGGAGCACTCCTATGACAGCAAATGACTTCAGGCCAATTTCACTCCTTAATTGTTGTCTTAAACTAGTCACTAAGTTGTTGGCAAACAGGTTGCAGAAATTGATTCTCAAGTTGGGGCACATCAATCAATATGGATTCCTCAAAGAAAGATCCATCCATGATTGCTTGGGTTGGGCATCTGAGTATCTGCATCAATGTCATAAGTCCAGAGAAGAAATTATTGTGCTTAAACTAGACTTTGAAAAGGCTTTTGACACCATTGAGCACCAGGCAATTTTCGATATCTTAAAGGCCAAAGGTTTTGGAGACAGATGGATTGCCGGGGGCGATGCTGATTCCCGCCAACACCTATGGCGACAGGGCCCCTTTTCGGTTCGGTGGGGGGCGGAGAGCACACAAAGAGGGGATCGAGACAGTGCACGCAGGGAGATTTTTACCCAGCTTTGGGCCGCACGGATGCGTAAAACCCTACTGCTGCTTGTTTGTGTATATTGGATTCTTGCTCAGGAGCGATGGACGCTGCCAAACTGAGCGTAAGAGTGTTTCTGGTGTTGAACGAGCCGAGCTAGCCGAGCCTCTGAACTCTCCGACCCTCGGAACCCTTTTCTACGTTGCGCTTGGGCCTCCTTTTATACTCAAGGGGTCACCGACACGGGGCAACATAGACAAGAAGGGTAAAAATGGAAAAGGATGCGGTAGGTGCAGTTACTGCTACTGTGGATACAGTGCACCCTACCTAACTCTGACGACAGGGGACAAGGGCATTAAATGCTTGTCTGAGTCTCCTAAACAGTGCAAAAGGTGACCGTTAGGAGTGTCACCGTTTGCCACGATGGGCTTCTCTTCATCTCCGCTTGCCACCACGTACCCCTAGCTGCACGGCCTCCCGCCACGTGCGCTCTGGGAGAGTCCCAGAGCGACACGTTAGCAGGTGAGCTGGAGCGCGGGCACACAGTGGGGGTTTCCCGCGGCAAGCTCCTTGCCGCGGCCGTCGTCTTGTCGCGTTCGGAAGCTTGTCGCTCGCCGGATCTTGCCAGGACGCAGGGCACGTCGCGACAAGCTTTCTTGGTATGTCTTGAGTGGCCTTCCCGACAAGCTCCTCTTGCCGGGGTCTTGTCTCTTCCCGGCAAGCTCCTCTTGTCGGGGCCTTGGTTGGCCTTCCCGGCAAGCTCCTCTTACCGGGGCCTCGGTTGGCCTTCCCGGCAAGCTCCTCTTACCGGGGCCTTGGTTTGAGTACTTTGTTCTTGAATGGTCTTCAAGGGAACCACGGAGGGTCCTGGCGGTCACTTGGCAAGCCTTGCCGCGGGGCGCTGCAACTGCCCGTGCACGAGTTCGGGGTAATAGGGTACCCCTACTCTAGTACACCGACATGGATTAACTGGATTAAAATGTTGTTCACTTCTGCATCATCTGCTATCTTGCTTAACGGTGTTCCTGGCAAGAAGTTTTACTGTCTTAGAGGAGTCAGGGAGGGAGATCCTCTGCCCCCCCTTTTATTTGTGCTTGCTGCATACATGCTACAGTCAATTCTTAATAAGGCCATGCACCTGGGTTTGCTTACCTCACCTATGCAAGTGGAATCATGTCCTGATTTTCCCATTGTCCAGTATGCTGATGACACCCTGGTTCTCCTTCAAGTTGATGCAAAGCAGCTTCACTACCTCAAAGCACTCCTCAATAATTTTGCAGATGCTACTGGCCTTAAAGTGAACTATAATAAGTCAAGCCTCATCCCAATTAATGTGGCAGAAGACAAGGTGGAAATTTTGACAAATACTTTCCATTGCAAAAGGGAATCTTTCCCCATACAATATTTTGGAGCACCTTTCGGTCTTCATAAGCCAACTGTGGAGCAATGCTTTCCACTTGTCACAAGACTGCAGAAGAAGCTTGTGGGTTTATCTTCTTTCATGACAATGGTTGGGAGATTGTTACTTGTAAAATATGTTTTAAACTCTCTGTTGATTTATCTCATGGGATGCCTTGATGTGCCTGTCACCATTAAAACTAAAGCTATCAAGTATTTGAGGCATTGTCTCTGGAGAGGCCCTGACCTAGAGGATCATAGGCCTACTATGGTTGCTTGGAGCACTATTTGTAGATCAAAGGATCAAGGAGGTCTGGGAGTGATGGATATCTTTGTTCAAAAATAAAGCTCTGCTTCTTAAGAATCTGCACAAGTTTTATAACAGGCATAACATTCCATGGGTCAACTTGATTTGGGAAACTTACTATAACAATGATCTGTTGCCTGGCAGCAATTGGGTTGGATCTTTCTGGTGGAAGGCAAATCTCAAGCTCATTGATAACTTCAAATCTTTTGCTAGATGTCACATAGGGGATGGTAAAAGTGCTTTATTTTGGTCTGATTTATGGCACTCAGCTTGTTTACAGGACTTTTTCCCCCACCTCTTCTCCTTTGTAAAGAACAAGAATACTACTATGCACACCATTATTCATACTGAATTCCTGGAGGATCTGTTCCACCTTCCTCTCACTATGCAAGTCTTCCAGGAATTTGAAAATATGGAAGATATTTGTATAGCCTTAAGGGCCTCTGACTCCCTGGATTGCACTAACACCTGGAGTTACATTTGGGGAAATGATCAATTTTCAGTTGCTAAGGCTTATAAAGTGATGATGGGAGTTAAAATAGTGCCCCAACAGTTCAACTGGATTTGGAATAGCTCCTGTCAGCCCAAGCACAAGGTGTTCTTTTGGAGATTACTTCATGACAGGCTCAATACTAGGAATCTTCTTCGCAGGAAAACTTTCCATCTGGAAAACTACAACTATGCTATCAATAATTGTCCTTAGGAGGAAACCTTGCAACATCTCTTTTGGACCTGCCCTTTTGCAACCCAGTGTTGGGATCTGATATGCCCCTCTAGACAAGCTAATGTCTCAGTGCTTGAAGCTTTTGCTGATCTCAGGCAGAAACTTCATGTACCATTCTTCATGGAAATCATCATACTAGCCTCTTGGGCTATCTGGATCTCAAGAAATAATCTGATCTTTCAAGCAATTCAACCTACCATTCAGAGGTGGAAAGTCATTCTCCTTGAGGAGCTTAACTTGCTCAGATTTAGAATAAAAAAGAGCTATGCTGGGGCCTTTTATACTTGGCTTGACAACCTTGTTCTATAATTTTTTGTTTTTGTAGATAGCTTTTTATTTTTTTCTGGCATACCTCAAGCCTTTGTACTGTTGGAGCTTTGCTTTTATATAATAATATAAAAATTGCAGTGGGGTTTTGCCCTACTATGCACAGTCAAAAAAAGGGATGACGTAAACGATTCCCGAGCTTTTCATGATGATGAAATCGATGAAGGTAGAAATCAAGAAAGAGCATCAAGTGTTGATGACTAACAAGACCACTAGTTTCAAGAAAAGGGCAAAGGGAAAGAAAGGGAACTTCAAGAAGAACGGCAAGCAAGTTACGTCTCAAGTGAAGAAGCCCAAGTCTGGACCTAAGCCTGAGACTAAATGCTTCTACTGCAAAGGGACTATTCACTGGAAGCGGAAATGACCTGAATATTTAGTGGATAAGATGGATGGCAAAGTGAAAAAGGGTATATTTGATATACAGGTTATTCGTGTGTACCTTACTAGTATTTATAGTAGCCCCTAGGTATTTGATACTTGTACGGTTGCTAAAAATTAGTAACTCGAAACAGGAGTTACGAAATAAATAGAGTCTAGTAACGGGTAAGGTGACGATGTGTGTTGGAAGTGGTTCCAAGATTGATATGATCATCATCGCACACTCCCTATACTTTCGGGATTAGTGTTAAACCTAAAAAATGTTTTTTGGCATTTGCGTTGAGCATGAATATGATTTGATCATGTTTATTGCAATACAGTTATTCATTTAAAATCAGAGAATAATTGTTGTTCTGTTTACATGAATAAAACCTTCGATGGTCATACACCCAATGAAAATAGTTTGTTGGATCTCGATCATAGTGATACACATATTCATAATATTGATGCCAAAAGATGCAAAGTTGATAGTGATAGTGCAACTTATTTGTGGCACTGCCGTTTAGGTCATATCGGTGTAAAGCGCATGAAGAAAATCCATGTTGATGGGCTTTTGGAATCACTTGATTATGAATCAGTTGATGCTTGCGAACCATGCCTCATGGGTAAGATGACTAAGACTCCGTTCTCCGGAACAATGGAGCGAGCAACAGACTTGTTGGAAATAGTACATACTGATGTATGCAGTCCGATGAGTGTTGAGGCTCGCGGCGGGTGTCGTTATTTTTCTGACCTACACAGATGATTTGAGCAGATATGGGTATATCTACTTGAAGAAACATAAGTCCGAAACATTTGAAAAGTTCAAATAATTTCAGAGTGAAGTAAAAAATCATCGTAACAAGAAAATAAAGTTTCTACGATTTGATTGCAGAGGCGAATATTTGAGTTACGAGTTTGGTCTTCAATTAAAACAATGTGGAATAGTTTCAAAAACTCACGCCACCTGGAACACCACAGCGTAATAGTGTGTCCGAACGTCATAACCGTACATTATTAGATATGGTACAATCTATGATGTCTCTTACCGATTTACCACTATTGTTTTGGGGTTATGCATTAGAGACAGCTGCATTCCCGTTAAATAGGGCACCATCTAAATCCGTTGAGATGACGCCATATGAACCGTGGTTTGGCAAGAAACCAAAGTTGTCGTTTCATAAAGTTTGGGGTTGCGATGCTCATGTGAAAAAGTTTGATCCTGATAAACTTAAACCCAAATCAGAGAAATGTGTCTTCATAGGATACCCAAAGGAGACAGTTGGGTACACCTTCTATCACAGATCCGAAGGCAAGACATTCTTTGCTTAGAATGGATCCTTTCTAGAGAAGGAGGTTCTCTCGAAAGAAGTGAGTTGGAGGAAAGTAGATCTTGATGAGATAACTCTACCTGCTCCCTTATTGGAGAGTAGTTCATCACAGTAATCGGTTCCTGTGACACCTACACCAATTAGTGAGGAAGCTAATGATGATGATCATGAAACTTCAGATCAAGTTACTACCGAACCTCATAGGTCAACCATAGTGAGATCCGCACCAGAGTGGTATGGTAATCCTGTTCTGGATGTCATGTTACTTGACCATGACGAACCTATGAACTATGAGGAAGCGATGATGAGCCCAGATTTCGCGAAATGGCTTGAGGCCATGAAATCTGAGATGAGATCCATGTATGAGAACAAAGTATGGACTTTGATTGACTTGCCCGATGATCGGTGGGTCATTGAGAATAAATGGATCTTCAAGAGGAAGACGGACGCTGATAGTAGTGTTACTATCTACAAAGCTAGACTTGTCGAAAAAGGTTTTGACAAAGTTCAAGGTGTTGACTACGATGAGATTTTCTCACTCGTAGTGATGCTTAAGTCTGTCCGAATCATGTTAGAAAATTGCCACATTTTATGAAATCTAGCAAATGGATGTCAAAACTACATTCTTTAATGGATTTCTTAAAGAAGAGTTGTATATGATGCAACCAGAAGGTATTATCGATCCTAAAGGTGCTAACAAAATGTGCAAGCTCCAGCGATCCATCTATGGACTGGTGCAAGCATCTCAGAGTTGGAATATACGCTTTGATGAGTTGATCAAAGCATATAGTTTTATATAGACTTGTGGTGAAGCTTGTATTTACAAGAAAGTGAGTGGGAGCACTACAGCATTTCTGATAAGTATATGTGAATGACATATTGTTGATCGGAAAGAATGTAGAATTTTCTGGAAAGCATAATTGAGTATTTGAAAGGAGTTTTTCAAAGAAAGAACTCGATGAAGCTGCTTAAACATTGAGCATCAAGATCTATAGAGATAGATCAAGACGCTTGATAAGTTATTTCAATGAGTACATACCTTGACAAGATTTTGAAGTAGTTCAAAATGGAACAGTCAAAGAAGGAGTTCTTGCCTGTGCTGCAAGGTGTGAAGTTGAGTAAAGACTCAAAACCCGACTATAGCAGAAAATAGAAAGAGAATGATAAGTCATTCCCTATGCCTTAGTCATAGGTTCTATAAAGTATGCTATGTTGTTTACCAGTCCTATTGTATACCTTAGCATCTTTCTGGCAAGGGAGTACAATAGTAATCTAGGAGTAGATCAGTAGACAGCGGTCAAAATTATCCTTAGAGGACTAAGGAATTATTTCTTGGTTATGGAGGTGATAAAAGAGTTCGTCGTAAAGAGTTACATCGATGCAAGCTTTTTACATCGATCTAGATGACTCTAACTCTCAATCTGGATACATATTGAAAGTGGGAGCAATTAGCTAGAGTAACTCCGTGTAGAGCATTGTAGACATAGAAATTTGCAAAATATATACGGACCTGAATGTGGCAGACCCGTAGACTAAACTTCTCTCACAAGCAAAACAAGATCACAACTTAGTACTCTTTGGGTGTTAATCACATAGCGATGTGAACTAGAATATTGACTCTAGTAAACCCTTTGGGTGTTGGTCACATGACGATGTGAACTATGGTGTTAATCACATGGTGATGTGAATTATTGATGTTAAATCACATGGCGATGTGAACTAGATTATTAACTCTAGTGCAAGTGGGAGACTGAAGGAAATATGCCCTAGAGGCAATAATAAAGTTATTATTTATTTCCTTCTTTCATGATAAATGTTTATTATTCATGCTAGAATTGTATTAACCGGAAACATGGTACATGTGTGAATACATAAACAAACAGAATGTCACTAGTATGCCTCTACTTGACTAGCTCGTTGATCAAAGATGGTTATGTTTCCTAACCATAGACATGAGTTGTCATTTGATTAACGGGATCACATCATTAGGAGAATGATGTGATTGACTTGACCCATTCCGTTAGCGTAGCACTTGATCGTTTAGTTTGTTGCTATTGCTTTCTTCAGGACTTATACATGTTCCTATGACTATGAGATTATGCAACTCCCGTTTACCGGAGGAACACTTTGTGTGCTACCAAACGTCACAACGTAACTAGGTGATTATAAAGGTGTTCTACAGGTGTCTCCGAAGGTACTTGTTGGGTTGGCGTATTTCGAGATTAGGATTTGTCACTTCGATTGTCGGAGAGGTATCTCTGGGCCAACTTGGTAATACACATCACTTAAGCCTTGCAAGCATTGCAACTAATGAGTTAGTTGCGGGAGGATGTATTAAGGAACGAGTAAAGAGACTTGCCGGTAACGAGATTGAACTAGGTATTGAGATACCGACGATCGAATCTCGGGCAAGTAACATACCGATGACAAAGGGAACAACGTATGTTGTTATGCGGTTTGACCGATAAAGATCTTCGTAGAATATGTAGGAGCCAATAAGATCATCTAGGTTCCACTATTGGTTATTAACCGGAGACGTGTCTCGGTCATGTCTACATAGTTCTCGAACCCATAGGGTCCGCACACTTAAAGTTCGATGACGGTTATATTATGAGTTTATGTGTTTTGATTACTGAAGATAGTTCAGAGTCCCGGATGAGATCGGGGACATGACGAGGAGTCTCGAAATGGTCGAGACGTAAAGATCGATATATTGGACGACTATATTTGGACATTGGAAAGGTTCCGAGTGGTTCGGGTATTTTTCGGAGTACCGGGGAGTTACGGGAATGCGGGGGAAGAAGTATATGGGCCTTATTGGGCTTTAGGGGAGAGAGAGAGGTAGGCCACGCCCCCCCCCCCCCCAATGAGTAGTCCAAATTGGACAAGCGGGAGGGGTGGCGCCCCCTCCTTCCTTCTCTTCCCTCTTCCCCTTCCATGTCTCCTACTCCTACAACTTGGAAGGGGAGGAATCCTACTCCCGGTGGGAGTAGGACTCCTCCAGGGCGCGCCATAGGGGCCGGACCTCTCCCCCTCCTCCACTCCTTTATATACGTCGCCAGGGGGCACCCCATAGTGACAACAATTGTTCTCTTGGATCTTTTAGCCATGTGTCGTGCCCCTCTCCACCATAGTCCACCTCGATAATATCGTAGCGGTGCTTAGGTGAAGCCCTACGACGGTAGAACATCAACATTGTCACCACGCTGTTGTCCTGACAGAACTCTCCCTCAAAGCTCGGATGGATCGGAGTTCGAGGGATGTCATCGAGTTGAACGTGTGCTGAACTTGGAGGTGCCGTGCGTTCGGTACTTGGATCGGTCGGATCGTGAAGACGTACGACTACATCATCCGCGTTGTGCTAACGCTTCTGCTTTTGGTCTACGAGGATACGTAGACAACACTCTGCCCTCTCGTTTCTATGCATCACCATGATCCTGCGTGTGCATAGGAATTTTTTTGAAATTACTATGTTCCCCAACATTTATCGTGTTGGTTGCGAGGTTCTTATTTGTTTGTGTAGGTACGAGGTGACTCGCGCGTGGTCTTCTACTGGATTGACACCTTGGTTCTCAAAAACTGAGGAAAATACTTACGCTGCTTTGCTGCATCACCCTTTCCTCTTCAAGGGTAAACCAACACATGCTCAAGAGGTTGCAACCGCCAGCATGCGTCGGCTCGTTAGTACGCCGGTGCGAGGGTCCTGCTGGGAGCGGCTCGTCTTTGTTGGTGAAGCTGACAAGGCTTCGGATGGTGGCTCTCCACTCG
>NC_041390.1:340396803-340397436 GCF_002162155.2 Triticum dicoccoides | reverse complement strand
AGATCTATGTAGACCATGATGTGCTATGACTTCTAACCAGGTTAGAAGGGGCTCTGTCACGGTCGCGCGCTGCCTGCACAGGCGTCTGAGCACGCACGCCGGCCTGGTTCGTCCTGTGAGCGGCACATAGGGATCTTTCCGCGACTGTGCATGGGGGCTCCGGCATCGCGGTGTTGCCCATCACGCGCGGCCTGGGAATGGCGCGGCGCGGGCGCCAGCTGGGGTGCCGTAGAGGTTGCTGCGCCGCCCGTGGGTAGCACGGCCTCGCCCCCGGACCCATCGGTGCACGGCTCGTCTTCTCGGATACGGACGACGCCGCTCGCCTAGCTCCGGTCCCCATAATGTCGTGGATGCTCGCGGTCCACGTCCCCGGCAGCATCCGTGGGCACCCGGCCGTCTGCTTGCGCTGGCGCAGACGGGCCGGCGCCGGACGAGCTGATCGCTGTGATCCCCTTTCTCTTGGGGGCCATGGTGATGATGAAGTCGGTGTGCTAACCTTCAAACCGTATTTTGACAGCTTGCGCCCCCTACCTGGCGCGCCAAAGATGTCGGGGGAAACGACACCTACGGGATCACAGGGAATCCCTTTTGGCTATGTTTGGCGGGTCCAGGGCTGTGGAAAGATCGGGATTG
>NC_041390.1:340344566-340396406 GCF_002162155.2 Triticum dicoccoides | reverse complement strand
GGGGGGGGGGTTATCCAAGTTCAGGCCGCAATGCGTAATACCCTACTCCTGCTGGTTTCTGTTTATCTGGTGTGCTTGGACTACCTACAAGGCGTGCAGGGTCCAAAAAATCCGAATCCACTCCCAGTACGCCACGAGCCTCCTTTTATACTCAAAGGGGCTGCCACAGTGGCACACAGGAGGTGGAAAGCTATACCGTAATCGAGTCTATCTCCTAGCACTATAGGACAAATGCATTTAATGTGCTGACTACGTGCCCTTCTTGCTTTATCGGGGATGGCAAGGAAGCTCTTCCCAGCTGTCGCCGCCTCGCTTGGCTTAGACGTGCGTCCGAACCGACGAGGCATGTACCGCCACGCTGGCTGGCTGCTGAGTTGGTGCGGTGGCTGAATCTTCACGAAGATCTGCATGCCACCACGAAGGTGCTTGCCGAGTCGGCATAGAGGCCGCACGTCGCCACGCAGGCGCCTGCCTAGCTGGTGGGATGGCAGCTATATGGAAACGGCGGCGGAGTCTTGGCAGATGTGGCCCTGGCTGCGGCCCCGTAAATGTTTTTGGCAAGAGTCTTGTCGGGGCCCCGGCAAGGGTCTTGCCATGGCATCGTGGTCATCCCCAGCAAGGGTCTTGCCGGGGGTCTCATGGGTATCCTTGGCAAGGATCTTGCCGAGGATCGTCATCTTCTGGTTGTCACCTAGTCTTGTGTGCTTCTAGTCTCCAAAAAGATCTGCATGCCACAATGGAGGTGCCTCCCGAGCCTTGGTTCCAAAGTGGTCGATGGTGTTGGAACCCTTGGGCTCAAGGGTGGCGGCTCTACTGGTGTTGGGCAAGTTGCCCCGACAAGATTCTTGTCGGGGCCGTGGAGGCCGCCTCGGCAAGGGCCTTGCCGGGGGGCTCACCTCGCTCTTCTACTCTTCGTGTTTCTGGCTTGGCGTTGCTCTGGTTGTCTTGTGGCTTTGCTTCCTTCCTCTGCCCCACTAGGTGTGGCCACATGCGCAGCACCAACTGCCCTCGCACAAGTAAAGGGGTACAAAATAGGACCCCTCCTTTTGTGCACCGACAGAAGGCACCCATGGATACGTCAGACCAAGGAAAGTGAAAGTATGGTGGGGAAATGAATAAACTTTATATTCTATTTGGGAACCGCCTCTAATATATCAAGCATGTGAAGTGTTGGGAACTCTAAGTCGTTTTCATTGGTGGGAAGGACACACCTCCCAAAATGTTTTTATCTCTAAGTTTTTCGCTTTGAACTCTAGCACCTCTACAAATCCCTACTTCCCTCTGTGAAGGGCCTTTATTTTACTCTATGCAATTTTTATTTTTGAATTTGAGTCTCCATCTTCTCTTATAAAAGCACCAACTAGGAGGCACTATGATCGTACTTGATCATTGGGTGTAGTTAATATGCGAGTGTGTTTCATGAATGGATCAATGATTGAGCATAATAGGCTAGGGATAGCTTATTTTGGTGTTGATATTTATAAAGACATGATTGCTAGTTGATATGCTTGAGTATTTAAGTTATCATGTCAAAACTAGACTATTGCTTTGAACAATTTAAAAGTCCAAATGTCCATGCTATAAAGAAAAGAATATGATATGACATGTTAGGCAGCATTCCACATCAAAAATTCTGTTTTTATCACTTACCTACTAAAGGACGAGCAGGAGTCAAGCTTGGGGATGCTGATACGTCTCCAGCTTATGTATATTTTTTTATTGTTCCATGTTGTTATATTATCAATATAGGATGTTTTATAATCCTTCTATAGTAGTTTATATTATTTTTTGGTAGTAACCTATTGACATAGTGCCAAGTGACAGTTGCTATTTTCTGCATGTTTTTACATCGCAGGAAATCAATACCAAACGGAGTCCAAATGCTACGAAACTTTACGAAGATTTTTTATGGACCAGAAGACACACAATGGGCCAAGGCAGCGTCTGGGGGTGCTCGGAGGGGAGCACAACCCACCAGGGCGCGCTTGGAGGCCTAGGCACGCCCTGGTGGGTTGTGCCCACATCGGGTGCCCCCCGGACCGCCTCTTTGCTCTATAAATACCCCAATATTCGGAAAACCCTAGGGGAGTCGACAAAAAACAATTCCGGCCACCACAAAGTCTAGAACCACCAGATCCAATCAAGATACCATCACAGAGGGGTTCACCACTTCCATTGGTGCCTCTCCGATGATGCATGAGTAGTTCTTTGTAGACCTTCGGTTCCATAGTTAGTAGCTAGATGGCTTCCTTTCTCTCGTTTGATTCTCAATACAATGGTCTATTGGAGATCCATATGTTGTAACTCTTTTTGTGGTGTGTTTGTTGGGATCCGATGAACTTTGAGTTTATCATCAGATCTATCTTTTTATATCCATGAAAGTTATTTGAGTTTCTTTGATCTCTTATATGTAGATTGCTGCTAGCCTCGTATTTCTTCTCAGATATTTGGTTTTTTTGGCCAACTTGATCTATTTGTCTTGCAATGGGAAGAGGTGCTTTGTAGTGGGTTAGATCTTACGGTGCTTGATCCTAGTGACATAAGGGGTACTGACACGTATGTATCGTTGCTACTAAGGATGAAACGATGGGGTCTATCTCTACATAGATGGATCTTGTCTACATCATGTCATCGTTCTTATTGCATTACTCCATTTCTCCATGAACTTAATACACTAGATGCATGCTGGATAGCGGTCGATGTGTGGAGTAATAGTAGTAGATGCAGGCAGGAGTCTGTATACTAATCTTGGATGTGAGGCCTATGTAATGATCATGACTTAGATATCGTCATGATTATTTGAAGTTCTATCAATTTCCCAATAGTAGTTTGTTTACCCACCGTTTGCTATTTTTCTCGAGAGAATCCACTAGTGAAACCTACGGCCCCCGGGTCTCTTTCTCATATTATTTGCCTTTGCGATCTACTTTCCCTTTGCTTTTATTTTCAGATCTACTAAATCAAAATACAAAAATACCTTGCTGCATTCTATTCTTATTTATTTTATTTGCCGTTCGATCTTTCAATCTACTACAATTTTATTCATGTTCATTTGCCCATCTTGAGGCGCCGCTATCGGAAAGGGATTGACAACCCCTTTTACACGTCAGGTTGCGAGTACTTGTTATTTGTGTGTAGGTGTTGTTTACGTTGTGTTGCTTGGTTCTCCTACTTGTTTGATAACCTTGGTCTCACCACTAAGGGAAATACCTACTATTGTTGTGCTGCATCATCCCTTCCTCTTTGGGGAAATACCGACATAGTCCTAGCCGACATCAGGTAGCTAAGTGCTGAAGCTATATGATGTTGTACTCTGATGTATTTCAATTATGAAAATGAAATATATTGTGTGCTTAATATGAAACGTCAATTAGATGAATAAATTGATTATTAATAATAGGATAATTAGCCTGCTAATTGGGTTTTTCTATTGCAAACGGTTATTGAGAAAACACCGTGGGCGGTGACCTCAAGCAACGCACAGTTTCTAGGAATAAACCGTGTTGGATTAATGAACAATCACACACGACATCCTCTTGCAAATTTTTTGCATTAGGCCACCTGGCGCAAACGTTTACCACATAAAAACTATGTGTGATCGACATCATTTGCCACACAGTTTCTTCTACGCACCATGTGTGATGCATTCAATAACGCAAACGATAAAATTGTTAATACTGTGTGCAATGGAAACGCTATCACAAAAGATTTAACGGGGAAAATTGTGTGTGATGTACCTGCGAATAGAAATGTTTTCCTTGGATCGACTGTGTGGGATATATATACAAACAGAAGCATTTGGTGGGGACTGACTGTGTGGGTTGTACTTATGACCGAAAATGATTTTGCCGGTATAATTGTATTTTTTAGCACTACTATACGTATAACCGTATTTTATCGCTCGCCGGTCGCACACGACCTCATTTTGCCAAGCGTGTGTGCCAGGAGGGCATATCCCTGACGGTTTCTCGGTCGTGTGGGAAGGACCCCCCTATCACCCACACTCACTAGGCGACGGTTCCAAATGCCGTCACGGAAAGGGGTTAAAAACCGTTTGTATACCACCTCGCTGTACTAGTGGATGGCAAAGTGAACAAAGGTATATTTGATATACATGTTATTGATGTGTACCTTACTAATGCTCGTAGTAGCGCCTGGGTTTTTGATATTGGTTGCTCATATTTGTAACTCAAAATAGGAGCTGTGAAATAAACGAAGATTGACCAAGGACAAGGTGATGATGCGCGTCGGGAATGGTTCCAAGGTCGATGTGATCGTCGTTGGTACGCTACCTCTACATCTACCTTCAGGATTAGTTTTAGACCTCAATAATTGTTATTTGGTGCTAGCATTGACCATGAACATTATATCTGGATCTTGTTTATTGCAAGATGGTTATACATTTAAATCGGAGAATAATGGTTGTTCTATTTATATGAGTAATGTCTTTTATGGTCATGCACCCTTGATGAATTGTCTATTCTTGTTGAATCTCGATCGTAGTGATACACATATTCATAATATTGATGCCAAAAGATGCAAAGTTGATAATGATAGTGCAACATATTTGTGGCACTGCCGTTTAGGTCATATTGGTGTAAAGCGCATGAAGAAACTCCATGCGGATGGACTTTTGGAATCACTTGATTATGAATCATTCATACTTGTGAACCATGCCTCATGTGCAGATGACTAAAACTCCATTCTCTAGAACAATGGGGCAAGCTAATGACTTATTGGAAATAATACATACCGATGTATGCGGTCCGATCAGTGTTGAAGCACGCGGCGGGTATAATTATTTTCTGACCTTCACAGATGATTTGAGTAGGTATGGATGTATCTACTTGATGAAACACAAGTCTGAAACATTTTAAAAGGTTAAAAGAATTTCAGAGTGAAGTGGAGAATCATCATAACAAGAAAATAAAGTTTCTACGATCTAATCACGGAGGCGAATATTTGAGTCACGAGTTTGGCGTTCGTTTAAAACAATGTGGAATTGTTTCACAACTCACGCCACCTGGAACACCATAGCGTAATGGTGCGTCCGAACATCGTAACTGTACTTTATTAGATATGGTGTGTTCTATGATGTCTCTTGCCATTTTACCACTATTGTTTTGGGTTATGCATTAGAGACAGCCACATTCACATTAAATAGGGCACAGTCGAAATCCGTTGAGACAACACCGTATGAACTATGGTTTGGCAAGAAACCTAAGCTATCGTTTCTTAAAGTTTGGGGATGCGACACTTATGTCAAAAGGTTCAGCCTGATAAGCTCGAACCCAAATTGGAGAAGTACGTCTTCATAGCATACCCTAAGGAAACTATTTGGTACACCTTCTACAACAGATCCGAAGGCAAGATGGTTTTTGCCAAGAATGGGTCCTTTATAGAGAAGGAGTTTCTCTCGAAAGAAATGAATGGGAAGAAAGTAGAACTTGATGAGGTATTTGTACCTTATCTCGAATTGGAAAGTAGCACATTAGAGAAAACTGTTCTCGTGATGCCTAAGCCCACTAGGGAGGAAGCTAATGATGATGATCATGAAACTTTGGATCAAGTTACTACTGGACCTCGTAGGTCGACCAGAGCACATTCTGCACCAGAGTGGTACGGTAATCCTGTCCTGGAAGTCACATTATTAGACCACGGCGAACCTACGAACTATGGAGAAGCTATGATGAGCCCAGATTCCGATAAATGCCTTGAGGCCATGAAATCTAAGATAGGATCCATGTATGAGAACAAAGTATGGACTTTGGTGGACTTGCCCGATGGTTGGCACGCCATTGAGAATAAATGGATCTTCAAGAAGAAGGCGGCCACTGATGGTTGATGTCGCTTGAAGCTACGTCAGTATTTCCCCAAAGAGGAAGGGATGATGCAGCACAATGGCGGTAGATATTTCCCTCAGATATGAAACCAAGGTTATCGAACCAGTAGGAGAACCAAGCAACACAACATAAACAACACCTGCACACAAATAACAACTTCTCGCAACCCGACGTGTTCAAGGGGTTGTCAATCCCTTCCGGGGTACGATGCCTCAAGATAGGCAAAGGATGTGAGGTAAATTTGTAGTAGATTGATAGATCGAACGCCAAATAAAATAAATAAGAATAAATTGTAGCAAGGTATTTTTGGGTTTTTGGTTTAGTAGATCTGAAAGTAAACGCAAAGGAAAATAGATCGCAAAGGCAAATAATATGAGAAAGACACCAGGGGGCAGTAGGTTTCACTAGTGGCTTTTCTCGAGAAAAATAGCAGACGGTGGGTGAACAAATTACTATTGGTTAATTGATAGAACTTCAAATACTCATGACGATATCCAAGCAATGATGATTACATAGGCATCACATCCAAGAATAGTAGACCGACTCCTGACTGCATCTATATTACTCCACACATCGACCGCTATCCAGCATGCATTTAGTGTTTTAAGTTCATTGAGAAACGGAGTGATGCAATAAGAACGCTGACATGATGTAGACAAGATCTATCTATGTAGAGATAGACCCCATCGTTTTATCCTTAGTAGCAATGATACATACGTGTCGGTTCCCCTTATGTCACTAGGATCAAGCACCGTAAGATCGAACCCACTACAAAGCACCTCTTCCCATTGCAAGATAAATAGATCAAGTTGGCCAAACAAAACCCAAATATCAGAGAACAAATACGGGGTTATAAGCAATCATGCATAAAATATATCAAAGAAACTCAAATTATTTCATGGATATAAAAGGAGATAGATCTGATCATAAACTCAAAGTTCATCGGATCCCAACAAACACACCGCAAAAAGAGTTACATCATATGGATCTCAAAGAGACCATTGTATTGAGCATCAAGAGAGAGAGAGGAAGCCATCTAGCTACTAACTACCAACTAGAAGGTCTACAAAGAACTACTCACGCATCATCACAGAAGCACCAATGGAGGTTGTGAACCCCATCCGAGATGGTGTCTAGATAGGATCTAGTGGTTCTGGGCTCTGCAACTACTCCCCTAGGGTTTTGGGAATATTGGGGTATTTATAGAGCAAAGAGGTGGTTCGGGGGGCACCCGAGGTGGGCACAATCCACCAGGGCGCGCCTTGGTGGGTTGTGTTCCCCTCGGGGCACCCTCAGGCGCAGGCAGGGTCCATTATGTTCCTTCTGGCCCATAAAAAATCTCCGTAAAGTTTCGTTGCATTTGGACTCTGTTTGATATTGATTTTCTGCGATGTAAAAAACATGGAAAAAAAGCAACTGGCACTTGGCACTATGTCAATAGGTTAGTACCAAAAAATGATATAAAATGATTATAAAACATCCAAGATTGATAATATAATAACATGGAACAATAAAAAAATATACGTTGGAGATGTATCAGCATCCCCAAGCTTAACTCCTACTTGTCCTTGAGTAGGTAAGTGATAAAAACAGAATTTTTGATGTGGAATGTTGCCTAAATGTCATATCATATTCTTTTCATCATAGCATGGACATTTGGACTTTTATATTGTTCAAAGCAATAGTCTAGTATTGATATGATAACTTAAATGTTCAAGCATATCAACAAGCAACCATGTCTTTCAAAATATCAATGCTAAAATAAGTTATCCCTAGCCCATCATGCCCAATCATTGATCCATTCATGAAACACACTCGCATATTAGCTACACCCAATACTCAAGTACGATCATATTGCCTCCTAGTTGGTGCTTTTATAAGAGAAGATGGAGACTCAAATTCAAAAATAAAAATTGCATAAAGTTAAAGAAAGGCCCTTCGTAGAGGGAAGTAGGGATTTGTAGAGGTGCCAAAGCTCAAAGCGAAAATTGAGAGATAAAAACATTTTGAGGGGTATACTTTTCCCAGCAACGAAAACGACTTAGAGTTCCTAACACTTTCCATGCTAGATATATCATAGGTGGTTCCCAGACAGAAAATAAAGTTTATTCCTTTTTCCACCATAGTTTCACTTTCCATGTCTAACCGTATCCACGGGTGCCTCCCATACCAACACTTTCCAAGGAATTTATTATTTGACAACATAAAGTAAATTCATTTTTCATTTCTGGACTGGGCATCCCTAATACCTTTGCCTTACTCTCGTGCAATGACAAGTGAATAAACACTCATCATGAGAATAACACATCTAGCATGGAAAATATGAGCGTCCGCTCACCGCTCCCCAAGCGAAACGAACACACAAAAGAGAAGTTTATTTTGAAAATTAGAGATGGCACATGCAAATTTGCTTAGAACGGCAAAAGAATACCGTATATAGGTAAATATAGTGGACTCATGTGGCAAAACTGGTTTAAAGGATTTTGGATGCACAAGTAGAGATCATACTTAGTGCAAAATGAAGGCTAGCAAAAGACTGAGAAGCGACCAACCAAGAAAGAGATAATCTCGTAAACAAGCATTAAGCATAACTAACACCGAATAATGCACCATAAGTAGGATATAATTTCACTGCATGACTATTGACTTTCGTGCTTGCATAGGGAATCACAAACCTTAACACCAATATTCATACTAAAGCATAATTACTAATCAAGGTGACTCACATATCACATCATCATATCTCAAAACTATTACTAAGAATCAAGTAAATTTTGTCCAATGATCTTCATGAGATATTTTTTATATCCTTCTTGGATATCTATCACTTTGGGACTAATTTTCATGTGTTGCTTTTCATAAGCCCAAACAAATATAAGTGAAGATCATGAGCATAATTTTTCTTTCTCTCAAAGTAATTTAAGTGAAGCAAGAGAGAATTTCTCGAAAATTTTAATAACTCTCAAATAAATCTAAGTGAATCAAGAGAGCATTTCTTCAAAAATACTAATGACACCGTACTCAAAAAGATATAAGTGAAGCACTAGAGCAAGTCCATAGCTCATAAAAAATTTAAGTGAAGCAAAGAGAGCAATTCTAATAAGTCATGATATAATTTTGGCTCTCTCAAATAGGTGTGTCCATCAAGGGATCAAGACTTAAAACACAAAATAAAACAAGCAAAGACTCATATCATACAAGACGCTCCGAGCAAAACACATAGTATGTGACGAATAAAAATATAGCTTCGAGTAAAATACCCATGGTCGTTACAAGAAAGAGGGGATGCCACTCGGGAGCATCCCCAATCTTAGTTGGTTTCTTATTATTGGATAATAGCTTGGGATGCTGGGGCATCCCCAAGATTAGTCTCTTCTACTCCTGATTCCATCATCCATCGTATGATAACCCCAAAACATGAAAACTTCAATCACACAAAACTCAACAAAACCTTCGTGAGATCCGTTAGTATAAGATAATAAATCACTACTATAAGTGTTGTATCAAACCAATTCATATTTTGTTCTTGTATTATATCTACTGTATTCCAACTTTTCTATGGCAAAAACTCATCAAAGAAAACCATAGAGCCAACAAAATAAGCACACAACACAAAGAAAACAGAATCTGTCAAAACTGAATAGTCTGTAGCAATCTGACTATTTCGAATACTTCTGTAACTCCAAAAATTCTAAAAAATTAGTAAGACCTGCGCAATTTTTATATTGATCAACCGCAAGTGTAATGGGTATTTTATCACTCCCTGGTAAAAAGTGAGAATTATTTTCGTGAGCGCAAAAGTTCCTGTTTTTTCAGCAAGATCAAACAACTATTACCCAAGAAGATCCTAAAGGCTTTACTTGGCACAAACACTAATTAAAACATAAAAACACAATCATAACAGTAGCATAATTGTGCTAACACTCAAAAAAAGGAAGCAAAAAAGCAAAAATAAATTTTATTCATTTGGTTGGCTCCCAACAAGCGCTATAGTTTTACGCCCTTAGGTAGGCATAAGTCAAGGATCTAAGTTTTGTCATCTTTGGTTCTAGATCCATTAGATGTCCTCATGAATGATTCATATGGTGGCCTAATTCTTGTTCCAGGAAAGTGTTCCATAACCTTCCTCAAAGGAAATTGGAACTTAATATTGCCTTATTTCATATCAATCACGGCACCGATAGTCTGTAAAAACGGTCTACCTAGAATAATTGGGCAAGACGAATTGCAATCAATATCAAGAACAATAAAATCAATGGGCAAATAATTCCTATTTGCAATAATAGGAACATCATTAATTCTTCCCATAGGCTTTTTAATAGTAGAATCCACCAAGTGCAAATTTAAAGAACGTGATTCAAGATCGGTAAGACCAAGCACATCACATAAAGATTTCGGAATAGTAGAAACACTAGCACCCAAGTCACACAAAGCAAAACACTCATAATTTTTAATCTTGACTTTGATTGTAGGTTCCCATTCATCATGCATTTTTCTAGAAATTGAAACTTCTAATTCCAACTTTTCTTCAAAAGCTTTCATCATAGTATCAACAATATGTTTAGTAAAAGATGACAAGATTAAATAACCGTGAAGGGATTGACAACACCTTATGACGTTGGGCGCAAGTTGGTGTTTGTTTGTGCAGGTATTCAATGACTTGAGTGTTGTCTCCTACTGGATTGATACCATGGTTCTCAAAAGCTGAGGGAAATACTTACTCTACTTTGCTGCATCACCCATTCCTCTTCAAGGGAAAAACCAACGCAAGATCAAGAAGTAGAAGGCAGCTTGTTTCTTATGAGCAAGAAAATATTTTTCAGAGAAGTAATAAATCATATCCTAGGGACTATGCACACAACTAGGAGCAAGATTATTATACCAAGTCTTAGCATCACCCTCTAATGAGAACATAAATAACTTGAAAATATAATAGTAGCGAATTTTCTCATCATGAGCAAAATATGGTGGCCATATCATTGAGCTTGGTAAGATGTGCCACAACAGTTTCATTTTTATAACCATGGAAAGGATCATATTCAACCAAAGTGATCAACTCTAGGTCGATAGAGAATTCATAATCCTTATCATCAACAAAGATAGGGGAAGTAGCAAAGTTAGGATCACATTTCATTCTAGCATTCCAAGATTTTTCTTTCAGTTTGCATAATAATTTCTTAAGATCATCCCTCTCATTGCAAGCAAGAAAGTCTCTAGTTGTCTCCTCATCCATAACATAACCCTCATGTATCTTAGTCAATTCATATCTAGGAGAACTAGATCTAATAGGTGTTTCAATATTTTCAGTTTCAAGCTCTTCATCAGTTTCAACAATTTCATCAGCTTCAACATTCTCAAAAGCTTTAGTTCTAGCAAGTTGTTCATCAAGAAATTCACCTAATGGCACATTATCATCAAGCAAGGTACTAGCATCATCATAAGCATTATCTATAGTAGAAGTAGCATCATCAATAACTTGCGACATATCAGAATTAATAGCATGTGGTGGTGTTGCAAGTTTACTCAAAATAGAAGTTGAATCAAGTGCAAAGCTAGATGTCAGTTCCTTACCTCCCCTCATCTTAGAGGGAATATCTTAGTCTTGGTATCCTTCAGATTCTTTATAGTGATAGATAGATCATAATCCCAAGCGACTCAACAAATATAGGTATGCTCCTCGGCAATGGCACCAAAAAAAGGTCTTGATAACCCAGAAGTATAGGGGATCACAATAGTTTTCGAGGATAGAGTGTTCAACCCAAATTTATAGATTCGACACAAGGGCAACCAAAGAATATTTGCAAGTATTAGCAGCTGAGTTGTCAATTCAACCACACATGGATATTAATTATCTACAGCAAAGTGATCAGTAGCAAAGTAGTATGATAGTTTTGATAGCAGTGGTAACACTAACAATAATGATAATAATGCTAGTAATGATTTTGTAGCAAGTGTAATAGTAGCAGCAACAGTAGTAACTTAGCAAGATCAATATGTAGGAAATTCGTAGGCATTGGATCAGTGAATGCATTGCATGATATTCATCATACAACAGTCATAACCTAGGGCGATACAAAACTAGCTCTAGTTCATAAATATAATGTGCTCAGCGGGGTCCGTAAATAGTCATACATGCTTACGGAAAGAAGCTGCATGACATCGTTTGTCCTACTCTCTCGTGGCAGCGGGGTCCATTAGGAAACTAAGGGATATTAAGGCCTCCTTTTAATTGAGAACCAGAAAAAATCATTAACACATACTGAATACATGAACTACTCAAACTATGGTTATCACTGAAAAGTATCCCGACTATTGTCACTCCGGGGTTTACGGATCATAACACGTAATATAGTTGAATATAACTTGCAAGATCAGATCTAGAACATAGATATAATGGTGAAAACGTAAGCGGTTTAGATCTGAAATCATGGCACCCGGGCCAAACGTGACAAGCATTAAGCATGGCAAAGTCATATCAACATCAATCTCAGAACATAGTGGATACTAGGGATCAAGACCAAACAAAACTTACTCGATTACATGATGAATATCATCCAACTCCTAATTGAGCAGCGAGCTTACGAAGGAATTACTCACTCCCGGTGGGGAGCATCATGGTATAGCGATGAAGGAGGGTTGGTTATGGCGAATATCGAATATCCCCCTCTCCGGAGCCCAAAACAGACTCCAGATCTGGCCTCCCGATGAAGCACAGGAGGTGGCGGCGGCTCCGTATCGCGAAATGAGATAATTCTTCCTCCTTGACTTTTCTGGAAAAATAGGTATTTATGGAGTCAGAATCAGGGTCTGTGGGGCCACCAGGTGGGCACAACCCACCTAGGCGCGCGTGAGGGGGGGCGCCCTGGTGGGTTGTGCCCCCCAGGGACCCCCTCCGGTGGTTCTTGGCTCCAGTATTTTTCTTCTATTGTATAAAAATTCTCCGAAAAGTTTCATTCCATTCCAAGAACATTTATTTCTGCACAAAAACAACACCATGGTAGTTTTGCTAAAAACAACGTCAGTTCGGGTTAGTTTCATTCAAATTATGCAAATTAGAGTCCAAGACAAGAGGAAAATTGTTAGGAAAAGTAGATACGATGAAGACGTATCATTGAGATAGCTTAGTATTTCTCTCTGATCTATCAATTTGGTTTTGCCTACTAGATTGGTTTCTCTTGCAATGCGAGAGGTGCTTTGTGATGGGTTCAATGTTGCGGTGTCCTCACCCAGTGACAGTAGGGGTAGCGAGGCACTTATTGTATTCTTGCCATTAAGGATAAAACGATGGGGTTTATATCATATTGCTTGAGTTTATCCCTCTACATCCTATCATCTTGCTTAAGGCGTTACTCTGTTCTTATGAACTTAGTACTATAGATGCAAGCAGGAGTCGGTTGATGTGTGGAGTGATGGTAGTAGATGTAGGCAGGAGACATGTCTACTTGTCATGGACGTGATGCCTATATTCATGATAACTGCCTTAGATATCGTCATAACTTTGCGCTTTTCTATCAATTGCTCAATAGTAATTTGTTTACCAACTATATGCTTTATTCAAGAGAGAAGCCTCTAGTGAAACATATGACCCCCGGGTCTATTTTCCATCATATACTTTCAGATAAAAGCAAAAACCTAAAATACCTTGCTGTAATTTATTTATATTTACTTTATTTTGCCTTTTACTTATCTTTATATCTATCTCTATTAGGTCTCACTCTTGCATGTGACCATGAAGGGATTGACAACCCCTTTTTCGTGTTGAGTGCAAGTGTTTGGTAGTTTCTGTAGATGCATATATTGGGGATTTGCTCGTGCCTCCAACTGGATTGATACCTTGGTTCTTAACTGAGGAAAATACTTATCTCTACTTTGCTGCATCACCCTTTCCTCTTTTCAAGGGAAAAATGAATGCAAGCTCAAGAAGAGCAGAGGCATGGTCGTGCCTCTCCAAAACAGAAAAAGGCGTTTTCTCTTTTATTTTCCTTCCGTGAAAGGCACGGTTGTGCCTCTTGGAAACGAAAGGAAACATGTGTTATTTTTTTCGTGAGAGGCACAACCATTCTCTCTCAGAAATGAAAAAAGGACATTTTTTTACCTTGTTCCTTCCGTGAGAGGCACGGTCGTGCCTCTCAAAAACTGCTCTCGAAAAGGCGAAAGAAAACATTCTCCCGGTTTAGTTTTTTCGTTTTTTAAAGTTCATCAAAGTTTATCGACATGGATCTAGCTTTGAAGATCTCGATGCAGAGAATCCAACTGTGACAACAGTTCGAGATTGACATCACAGGGAATCCCTACTACGGTTGACGGGGCACGGGGCTGCAGAAAGAGCGGGTTTATAAGATCAATGCGGGGGAATTTTATCTAGGTTCGGGCCGCAAGCGATGCGTAATACCCTAATCGTGCTTTGGTGTATATTTGGTGTTCTTGAGTTCTTGAACTAGCTGCGGTGCATCCTAGCCCAAAAAGTCTGAATCCTTCTTCAGTAAGCCTCGGGCCTCCATTTATAGTCAAAGGGGTTCACCAGAGTGGCACACACGAGGTGGAAGGTATGTATAGTGTACAAGTCTATCTCCAGGAACCATATGACAAACACATTTAATGCGCTGCCGACATGCCCTCTTGCTTTATTGGGGACAACACATGAGCTCGTCTTGTCCGTCGTCGCCTTGCCTTGCTTTGACACGCGTCCAAGCTGACGAGGCATGCAGTGCCACGATGGCTGGTTGGCTGCTGCATTGGTGCGGTGGCAGGGTCATCTCAAAGATCTCCATGCCACCATGCAGGTGCTTGCCTGGTTGGCCTAGAAGCTGCATGCTGCCACGAAGGTGTGTGCCTAGTTGGCAGGCTGGCTGCTGCGTCGGAACGCCCATGGGGCAGTGAAACTTTGGTAAGTGTGGGCCTGGTTGTGGCCTTGCAAATATCCCCGGCAAGGGTCTTGCTGGGTTTCTGTGGTCGTCCCCAGCAAGGATCTTGCCGGGGGTCTTCATCTTCTGGTCCTTACCCTGTCTTGTAGGCCCCTGTTTATCACAAAGATCTACATGCCACCACGTAGGCGCTGATACGTCTCCAACGTATCTATAATTTTTGATTGCTCCATGCTATATTATCTACTATTTTGGACTATATTGGGCTTTATTTTCCACTTTTATATTATTTTTTGGGACTAATTTATTAACCGGAGGCCCAACCCAGAATTGCTGTTTTTTGCCTATTTCAGTGTTTCGAAGAAACGGAATATCAAACGGAGTCCAAACGGAATAAAACCTTCGGGAACATCATTTTCTCACCGAACGTGATCCAGGAGACTTGGACCCTGCTCCAAGGAACAAAAGAGGCGGTCACGAGGGTGGGGGCACCCCCCCTAGGGCGCGCCCCTGCCTCGTGGGCCCCTCGGTGCTCCTCCGGCGTACTCCTTCCTCCTATATATACCTACGTACCCCCAAACGACCAGAACAGGAGCCAAAAACCTAATTCCACCGCCGCAACTTTCTGTATCAACGAGATCCCATCTTGGGGCCTGTTCCAGAGCTCCGCCGGAAGAGGGCCGTCATCACGGAGGGCCTCTACATCATCATAGCCTCTCCGATGAAGTGTGAGTAGTTTACCTCAGACCTTCGGGTCCATAGTTAGTAGCTATCTCTCTTTGAATCTCAATACAAAGTTCTCCCCCTCTCTTGTGGAGATCTATTCGATGTAATCTTCTTTTTGCGGTGTGTTTGTTGAGACCGATGAATTGTGGGTTTATGATCAAGTCTATCTATGAATAATATTTGAATCTTCTCTGAATTCGTTTATGTATGATTGGTTATCTTTGCAAGTCTCTTCGAATTATCCGTTTGGTTTGGCCAACTAGATTGGTAGTTCTTTCCATGGGAGAAGTGCTTAGCTTTGGGTTCGATCTTGCGGTGTCCTTTCCCAGTGACAGAAGGGGCATCAAGGCACGTATAGCATCGTTGCCATCGAGGATAACAAGATGGGGTTTATTTCATATTGCATGAATTTATCTCTCTACATCATGTCATCTTGCTTAAGGCGTTACTCTGTTTTTAACTTAATACTCTAGATGCATGCTGGATAGCGGTCGATGAGTGGAGTAATAGTAGTAGATGCAGAATCGTTTCAGTCTACTTGTCATGGACGTGATGCCTATATACATGATCATGCCTAGATATTCTCATAACTATGCTCAATTCTGTCAATTGCTCAACAGTAATTTGTTCACCCACCGTAGAATACTTATGCTCTTGAGAGAAGCCACTAGTGAAACCTATGTCCCCCGTGTCTATTCTCATCATATCAATCTCCATCACTCTAATCTTGCTTTACTTTTTACTTTGCCTTTACTTTTTACTTTGCATATTAATACCAAAAATACCAAAAATATTATATCTATCAGATCTCACTCTCGTAAGTGACCGTGAAGGGATTGACAACCCCTAATCATGTTGGTTGCGAGTAGCTATCGTTTTGTGCAGATACGAGGGACTTGAGCGTGGCCTCCTACTGGATTGATACCTCGGTTCTCAAAATCTGAGGGAAATAATTATGCTACTCTGCTGCATCATCCCTTCCTCTTCGGGGAAAACCAATGCAAGCTCAAGACGTAGAAAGAAGGATTTCTGGCGCCGTTGCCGGGGGAGTCTACGCAAAAAGTCAACATACCAAGTACCCATCACAATCCCTATCTCTCGCATTACATTATTTGCCATTTGCCTCTCATTTTCCTCTACCCCCAATTCACCCTTGTCGTTTTATTCGCCCTCTCTCTCTCTATCCTCCCTCTCTATTTGCCTCTTTTGCCTGCTTGCTCTTGTTTGCTTGTGCTAGTTTGCTTGTTTGTCGCGATGGCTCAACCGAGAATTGGTGATCTTCAGCTTAAAAGGTTAGAGGAGATCGAAACCAACGTCAGGAAGTTTATGGTTTTGCAATTTGAGCATAATAATTTCTTTAGAAACAAGCTTAAGGAACAAAAAAAATTTATGAGTTATATGAATAAAGAGCTAGATGATATGTCTAAAGAATTTGATGGTATAAGATCCCAAATTGCTCGTCTAGAAAAGATGACTGCTGAAATTTCGGGTATGCAAGCCACCTTAGTTAATAAGATGGCTGCTAAACCCGATTCCAATGAAAATCAAGATGAAGATCTAAAAGTTATTTATGTGTCCCCTATTAAATCTTTATTTTTCAATATGAATCTTGATGAAACTGAATATGATCTTCCTTTACCTATAAGGCGTTCTAAAAATTCGGAGTATTTAGATCTTAATGATGAAATTGATGAAAGTGGGATTGACAGATATAAAAATCTAGATGTTGCTAAACCAACTATATTGGATTTCAAGGAATTTAATTATGAAAGTTGTTCTTTAATTGATTGTATTTCCTTGTTGCAATCTGTGCTAAATTCTCCACATGCTTATAGTCAAAATAAAGCCTTCACCGAACATATTGTTGATGCCTTGATGCAATCTTATGAAGAAAAACTTGAGTTGAAAGTTTCTATCCCTAGAAAACTCTATGATGAGTGGGAACCAACTATTAAAATTAAAATTAAAGATCATGAGTTTTATGCTTTGTGTGATTTGGGTGCTAGTGTTTGTACTATTCCCAAGACTTTGTGTGATTTGCTAGATTTCCGTAATTTTGATGATTGCTCTCTAAACATGCATCTTGCAGATTCCACTATTAAGAAACCTATGGTAAGGATTAATGATGTTCTTATTGTTGCAAATAGGAATTATGTGCCCGTAGATTTCATTGTTCTTGATATAGATTGCAATCCTTCTTGCCCTATTATTCTTGGTAGACTTTTCCTTAGAACGGTTGGTGCGATTATTGATATGAAGGAAGGGAATATTAGATTTCAATTTCCATTAAAAAGGGCATGGAACACTTTCCTAGAAATAAAATAAAATTACCATATGAAACTATCATGAGAGCCACTTATGGATTGCCTACCAAAGATGGCAATACCTAGATCTATCCTCACTTTTATGCCTAGCTAGGGGGGTTAAACGATAGCGCTTGTTGGGAGACAACCCAATTTTATTTTTATTCCTTACTATTGCTCGTGCTTAGTAATAAATAAATTATTTAGCCTCTGTTTTTATTGTGTTTTTGTGTTTAATTAGTGTTTGTGCCAAGTAGAACCGTTGGGAAGACTTGGGGAAAGTCTTGTTGACCTTGCTGTAAAAAACAGAAACTTCAGCGCTCACGAGAACTGCTGTGATTTTTATTTGAAGAGTGATATTTAGTTAATTCTTGTTGCAGATGATTAATAGATAAATTCCTCACGTCCATCGATTTATTTTAGAATTTTTTGGGTTCCAAATCTTACGCTAGCTACAGATTACTAGAGACTGTTTTGTTTTTGACAGATTCTGTTTTTCGTGTGTTGTTTGCTTATTTTGATGAATCTATGGCTAGTAAAATAGTTTATAATCCATAGAGAAGTTGGAATACAGTAGGTTTAACACAAATATAAATAAAGAATGATTTCATTACAGTACCTTGAAGTGGTCTTTTGTTTTCTTTCGCTAACGGAGCTCACGAGTTTTCTATTTTGAGTTTTGTGTTGTGAAGTTTTCAAGTTTTGGGTGAATTCTTTTGATGGATCATGGAACAAGGAGTGGCAAGAGATTAAGCTTGGGGATGCCCATGGCACCCCCAAGATAATCCAAGAACACCAAGAAGTAAAAGCTTGGGGATGCCCCGGAAGGCATCCCCTCTTTCGTCCACTTCCATCGGTAATTTACTTGGAGCTATATTTTTATTCACCAACATGATATGTGTCTTGCTTGGAGCATCTTGTATTATTTGTGTCTTTGTGTCTTAGTATGCCACAATCGTCCTTTCTGTACACACCTTTTGAGAGAGCCATACATGAATTAAAATATGATAGAATACTCTATGTGTTTCACTTATATCTTTTGAGCTAAGTAGTTTTGCTCTATGTGCTTCACTTATATCTTTTGGGCGTTATAATTTTGCTCTATGTGCTTCACTTAGATCTTTTAGAGCACGGTGGTGGATTTGTTTTAAAGAAACTATTTATCTCTCATGCTTCACTTAAATTATTTTGAGAGTCTCTTAATATCATGGTAATTTGCTTAATAATAATATGCTTGGTATTCAAGATTTGTGAAACTTTCTTTTGAGTGTGTTGAATACTAAGAAAAGATTGAAGCATGATAATTGTTTTGAGATATGGAGGTGATAGTATTAAAGTCATGCTAGTTGAGTAGTTGTGAATTTAAAGAATACTTGTGTTAAAGTTTGTGATTCCCATAGCATGCACGTATGGTGAACCGTTATGTGATGAAGTCGGAGCATGATTTATTTATTGATTGTCTTCCTTATGAGTGGCGGTCGGGGACAAGCGATGGTCTTTTCCTGCCAATCTATCCCCATAGGATCATGCGCGTAATACTTTGCTTTGATAACTTCTAGATTTTTGCAATAAGTATATGAGTTCTTTATGACTAATGTTGAGTCCATGGATTATACGCACTCTCACCCTTCCACCTTTGCTAGCTTCTCTAATACCGCGCACTTTTCGCCGGTATCATACACCTATCATATACCTTCCTCAAAACAGCCACCATACCTACCTATTATGGCATTTCCATAGCCATTTCGAGATATATTGCCATGCAACTTTCCACCATCTAGTTCATCATGACACACTCCATCATTTTCATATTGCATATCCCGGTACACCGCCGGAGGCATTCATATAGAGTCATATTTTGTTCTAAGTAATAGAAGTGTGATGATCATCATTACTAGAGCATTGTCCCAGTGAGGAAAGATTAATGGAGACTATGATTCCCCCATAAGTCGGGATGAGACTCCAGACGAAAAAAGAGGCCAAAGGAGCCCAAATAAAAAGAGGCCATAAAAAAGAGAAAATGCCCAAATAAAAAAAATGAGAGAAAAATAGAGAAGGGACAATGTTACTATACTTTTACCACACTTGTGCTTCAAAGTAGCACCATGATCTTCATAGTAGAGAGTCTCTCATGTTATCACTTTCATATACTAGTGGCAATTTTTCATTATAGAACTTGGCTTGTATATTCCAATGATGGGCTTCCTCAAATTGCCCTAGGTCTTCATGAGCAAGCAAGTTGGATGCACACCCACTTAGTTTATTCTTGAGCTTTCATATACTTATAGCTCTAGTGCATTCGTTGCATGGCAATCCCTACTCACTCACATTGATATCTATTGATGGGCATCTCCATAGCCCGTTGATACGCCTAGTTGATGTGAGACTATCTTCTCCTTTTTGTCTTCTCTAGAACCACCATTCTATTCCACTAATAGTGCTATATCCATGGCTCACGCTCATGTATTGTGTGAAGATTGAAAAAGTTTTGAAAAAGTTAGAGTATGAAACAATTGCTTGGCTTGTCATCGGGGTTGTGCATGATTTAAATATTTTGTGTGGTGAAGATAGAGCATAGCCAGACTAAATGAATTTGTAGGGATAACTTTCTTTGGCCATGTTATTTTGAGAAGACATAATTGCTTTATTAGTATGCTTCAAGTATTATTATTTTTATGTCAATATAAACTTTTGTCTTGAATCTTTCTAATCTGAATATTCATACAACAATTAAGAAGATTTGCATTGAAATTACGCCAAGTAGCACTCCGCATCAAAAATTCTCTTTTTAGCATTTACCTACTCGAGGACGAGCAGGAATTAAGCTTGGGGATGCTTGATACGTCTCCAACGTATCTATAATTTTTGATTGCTCCATGCTATATTATCTACTATTTTGACCTATATTGGGCTTTATTTTCCACTTTTATATTATTTTTTGGGACTAACCTATTAACCGGAGGCCCAGCCCAGAATTGCTGTTTTTTTCCTATTTCAGTCTTTCGAAGAAACGGAATATCAAACGGAGTCCAAACGGAATAAAACCTTCGGGAACGTGATTTTCTCACCGAACGTGATCCAGGAGACTTGGACCCTGCTCCAAGGAAGAAAAGAGGCGGTCACGAGGGTGGGGGGCGCCCCCCCTAGGATGCGCCCCCTGCCTCGTGGGCCCCTCGGTGCTCCTACGGCGTACACCTTCCTCCTATATATACCTACGTACCCCCAAACGATCAGAACAGGAGCCAAAAACCTAATTCCACCGCTGCAACTTTCTTTATCCACGAGATCCCATCTTGGGGCCTGTTCTAGAGCTCCGCCGAAAGAGGGCCGTCATCACAGAGGGCTTCTACATCATCATAGCCTCTCCAATGAAGTGTGAGTAGTTTACCTCAGACCTTCAGGTCCATAGTTAGTAGCTAGATGGCTTATTCTCTCTCTTTGAATCTCAATACAAAGTTCTCCCCCTCTCTTGTGGAGATCTATTCGATGTAATCTAGTTTTTGCGGTGTGTTTGTTGAGACCAATGAATTGTGGGTTTATGATCAAGTATATCTATGAATAATATTTGAATCTTTTATGAATTCTTTTATGTATGATTGGTTATCTTTGCAAGTCTCTTCGAATTATCCGTTTGGTTTGGCCAACTAGATTGGTAGTTGTTGCCATGGGAGAAGTGCTTAGCTTTGGGTTCGATCTTGCGGTGTCCTTTCCCAGTGACAGAAGGGGCAGCAAGGCATGTATTGCATCGTTGCCATCGAGGATAACAAGATGGGGTTTATTTCATATTGCATGAATTTATCTCTCTACATCATGTCATCTTGCTTAAGGCGTTACTCTGTTTTTAACTTAATACTCTAGATGCATGCTGGATAGCGGTCGATGAGTGGAGTAATAGTAGTAGATGCAGAATTGTTTCGGTCTACTTGTCGCGGACGTGATGCCTATATACATGATCATGCCTAGATATTCTCATAACTATGCTCAATTCTGTTAATTGCTCAACAGTAATTTGTTCACCCACCGTAGAATACTTATACTCTTGAGAGAAGCCACTAGTGAAACCTATGGCCCCCGGGTCTATTCTCGTCTCCATCACTTTAATCTTGCTTTGCTTTTTACATAGCCTTTACTTGTCACTTTGCATCTTTATACCAAAAATACCAAAAATATTATATCTATCAGATCTCACTCTCGTAAGTGATCGTGAAGGGATTGACAACCCCTAATCGCGTTGGTTGCGAGTAGCTATCGTTTTGTGCAGGTACGAGGGACTTGAGCGTGACCTCCTACTAGATTGATACCTTGGTTCTTAAAAACTGAGGGAAATACTTATGCTACTCTGCTGCATCATCCCTTCCTCTTCGGGGAAAACCAACGCAAGCTCAAGGCGTAGCAGGCGCTCCCGAGCATTGGTCTTGACGTTCTCGATGGCGTCATAATCCTCAGGCTCAAAGGTGGTGGTCTCAATGGTGATGGGCAAGTTGCCCTGGTAATGGTCTTGCGGGGGCAGTGTAGGTCGTCCCTGGCAATGCTCTTGCCAGGGGAAACCCATCTTGTCCCTTTCCTCTTCGCGCCTCTGGCTTCAGCGCTGCTCGGGTAGTCTTGTATGTTCGTTTCCTCTGTCCCGCCAAGCGTGGTCGCAGGTGCGGCTACGACCGCCCATGCACAAGTAAAGGGGTATAGAAGGCCCCTACTTTTGTACACCGACATGAGCCCCCGGGCGAGGGCCACACATAAATGCAGAGCGTTGTTGGGCTAGGCCGAGAACGGTGCACGGGCACGCGTGGCGGGGTTTTAACTGTGGTAGCTCCTCCGCCAGTTGTGCTTCCCCATGACCCGCGTTAAATGTGTGACGTGGGGGTCATGCGTGGGGCGGTTGCAGCATGCTTGTGTCACATCATGGTGAATAGTAAAGAGGCGTGCCCGCGTCTTCCCCATAAAAAGGTAGAACTGTAGGGGCGCTACTCATTTACCCCCTGTGCCTTCTCAAAATCGGAACCGCCATTCCCCTACTCTTCTCCGAACACAAGTCGAAGCTCTCACCCCCGCTCTCCACCGCCGTGCCCCCATTACCCTTGAACCCTCACCCCCTCACCTCGACGGCCAACGCACTCGTCCTAGGGACATGTTCAGGCCCCTGTGGGGAAGGGAGACATCGGGGCACCCCGCCACGCGCATCATCCCCACCGCCTTCGCCAAGGACGGCCCGAATCGGTACCCCTTCTTCGTTGATTACTTCTCCTGCGGGCTCTGCGCCCCTTTCTCCGATTTCTTCAATGACATTATGCATACCTACGTCTTTCACCTTTTTGACTTCACGCCGAATTTCATGGCGTGCATGGCCTTCTTCAACCATCTCTGCGAGGGCTTCGCCGGAGTGCTCCCCAGCACGACGCTCTTCCGCCACTACTTCTGTCCTTGCATCCAGCCAGGGGCTGCCATATCTTGCTACGTCACCTGGATCCCTAGGACCCAGGGCAAGGGCACGTACCCAGAAGGTGCCCAGAAGGAGCGGTGGGAAGAGTGGCGGGGCCGGTGTGATGTCTACTACACAACCTTCTTCTTGTAGACGATGTTGGGCCTCCAAGTGCAGAGGTTTGTAGGACAGTAGCAAATTTCCCTCAAGTGGATGACCTAAGGTTTATCAATCCGTAGGAGGCATAGGATGAAGATAGACTCTCTCAAGCAACCCTGCAACCAAATAACAAAGAGTCTCTTGTGTCCCCAACACACCCAATACAATAGTAAATTGCATAGGTGCACTAGTTCGACGAAGAGATGGTGATACAAGTGCAATATAGATAGTAGATAATGGTTTTTGTAATCTGAAAATATAAAAACAGCAAGGTAACTAATGATAAAAGTGAGCACAAACCATATTGCAATGCGTCGAAACAAGGCCTAGGGTTCATACTTTCACTAGTGCAAGTTCTCTCAACAATAGTAACATAATTGGATCATATAACTATCCCTCAACATGCAACAAAGAGTCACTCCAAAGTCACTAATAGCGGAGAACAAACGAAGAGATTATGGTAGGGTACGAAACCACCTCAAAGTTATCCTTCAGATCGATCTATTCAAGAGTCCGTAGTAAAATAACACGAAGCTATTCTTTCCGTTCAATCTATCATAGAGTACATACTAGAATAACACCTTAAGACACAAATCAACCAAAACCCTAATGTTACCTAGATACTCCAATGTCACCTCAAGTATCCGTGGGTATGATTATACAATATGCATCACACAATCTCAGATTCATCTATTCAAACCAACACAAAGTACTTCAAAGAGTTCCCCAAAGTTTCTACCGAAGAGTCAAGATGAAAACGTGTGCCAACCCCTATGCATAGGTTCATGGGTGGAACCCGCAAGTTGATCACCAAAACATACATCAAGTGAATCAATAGAATAACCCATTGTCACCACGGTTATCCCACGCAAGACATACATCAAGTGTTCTCAAATCCTTAAAGACTCAATCCAATAAGATAACTTCAAAGGGAAAACTCAATCCATTACAAGAGAATAGAGGGGGAGAAACATCATAAGATCCAACTATAATAGCAAAGCTCGCGATACATCAAGATCGTACCACCTCAAGAACACGAGAGAGAGAGAGAGATCAAACACATAGCTACTGGTACATACCCTTGGCCCTGAGGGAGAACTACTCTCTCCTCGTCATGGAGAGCACCGGGATGATGAGGATGGCCACCGGAGAGGGATTTCCCCCTCCGGCAGGGTGCCAGAACGGGTCTAGATTGGTTTTCGGTGGCCCCAGAGGCTTCTGGCGGTGGAACTCCCGATCTATTCTGCTCCCCGAAGTTTTTAGGGTATATGAGTATATATGGGAGGAAGAAGTACGTCGGTGGACCTCTGGGCTGTCCAAGAGGCAGGGGGGCGCGCCCATAGGGGTGGGCGCGCCCCCACCCTCGTGGGCAGCCCGGCAATCTCCTGGTCCAACTCCGATACTCCGTTGGCTTCTTCTGGTCCAAAAATAAGTTCCGTGAAGTTTCAAGTCAATTGGACAACGTTTGATTTTTCTTTTCCGCGATACTCTAAAACAAGCTAAAAACAGAAACTGGCACTGGGTTCTAGGTTAATAGGTTAGTCCCAAAAATCATATAAAATAGCATATAAATGCATATAAAACATCCAAGGTTGATAATATAATAGCATGGAACAATCAAAAATTATAGATACGTTGGAGACGTATCACGGTGGTGCTGGATTGAGGAGGCAGATCCATAGGAGTTCTGCCGGGTCCGTCGGTCGCTGCCGGTCCTCAGAACAGACTGGGGCGATGTCAACGCCAACGGCGAAAAGCTCACGGTGGCCACCACCAGGATCCATCGCCTCAATTCGGCCGGGCTCACCCTTGAGATGATTGGTGCTGACTTCATCCGCCGTCGGATTGCCCCACTGCACAACAAGGGGAGGCCGGCCTGGGACTTCAGGAATGTGGCTGACATCATGAGGGTCCATCCTGGCTTGAAGCACAATTTCACGGTGCTGCAGCATGCCCACCTCTGCCAAAGGCTTTTTTAGCTCAAGGTCGACGAGGCCGTTGGATTCGAGAGGATCGGCAAAGCCGAGAATGCCGGCAAGGCCGTGAAGGTCGTCAAGGCCGGCGGGTCTTTGTTTGGGTTGCCAGCGGGAGTGGTCCCGTTGAGCAAAAACTCTTGCCAGACCGCCAACATTGCTATGATGCCGGACTTCAATGCACACGACCTCGATCTAAGCTGGGCTGAGCCAGAAGTGGAGCGGCTGCGGGCCTTCCTTACCAACCTGTCGGAGAGGTATGTTCGTGACGAGCCGCTGCTCATCCATGACCCCACCAAGGCGGAGCTTACGTATATTTCCGCCAGTGTGGAGGAGGCCGAACTCGCCAAGAAGGCCGGCAGCATGGGCACCATTGAGGACCAGGCCGACACGGCCGCAGAGGAGAAGGAACTCGCCGACTGGGTGGGGTCTACCAGGGAGGCCAGCGGCACCGGCGCCCCCCTGTTGAAGACGCGGCCGAGCAGTCAGCTGAAGAGCAGACTGAGACGGATGACCCCCAGGCCCCGGGAGAAAATGTGTCCTGCGGCGGGCTAGCTCCGGCGAGCGGGTCCGGTCCGGTGGGACCATGCAGCGACAACAGGCTCAGACGTAGCCCGGGCACCAGACGAGGGCCGTAGTAGCAAAGAAGAAGGCAACGGTCGCCGCATCTTCCTTGTCCAAGCGGCGCAGGACCCCATCCCCTTTTCCTTCCCCTTCGGACAGTGACACGGAGGCCGATTTCGACCTCGGGTCCTTCAGCTCAAAGAGGATGAGGAGACCAGAGGAGGAGGAGTAAGCACCTCGCCCTTCATTGTCTTTGGCCTTCAGGTCGTGCTATGTTTCCTGACATGATCTCATCTTTACAGGGACATGGAGACGCTGGCCCAAAGGGCGGCAAAGAGGGCCAAGGCTTCGACGGGCGATAAGCCTTCGGGGAGCACTCCGCGCATGCCGACGATGGTGGAGATCAGCCCAGACCCCAACCCTCGACGCAACCCCCGCTTCAGCCCCCAGTGTAAGTCCATTACTCACTCCTCAGCGGCGGGTGCCGGGGCGGGGATTTTTGGTGGGATATTTCGCCCAAACTACGGATGTCGTGTTCTCCACAGGGACTGGACGATCAGCGATGATGCTCGCCTAAAGCTAGGCTAGACAATTTAAGTGACGATTACAGGGAAAATAAACCTAAAGTATCTAAGATCGTTTCGGAAAATCGGCGACAAAGTAAATGAAAAGAAGCAAAGGGAGATTCAGATTATACTCTCTGTCTTTTTAGTATTATTTTTTATTAGCATGAGAAACTAAAACAGTAACACAAAGAGAACACCAGGACATGAACACATATAGCAGAATGGAAATGGGTGACATTACAAACATATTTGTCACAGAGACTGAAAATTAAACACACACACACAGTTAGCTGGTACTGGAAGTTAACTAGTACTGGGGACTAGTACACAAGGTGAACAGACATATATGCTAGCAGAATACTAATTGATAGAACCAATATATAATAGATCAAGTATCTCTCAAAGTAACAAAATATTGCATGTTAATTAGTTCCAAAAGCAACAAGAAATCCACTATTCCGAACATAGAATTTATGACATGATATTTAACAAGTACGAACTGAACAAACTAGTTGGATCCAAAAACTTACCAAAATCTGGACCTTACAAGTACTACACATCTCCTATTATAGAAAATTCAGAGAAAGAGATAAGAAGCCGCAAGATAGATGGATAACAGAAGCTGTAGGAGATTGAGGAAGGAGCAGCAGCAGGTTCGTGGGGGAAGGAGCAACAGTAAAAGGTTCAGAGAAGTGGCAGGGAGCAGCAAGGTAGGCGAAGGGAGCAGGAAGTCGCAAGAAGAAGTAGCAACAACGTGGGGATGGAGAGAGGAGAAAGAGGAGCAGCAGGGGCGCAAGAAGAAGGGAGCAGCAACGGTGCTTGTAGAAGAAGCAGTAGAAGCAGCAGGTTCAGAGAAGAAGCAGCATTAGGGCTATGAAGAAGAAGCAGCAGGGAAGAGGAACAACAGTAGGGATGAGGGGAGGATCGGCAGAGGCGGCAGTGGAGGAGGAGTGGAGTCGCGCGGGTACCCAGACACCCGTCTGGTCGGGCGCACGAGGTGCGGCGGTGGAGTGATGGCACTATGGTGGAGATGGTGGCGTGTGGTGGAGCTGGTGATGTGCTGATGGACGGCGCTGGGGTGCGGTGGTGCTGGTGATGGATGCTGCTGGTGGATGAAGGCTGCTGGCGCGCCACCACGCCGGCTTGGCCATAGCGGCGGCCGGAGGTGGAGAAGGAGGCGGGGAGGAGAAGGGTGAGAAGCCAGGCCCGATTGCAGTGGAGATGCGGCTAGGGATTTTGATCCCCTCCCAATCAGATCTGAACGTTTTCACTCTGGCCCTCCTTCTTCCTTCTTTCTTCCCAAGTTGGTCCTACCATCTTTAGTTTGGCCTCTCGGTTAGTTCTTTCCTTCATGCTCAGCTCCTTGACTCCATCACTTGATCATTTTTAGTAGAAGAGTTTTGTGCCTTGTCGCACTTTTCTGCAAAATAAACAAGTTACTAGTCAACAATCCTTTTATATGATTTTTTTCATGCAATATTCAATAATTCTTAGCAAGAATAGATGGACACATGTCAACAAATGGTGAATTTGTGTGCCTAAAATATATATGAAATGCGCTTATCAAGTTCCCCCACACTTAAATCTTTGCTTGTCCTCAAGCAAAGGAATATGACAAGAGCAAGATAGTGAATAGTGAGATGACTAAAGAATGTCCAAGTGAAGTAGATCTCTATATAATGCATGCTTTGAACTTTGCTAGTGAAAATTAACGGTTAGGAGTGCTTCAAAGCAATAGGATACTAGTAGACTTGACCATTTTAAACTTTTACAATGATAAAAGAAGATCAACTAGTTCAAATGATGATTGTGCCAAAAGGGTTCCTAAAGAGAGCATGATCCCAAAAAAAAACTTATTACCCAGAACATAACATTATGGTTGAAGCACTTATTGCATTTGAAGGAAGTAATGATAATATTTTATCGGTCTCACCAAAGGAACATACCACCGATCCCGAGAACATGGTGTACACCTGGCTCGACAAATTATTAGTTTTTTTGTTTGTCTCCCCAAAGGAACATACCACCAATCAAGAGAACATGGTATACACCTGGTTTGACAATTACAATTTTTATTATTAACTACTACCCAAGCTAACCAGATTTCACATGCCACCGATCGAGGGAACATGACATGCTACTGTAGGTAGTCAGACTTATTTATTCATTATTACTTATCTTAAATGAATAACGCATAAGCACAAAAACATGAATCATCACTTCTCCATGTCTGGTTCACATGCTACCTATCCAGGGAACATATCATACTAGTCCATAGTGGTAAAGTGATTGCTCTCAATGGGAACACAATAGGCACAAACTCAGCATCTAACACTTAATGATCTAAGTGTATCAAGGTAAAAGTACAAAATGATTAAGTTTACTAGTGCGCTAGGGATTTGATCACTCAAAACTAATAGCTTTCACTACTTTCAGCAAAGCAAACAGGGTGTAGATCATTAGTTTACAAGGCATTCAACAATCAGTTCGCATATTCTCATCAAGCACCATATGTCAAAGGTGAAATTCAGTGGGACAACATTTAAGAAATGCCACAAGCAACCCAAATAGCAATTTAATTCAGCAAGCATCAATGGATGATGATTTCAAAATGGGTCATGAAACAGCTCACCGGGCCTTGATGATGTAGCACTCACATAATCACTCTCTGAACTGCAGCTCTTCTCCTTTTGCTTCCACATGCAAGCTCCAGCTTCTCTCTTCCATGTGTTCCCCATTGTTTCTCCTCATCACGATGCTCTGAGTCCGACAGGGTCCCAAGGAATGTCACCTCGAACCTGGTCAGCATGAAGTGAACGATGCAGGAGCAAAAACCTGAAAGAACACTCCACAAAAGAGACAATGCAAGTGATAGGGATAATACCCACCAAGTCATCAATCGTTTATCCAATTACATAAGCATAGCTATAAATCACATGTTTAGGATGGTATAAATCAGCAAGGTCGACACTAACATGAGGATGAAATTTGTCATTAAGCTCAAGACTAGCATGGGAATGATATGTTTCATTAAGCATAGGACTAGCACGAAGAAAGTAACTATGATCATCACAAATGAGAGTAATGCCACTAACAGGGTATATATCATCATATCCAAGCAAATGAGTTTTCAAATCAATCTTAATTGATGATATCATGTAATGCAAGGTAGTAGCAAAGAAATTAAACGGATGCATGTCATCTAGAGGATTAGATAAACCTGCTGCATCACGCTCCTGTATGACGATGGCAAAATGCATTTCTGGTTTTTCATCTTCAATCACATCAACTTCTTTTGCTTCTTCAAGAGTAATAGGTGATATGTCTTCAACTTTATCACTTTGTTGTTCGAGCTCTGGATCATCTTGTTCGTTTTCTTCAAGTATTTCTTCTTTAATCTGAGGTCTTTCTTCCTCTGGACTCTTGCTATCTTGCTCAGCTGGATGTGACGGTATTGGAACCTCACATGTATAAAGGGGAATCTCGGCAACACTCAGCTCAAGGAGGAAGGAGATAGTACTGCCAGCGTTGATGTTCTTCTCAATCTTCCTTACTTCTTCCACTAGCTCATTCCCACTCTTGATATTCTTCATTTCCTCTAGTATCACCGGCCTAATTGGATCATCTTCGGCACTCCAAGTGAACTCGAGACTAAGCAATGTGAGCTTGTCTATATCATCAAAATCATCTTGTGTGGGCACTTGTGTTGAAGGTGTTGGTTGACCAAATGGAGGACCATTTAACTCCATTGGCAACATCTCCCGGTGTTGAGGTATATGAGTAGGAGGTGAATAAAATTGTTGTGGTGCACAGTTGTTGCTCTCCTCTTCATACCTAAAGCCCTGCATATGATTACTAGAAGCAAACGGTGAGATCTCAGGGTTATTTCTCCTATATGACATATTTGGGTTTTTAGGCCACCCATTAGAGTAATTGTTTTGGTATGACCTAAGCTCTTGAGCGAAGCTCATGCCAAAACAATCTGGAGGGTGAGAGTAACCACGCTGACATTCAGCAGGCAAATGGCCCTGAAATCCACATATATGGTAGGTAGGAGCAACATAAGGATGGCCTCTAGAATAAGGATCATAAGAGCTAGGCCTATCCTCAAAAACTATTTCTCGTTGTCGAGCTATATCATCTAATTGATCGGAAATCTTACTTATCAGTTCTCAAAAACTTTCCGTGTTGTTTGCTGTCTTGCTCGCATATCCATGGTGATCTGAATAGTAAGCCATAACCGAGAAGATGGTTCTAGCCTGCAAAAAGGAAAAGAAAACAAAGTGGAAATAAACTAGAACAAAGGTTAGGAGTTAGAGATATATCACATATATATATGGCACAAACTAGAAAAAGAAGAAACACCTACTCTATAGCATAACACGGTCACTCGACACTAGTCCCCGGCAACGACGCCAAAATGATCGATAGTAAGTGCAGTGGGATATTTCATCCAAACTACGGATGTCGTGTTCTTCACAGGGACTAGACGATCAGTGATGATGCTCGGCTAAAGCTAGGCTAGACAATTTAAGTGACGATTACAGGGAAAATAAACCTAAAGTATCTAAGATTGTTTTAGAAAATCGGCGACAAAGTAAACGAAAAGAAGTGAAGGGAGATTCAGATTATACTCTCTGTCTTTTTGGTATTATTTTTTTATTGGCATGAGAAACTAAAATAGTAACACAAAGGGACCAATGGGACATGAACACATATAGAAGAATGGAAATGGTGACATTACAAACATATTTGTCACAGAGACTGAAAATTAAAAACACACACACAAAGTTAACTGGTACTGGGAGTTAACTAGTACATGGGACTAGTACACAAGGTGAACACACATATATTCTAGCAGAATACTAATTGATAGAACCAAAATATAATAGATCAAGTATCTCCCAAAGTAACAAAATATTGCATATTAGTTAGTTCCCAAAGCAACAAGAAATACACAATTTAGAACATAGAATTTATGACATGATATTTAACAAGTATGAACTGAACAAACTAGTTGGTTGCAAACACTTATCAAAATCTGAACCTTACAAGTACTACACATCTCCTATTACAGAAAATTCAGAGAAAGAGATAAGCACCTTCTTCCTTCTTTGGCCCTCCCAATCAGATCTAAACGTTTTCACTTTGGCCCTCCTTCTTCCTTCTTTCTTCCCAAGTTGGTCCTACCATCTTTAGTTTGGCCCCTCGGTTACTTCTTTCCTTCACGCTCATCTCTTTGACTCCATCACTTGATCATTTGTAGTAGAAGAGTTTTGTGCCTTGTCCCACTTTTCTGCAAAATAAACAAGTGACTAGTCAACAATCCTGTTATATGATTTTCATGCAATAGTCGATATTTCTTAGCAAGAATAGATGGACACATCTCAAGAAATGGTGAATTTGTGTGTCAAAAAATATGAAATGTGCTTATCATCTTTCCACATGACGTGCCACCGGGATTACCACCTATTCGAGGGATTGAGCATCAGATTGACTTAATTCCCGGTGCTTCGCTACCCGACCGTGTACCAATCTAGAGGAGACGAAGGAGATTATGCGTCAAGTCCAGGAGCTGCTCAACAAAGGTTATATTCGCAAATCCCTTAGTCCTTGTGTTGTTCCTATTATTCTAGTGCCGAAAAAGGATGGTACATCGTGTATGTGTCTTGATTGTAGAGGCATTAATAATATTACTATTCGCTATCGTCATCCTATTCCAAGGCTAGATGATATTCTTGATGAATTGAGTGGCTCTACAATATTCTCCAAAGTTGATTTGCGTACTGGATATCATCAAATTCGTATGAAATTGGGAGCTGAATGGAAAACTGCATTTAAAACTAAGTGTCGTTTATATGAGTGGTTAGTAATGCCTTTTGGGTTAACTAATGCACCTAGTACTATCACAAGATTAATGAACAAAGTTTTACATGCTTTCATTGGAAAATTGTGGTATTCAATTTTGATGATATACTGATTTATAGTAAATCTTTGGAGGAACATTTGGAACATTTATGTGATGTTTTTATTGCTCTACGTGACGCACGTTTGTTTGGTAACCTTGGAAAGGGCACCTTTTGCACCGACCGAGTATCTTTTCTTGGCTATGTTGTTACTCCACAGGGAATTGAAGTTGATAAAGCCAAGATTGAAGCTATTGAGAGTTGGCCGCAGCCCAAAATGGTCACACAAGTGAGGAGTTTTCTTGGCCTCGCTGGTTTCTACAAGCATTTTGTGAGAGATTTCAGCACCATTGATGCACCTCTCAATGAGTTTACAAAGAAGGATGTGCCTGTTGTTTGGGGTACCGCATAGGAAGAATCCTTCATGGTATTGAAAGATAAGTTGACACATGCTCCTTTACTCCAACTTATTGATTTTAATAAGACTTTTGAGCTTGAATGTGATGCTAGTGGAACTGGATTAGGAGGTGTGTTATTACAAGATGGCAAACATGTCGCATACTTTTATGAAAAATTCAGTGGGCCCAGTCTGAACTATTCTACTTATGATAAATAATTATATGCTCTTGTTCGGACCTTAGAAACATGGCAACATTATTTATGGCCCAAGGAATTTGTTATACATTTTGATCTTGAATCTTTGAAACACATTAAAAGTCAAGCAAAACTAACCCGTAGACATGCTAAATGGGTTGAATTCATTGAGACTTTCCCTTATGTCATTAAACACAAGAAGGGTAAAGAAAATGTTATTGCTGATGCATTGTCTCATCCTTATACTATGCTTTCACAACTTGACTTTAAAATATTTGGTTTGGAGAGCATCAAAGATCAATATGTGCATGATGCTGAATTTAAAGATGTATTGCAGAATTGTAAGGAAGGGAGAACTTGGAACAAGTTCGTTGTTAATGCTGGATTTGTGTTTCATGCTAACAAGCTATGCATTCCAGCTAGCTTCGTTCGTCTTTTTTTGTTGCAGGAGGCACATGGAGGAGGATTAATGGGACACTTTGGCATGAAGAAGACGGAGGATATACTTGCTACACATCTCTTTTGGCCAAAGATGAGACGAGATGTTGAGCGTTTTGTTGCTCGCTGCACTACATGTCAAAAAGCTAAGTCACGACCGAATCCTCATGGTTTATATATGCATTTGCCTGTACCTAGTGTTCCTTGGGAGGATATATCTATGGACTTTGTTTTAGGTTTACCTCGAACAAAGAAGGGGAGGGATAGCATATTTGTTGTCGTGGATAGGTTCTTGAAAATGGCACATTTTATACCATGTCATAAAGGCGATGATGCTATTAATGTTGCTGATTTGTTCTTTCGTGAAATTAGTCGCTTGCATGGTGTGCCAAATACTATTGTTCAGATCGTGATACTAAATTTCTTAGCCAATTTTGGAGATGTTTATGGGCTATGTTGGGGACTAAACTGCTTTTTAGTACTACATGTCATCCCCAAACTGATGGAAAAACTGAAGTAGTCAATAGAACATTGTCTACCATGCTTAGGGCTGTTTTGAAGAATAACAAGAAAATGTGGGAAGAATGCTTGCCTCATATTGAATTTGCTTATAATCGGTCGCTGCATTCTACTACTAAGATGTGCCCTTTTGAAATTGTGTATGGTTTCCTACCTCGTGCAGCTATTGATTTGTTGCCTCTTCCATCTTCGGAGAAGGTTAATTTTGATGCTAAACAACATGCTGAATTGATCTTAAAAATGCATGAGTTAACTAAGGAAAATATTGAGCGCATGAATGCTAAATATAAACTTGTCGGAGATAAGGGTGGAAAACGTGTTGTCTTTGCACCTGGAGATCTTGTTTGGTTACATTTGCGTAAGGATAGGTTTCCTAATTTGTGCAAGTCAAAGCTAATGCCATGTGTTGATGGTCCTTTTGAGGTGTCAGAAAAAATACATGATAATGCATATAAACATGAGTTGCCTGCAGATTTTGGGGTTAGTCCCACTTTTAACGTTGTAGATTTGAAGCCTTACTTGGGTGAGGAAGATGAGCTTCCGTCGAGGACGACTTCAATTCAAGAAGGCGAGGATGATGAGGACATCACTAACAAAGTAACACCCACAGCCCCTACTAATACATATACATGACCAATTACTAAAGCTCACCCAAGGCAATTAAATTACCAGGTACTTTTGTTTCTTGGTAATGATTCTAATGTTCGTGAGAATATGATGTTGCCTAAATTGGATACATTTGTCTTGCTTACAAATGAAGGGCCTAGCTTGGACAAGAAGGATGATCATTGAAGCAAGATCAATCATGGAGATGATGGCATGCGCAAGGGGAACAAAACGGAGTTATAAGTGATGATTTCAGGACTTTGAAGCCACCATAATGAGTTCGTGAAGCCTTGGACGAAATATACAAGATGTCACTTAATAAATTTAGTCCACAGGCTATTATAGGTGTTGCATCACCTTATTATTGGACCAATCCCATGTAATTTCGAAATACTTGAGTATAGGTTGTTTTTAGAGTCTGTATGTGTGGGGAAACAAGAGTAAGGGTTGGTTTCGGACCCCTCCTCCAAGGGCCACGGAATTTCCCCCTCTTCCTCCATATATACAGCCCTTAGGGCGTCGTTCAGACTTTGGGTTTTGTTTAGATTAAAGTTCACCATAGCTGCAACTTCAAGTACTTCGTTTGTGTTCAACGACCAAACAAAGACGTCATAGAACCCCACCTTCATTAATAAAGCTTTCCTCTTATATTTGCAATATCCAGATTGCAATCTCAGTTTCTTGCGTGTTCCTTGTTTGCTCGCAGGAAACATACCCTCGTGGTCAGGTTGATCGTGCTCTGACATGGTTAATAACCCCTCGGAAGTTGGTTTAGAGATTGCTAAGGCGCGACGTCTCACACGTTTGTAGTCGGATCATCAAAGTCGACTCGCCCAGAAAATAATAGCCACCATCTCATTAAAACATCAGGACACCTTCGCCTCTATCACTCTCGAATTCAAATGGCTGACAAATAAGAAAAGTAATTGAATGTACAAACATTGTATGATAGACAGGTGCAATGGATAGTGGGGAGTAAATGAGGGCATGAAATAATTCACTTTTGTATTGTCTAACCAAACAGGATAGCATGACACAATTTCACATATATGATGGCTAACTAAACAGGATAGCATGACACAGTTTCACATATATGATGGCTAACTAAAAAAGATGGAAAGACATAGTTCAAAATATGATGACTATGTAAACAAGATGACATGATATAACTACATAATGTGTTTATTAAATAGGTTGGCATGCCATAATTCAAAATATGATGTCTGTAAACACTAAACAGGATGAGATGATATAACTATATGGTGTCTTTATTAAATGGGTTGGCATGCCATAATTCAGATAGATGTTGTCTATGTAAACATGATGGCATGATATAACTCAAATATATGATTTATATAGTAAGCAAGTAAGCAGATGGCAATTGCATATATGATGTAAAAACTAAGCAATGCAAGACAATATGCATGACATGAGTAATATAACCCTGCCAAGTTTGAGCATAGACTTCAGGGGGAAATAGGACTAGTCATCAGTCTCTGAATCCTCCTCTGAGGAGCTATCTGTAACCAACAAGATGTCTGCTTCAACGGGTAGCATTGTCTTCTCTGAATATCTTGTTTTCACTCCAGATACTTCCATCACCTCTTCAAATGGCTGATGCATAGGAAGAGTAGTTGAATATACAAACGTTGTTGATAAATGGAACACGTAATACAAAAAAGGATAGCATGATATAATTCACATATATGATGATTGGCTAAACGGCATGGCATTGCATAATTCACATGTATAATTCCTTGGAACAAGATGGCATTGCATAATTCACATATAAAATGCCTTGGAACAAGATAGCATTGCATAATTCACATATATAATGTCTTGCAACAAGATGGCATTGCATTATTCACATATATGGTAATTAGACACTAAACAGGTGGCATTCACACAAAGCATGTCTAAACTAATCAAATGCCATAGCAATGCAAGACACCATATGCACGATATGAGCAACATAACCCTGCCAAGTTAGAGCATGCACCTCGGGGGGAAATAGGACTGGTCATCTATCTCTGATTCCTACTCTGAGGAGGTATCCGTAACCAGCGAGATATGCTCTTCGTCAGATAGCATAGTCTGCTCTGAAGACCTTGTTTTCACTCCAAAATTTTCCGTCACCGTGTCAAATGGATGATGCACACGAAGAGTAGTTGAATGTACTAACATTGTTGACAAATGTAATACATAATGAAAAAAAGAATGGCCTGATATAATTCACATATAAGATGACTGGCTAAGCAGGATGGCATTGCAAAATTCACATATATGATGCCTGGCTAAACAAGATGGCGTTGCATAATTCACATATACGATGAAGAAACTAAACAAATGGCATTCACACAAAGCATGTCTAAAACTAAGTAGACGACATATTTGATGTATAAAGTAAGCAATGCAAAGAAACCATATGCATAATATTACCAACATCAACATGCCATGTTAGAGGGAAGACCTCAGGGGGTAAATAGGAGTGGTCTTCTCCTTTTGAATCCACCTAAGAACAGTTTTCTTCCTCTTTATTACAATCTAAAATGGGTGGATGGGGGGGTGCCTTTGTGCCTACCATGGAGCGATGTCTGCATGAAATTTTATTGCCACACAAGGCTCGTCTCTTTTGCTCTACATGTACAGTTCCATTGTGTAGATTACGTAAGGACTGCATGCAGAAATCCAGAGTGATGGTAGCAACCTGTGGATAGACCCAAAACTAATGATACCAGGTAGATAATGGCTTTAGTTAAAAAAATACACATAATGGCTTCTTTACTGTTTGTTTCCCACCCAACATGAAACTCATAGTAGACACCAGAGATTAACCAGATAGTACATAGATACTATTGATTGCGGCCCCGATATGTACCCCACAACCATTTAAAACCTCACGTTTGACCACTAGTTTGGAGCCGACTTAGAGTCGTGAACAGGACGATAAAGTAGCATGTAATACTAAGCGATGCATAAAGTAAGCATACACGAAAGAGTGCGACCTCTCTTGCAGACCCATGTAGTCCTCGAGGTCATCTGCTCGGTTGATGATGGTAATGCAGTTGTCGTGGCTGCCGGTGGCGGGGAAGAATATCTGAGGCGGCGAAAGACAGTCTGGAGGCCGTATCCCTGCTGTGCTGGACCTTTCTGTCATGGGAGCAACTGAGCTAGGGTGGACGATGGCGCAGCAGGAGCGGGACAAACCACACAAGGTTTTCTTTGACAACTATTTTTAAGAGAAGTAATTCTATAAGGGCTTGTTTGAATTGGAGGATTCTAACAACACAGAGATAGGAAATACACAATAATAGGATAGGAATGCATGTGCAAAACAGAGAATTAAAAAAAACGGTATTTCTGCCAATCTGGGTGTTTGGTTCACGAGAATTGGAAGATCACGAGATGCCAAGAAGCATGGTGAGATTAAGTCAAACCATAAGAAAATGTATGGTTATAATGCTATTATGCTACTATCTCTTAGTCTTGTGCTTCATGAATAGGAATTTGAAAAGGAAGCCAAGCGGATATTAAAATTCCTATGGTTTTTATTTAAAGGAGACACTAAAGGAACAAATCCTACAATTTTCCTTTGCTCCATTACTTTGAACCAAATGCATGAATAGTAGTACCATAGGAAACTTTCCAATTCCTATGTTTTTCCTTCAGTTTTCCTTTCAAGCACCGGCGATTCTAGTAGGCAGGCATGAGCAGCGAAAAGCCTACACTCAAAAAATGTTTCTATGCTACTTCTACTACTTTGGACCCAGGCCACTATCGTACTAGCTCAACTCCCAGGCCCATCTACAAATGTGCAGCTCAAACACGCAGAGATAAATAATGATGGCATTCAAGAGAGTCCATCACGGATAGCTAAGTTGCCTTGTACCTAACTGCTTGTCATATTGTAGGAGAAACTAATCATATTTCACATTACTACTTGTGCTCAATGGACAATATATATATATGTATGTATGTATATATGACATGTAGAGTGTCGGTGGGAAACGACACCTATGGGGTCACTGGGATCCCTTCTACGGTCAGCAGGCGCGGGGTTGTGCAAAGAGCGGGTCTGGCGGTCAGCGCAAGGATCGTCTACCCAAGTTCGGGTCACGGAGACGCGTAATACCCTAGTCCTGCTTTGATGTATATTTGAGTGTTCTCGAGTTCTTGAAATAGCTATGGTGTCTCTCTAGTTCCAAAGATCCGAATCCCCCTCCAGTACGCCTCGGGCCTCCTTTTATAGACAAAAGGGGTCGCCACAGTGGCACACAGGAGGTGGAAAGGTGCATCACGGCTGAGTCTATCCTCTGGCACCGTCGGACAAACGCATTTAATGTGCTGCCGACGTGCCCATCTTACTTTATCGGGGATGGCAAGGAAGCTCATTCCAGCTGTCGCCACCTCGCCTGGCTCCGACGTGCGTCCGAGCTAACGAGGCGTTGTAGCACCACGTTGGCTGGCTGCTGGGCTGGGATGATGGCAGAGCCTTCACGAAGATCTGCATGCCACCACGCAGGTGCTTGCTGAGTTGGGGTGGAGGCCGCACACTGCCACGCAGACGCCTACCAAACTAGTTGAGCTAGCAGCTGCATGGGAGCGGCGATGGAGTCTTGGCAGACGTGGGCCTAGCTGCAGCCCCACAGATGTCCTCAGCAAGGGTCTTGCTGGGGGCCCGACAAGGGTCTTGCCGTGGCACTGCGGTCGTCCCCGGCAAGGATCTTGCCGGGGGTCTCGTGGATTTCCTTCGCAAGGATCTCGCCAAGGATTGTCGTCTTCTGGTTCTCATCTGATCTTGCGTATTTATGATCTCCACAAAGATCTGCATGTCACCATGGAGGTTCCTCCTGAGCCATGGTTTTGATGTGGATGATGGCGTCGGAAACCCTTGGGCTCAAGGGTGGCACGCTCTGCTGGCGTCAAGCAAGTTGCCCCGGCAAGGGTCTTGCCGGGGCTGCGGAAGCCACCCCGTCAAGTGTCTTGCCGGGGGATTCCATCTCACCCTCTTGCTCTCTTTGCGCCCCTGGTCTTAGCGTTGCTCTGGCTGTCTTGCACTCCGGCATCCCTCCTCTGCCCTGCTCAGTGCGGCCGTGGGCATGGCTCTGACTGCCCGTGCAAAAGTGAAGGGGTGCAAAAGGAGAGCCCCCACTTTTGTACACCAACATAGAGTAAAAAGTGATCCAACAAGTGTACAACCTATTTGCCAAAGCCATGTCGATCTTAGCGTGATTGGGTTGGTTGGTGAGGATGATCCGACATCTGGAGATCTTTCGGAGGAGGGTAAGAAGATCTTAGGCATCTGGAGATGGAGCCCGGGTTTACTGCTCCGTTGCGATGGAGGGTTTCATTGTTGGAGCAGCTCCGGTGAGTTGTACGACGGCGAGGCTGAAGCAGGACAAGGGAGAAAAGATTGACCTGAGTGGAATTCCAATAGCATCTCCAATAGATGACGTAAAATACATAACCACAAAGTGCTAGATGTAAAATACATCAGTCGATCATCTCTAAACTTAACTGTCGAAATTGAATTTAACCGTCGATACTGAATTTTGCTATTGAAACTGAATTTTATTATCGAAACTGAAGGCACTAGTAGCAGAAAAGCAGTAGCAGCAGCGCGTGCGAGAGCCGGGGCAGCTGGTCGTGTTGCAGCATGTCGAGTAGCAGCTGCAGGGGCTCGAGGGAGAGCAGGATTTGCTGCTCGTGCAGCAGCAGCGCGCACAAGAGTAGAGAAGTGGTAGCGTGCACAAGAGTAGAGCAGCAGCGCAAGCAAGATTAAGAGCAAGAGTGAGAGCAGCAACGGAAGCAAGTTAAAGAGCGAGAGTATAAGTGCGAGCAAGAGCAAGAGCAAGAGCAGTCCAGGCAGGCGACCGAGAGCAAGATCAGAGTAGCAGGACGAATGAGAGCCAAAGCAGCAGCTTCTCCTACTGATGTGGACATCGCCACCGAGGGAGCGACGCCATGGAGGAAGTGGCCGGCGATGCTGTCGTGGATGGAGCCGCACCATGTCTGCTCGTGACCGAGCGCCGACAGCACCGCGAGATCGAATCTAGAAGAAAATGTGGCGATTAGTATACACCTCTTTGGTGGCACCGATTAGGCCTCAGCTTCATCCGAGGAAACGACGATGATGCTGCTCTTCCGGTGGTGCAGGTGAAGACGGAGGTGTGGGAATGGAGGTGGCACGAAAGATGAGGGGAACATCGGGGCAGCTCCTTGGAGGTGGGGGACGGGGTGGCTGAATCGGCGGGACGACGAGATCGACGATCGATCCTCATCGCGTACGGTGGATGAGGGACGTCGAGGTGTTGCTGTGGAAGACATCGTCGGGGAAGATGCTCCGGCTGGGTGGCCGAGGGAGGAGGGTGTGGGGCTTCACGGGTTTTCGTAGCCTCGGTGTACGAATGGGTGGGCGGATGGGATGGGAGGGGGAAACCATGGCTTAGGGATGCGCTTGTCCGAAATGTGGGGTAAGTTATGAAAGTACCCCCACCGATTTGAGCTAGGCGGTTCTTTCGGTTCAGGGGTATCACGGGCATTTCACGCGTCGGGATTTCGCAGGACGTGGGAGTTTTCGCGCGCGTTGTAATTTTGCGATAGCAAGGCATGGGTTGAGATGGAGGGAGTTTTCGGAGAACAACGAGACAAAGATATATCTTAAATATTTCGGGGTAACAAGGTGCGGGTTGAAATTTTCGGACACGCCTAACGTGTACTGTACTAAATCAATTCGCACTTCCGTCGACGAAAAAACAAAAAGAAGTCAATTCACACTACACAAGAGAGTCTAGTCCCATGTATTGTAGAAAATCAATTCGCACTACAAATTCCATTCAAATCTTTGAATTCATGTTATGTTCAACTAAAATATTTCGCTACGTGTATAATGCATGCAACCCACTAATCAAATGAACGTTTTAGTTCATTCCAAACGTATATACTACCTCTTTAATATGAACTAAATTTGAATTCGTTTCTCTATTTGAATAAGATCTACAATCATGATTGTTGTGAAGTTAAACCATTTGAATTCATTTCTCTATTTTAGTAAGATCTACAATCATCATTATTGTCAAGTTAAACCATCATTTGTGTATTATCTTCATGGCACACCACATGACTATTGTCGAGTTAGATATGAACTATGTGTACTATATGAACTCGAACTCAATTTTTTGAATCCACTTTATGTTGATTTCAAATCATAGTACATTTCAAGCTCTAGCTAGATCTTCATTGTAACGCCCTGGATGCGGCTATATCTCCCACGTGTCGAAGCACGACTTAGAGGCATAACCGCATTGAAAGCAATGTCGCAAGTGAGGTAATCTTCACACAACCCATGTAATACAAAAGGAAAAGGGATACATAGTTGGCTTACAATCGCCACTTCACCCAATTACATGAATAAAGCATTACAACAACCAAATACAATCAGGTCCCGACTACGGAGCCAAAATAAAAGAAGAACCCCAAATGCGACAAAGGTCCCCGATCGACCCCAACCGGGCTCCACTACTGATCAACTAGAACGAAAACAACACAAAGGACAAGATCTACATCGAGCTCCTCCTGAGCTTGGTTGCATCATCTGCATGGACTCATCGGCACCTGCAAACTGGTTTTGGAAGTATCTGTGAGCCACAGGGACTCAGCAATCTCGCACCCTCGCGATCAAGACTATTTAAGCTTATGGGTAAGGTAAAGGTATGAGGTGGAGCTGCAGCAAGCGGCTAGCATATATGGTGGCTAACATAAGCAAATGAGAGCGAGAAGAGAAGGCAAGGCACGGTCGATAAAAGTATGATCAAGAAGTGATCCTAAAACAACCTACGTCAAGCATAACTCCAACAACCGTGTCCACTTCCCGGACTCCGCCGGAAAGAGACCATCACGGTTACACACGCTGTTGATGCATTTTAATTAAAGTCAACTTCAGGTTTTCTACAACCGGACGTTAACAAATTCCCATCTGCCCGTAACCGCGGGCACGGCTTTTGAAAGTTCAAATCCCTGCAGGGGAGTCCCAACTTAGCCCATGACAAGCTCTCACGCTCAACGAAGGAATAGACCTCCTCCCGATACATTCCGATCAGACTCGGTATCCCGGTTCTTCAAGACATCCTCGACAATGGTAAAACAAGTCCAGCAAGACCGCCCGATGCGCCGACATCCTGATAGGAGCTGCACATATCTCGTTCTCAGGGCAACACCGGATGAACACTACGTACGGCTAAAACCAGCCCTCAAGTTTCCCCGAGGTGGCGCCGCAAGTGGCTCTAGTTTGGACCAACACTTAGACAAGCACTGGCCTGGGGGGGTTAAAATAAAGATGACCCTCGGGATGCGCGACTCCCAAGGGAAAAAGGCTAGGTGGCGAAAGGTAAAACCATGTTTGGGCCTTGCTGGAGGAGTTTTATTCAAAGCGAACTGTCAAGGGGTTCCCATTATAACCCAACCGCGTGAGGAACGCAAAATCCGGGAACATAACACCGATATGACGGAAACTAGGGCGGCAAGAGTGGAACAAAACACCAGGCATAAGGCCGAGCCTTCCACCCTTTACCAAGTATATAGATGCATTAATTAAATAAGAGATATTGTGATATCCCAACAAAATATATCCATGTTCCAACATGGAACAAGCTCCAATCTTCACCTGCAACTAACAACGCTATAAGAGGGGCTGAGCAAAGCAGTAACATAGCAAAACAATGGTTTGCTAGGACAAGGTGGGTTAAAGGCTTGGTTCAACAATATAGGAGGCATGAAAAGCAAGTGGTAGGTATCGCAGCATAGGCATAGCAAAAGAGCGAGCAACTAAGCAAGCAAAGTTAGAAGTGATTTCGAGGGTATGATCATCTTGCCTGAAATCCCGCAAGGAAGAAAAACGAGTCCATGAAGAAGACAAACGGACGTAGTCGAACGGTTCCTCACAAACGCGACGTTACCGGAACCAACCCGAAGAAGCAAACAACGGAAAGAAGCACACAACATAGTAAACAACCAACACAAGAACATGGTATGATATGCGAGATGCGGTATGCGATGCATGTGCATGAATTGACAAGGAATGATTGAACCTGGACTCAACTTGGAAATCCAAGTGTGCCGCTGGAAAGATGAGATGAAATCGCTTGAAAACGATATAAAGATCACCGGAATCGGAGTTACGGTTTGGAAGTGGAAGTGCTAAGTCCCTGAAATCAGCATTACCAAGTGCCTCACTTTGCAAGCTTGTGCTAGTCATCACACACATCACAAAAATACATGGGTTGCACCTCTGGAAAGATGGCAAAACCCTTAACAAAACATATGTAGAGCTCATGGGCATATCACGCACACAATAATCATGGCAAAAAGGACAAATATCTAAATGGAGAGCAACAGATCTGACAATTATCTCAAGTAGCACTCTTCTAACAGTATTTCGGGCATCAAGATGAACTCAAATGAAAATGATGCAATGAGACGAAATGATGTACTCTCTGAGACGAACAATTTTATATGCTACATGCATGAATCGGAGCTATGGATGCAAAGTTACGATGCGATGAAGATGGGCACATGAATCTGAAATCTCAGGACTTGGAAGAAATTTACTACGTCCAGATCTAGGGTTTCGCATGGTTTTCGATGCAGCGGCGGATCTGGCCGGAGTTAGCGCCGGAGACCGGCGGCGGGGCTCGAGGTCGCCAGCGGGAAGGAGGCGAGGCGCGGTGGCGCATGGCCACGGCGAGCACGGCGAGGCTGCGGCGGAGGCAGGCGCCTCGGGCGCGGGAGGTAGGCGAGGCGGGGCGGCGCGGCGAGGTGCGAGGCGGCGGGGCGCGGCGAGGTGCGAGGCGGTGGGGCGCGGTGGCTGGAGGCGAAGGCAGCGAGGCGGCGGGGCTGCAGGGTTCAATGCGGCGGTGTCGGGCGGATGGGCTCGAGGGGCCCGAATTGGGCCTCGCCGGGCCGGCGGTGGCGGCGGGCGGCGGAGCCACGTGGAGGCTACGGATTGGACGCGGGCGGGGTGCGGACATGTCCGGCGCGGGAGCGGATGTGTCCGTCGGCGCGAGAAGGTGGGATCTAGGGTTTCGTCCGTGAAAATGGACGGGGTGCACATATTTATAGGTAGCGGGAGCTAGGAGAGTCCAAATGAGGTGCGGTTTTCGGCCACACGATCGTGCTCGAACGCTCTATATCATAGAAGCGGTTTAGGTGGGTTTTGGGCCACTTTGAAAGGGTGTTGGGCTGCAACACACACGAGGCCTTTTTGGTCCCTCGGTTAACCGTTGGAGCATCAAACGAAGTCCAAATGGTACGAAACTTGACAAGCGGTCTACCGGTAGTAAACCAAGGCCGCATGACAAGTCTCGGTCCAATCCAGAAATGTTTAACGCCCACACACGAGAAGAAGGTAGAAATGACCACCGGAGGAGAACGAAGCGCCGGAATGCAAAACGGACAACGGGGAAAATGCTCGGATGCAAGAGACAAACATGTATGCGAATGAAATGCACAAGATGACATGATATGCAATGCATGACACGCAAGCAATGACAAGGCAACAACAGCGAATAAGCGGAGGACACCTGGCACATCGGTCTCGGGGTATTACAACACTTCACCACTACGAGAGGATCTTGTCCCGAGATCTAGAATGGCACCGGAGGGACAGGGAAGAGGAAGAGAAGAAGTAAAACTAAGTTGCTCCTTTGACAAACGAGTGAAACCAAAGAACCTTGAAAAGGTTAAGCCATATCGAGAAAAGAATACAATGGAGATGAACGAAGCTGAAAGCACTCCGGTAGGGAAGCGGAATAAGGAATTACAAATTTGGACAGCACTTCGAATGAAAAGACATGAAAGACTTGATAAAATGAAAGATATTGAGCAAAGGGGCACAACACTCCGGTTAAGAGGATAAGCATGATAAGGACAAGAAGAAGGTTTGAAGAGAGCAGCAACACAATTCCTCCGGGAGAGAGTAATAGAAGATAGATGATAAAATAAAGAATGAGGAAGAAAATGCCACTCACAGAAAAAGAATTGGATTGGAATGAACAAGTTGATGAGAAAGCTATATCACCGGGAGGATAATGAAGAACTTGGGTCAATTATGAGCACCACAGATAGCAACAATCCTTAGGGAAAGCTTTAGGTGAAAAATAACTCAAGATAGCTCCAACGATGAGATTGAAGGATTAAAATATCTCATTCTTGACAACATGTGAATCATGAAAAATGAACTCAAATTATCAACAATGACATAATACCACCTCCAATGATATGGAAGAAAGAATTGCACTCCGGATAGCAAGATGAAGAAAACTTGAGCTTCTTAGCAAAGACTGTCGACGAACACTTTGAGAAGGAATTAAATCCTTGATGAATCCATCATGTAGAACCTTCATGAAGAACTCCGGTAAACAAAAGATAGCGAAAAGAAAGAGAAGTTGAAAGCACAAGGTGAAGCCTTGCAATGATTTAGATGGAGCTTCGCGACGAGATAATGCGGAAAAGCTTGGAACTCCAGAAAAGAAAAGATAAGCATCTCGAACTGAGAATGTGATACGACGAACCACTCCGGAAAAGAAATTGAATAAACTTGATGAAACAAGAATAAGAATTATGTTATGCGTATCCTTCACCAATTTAATTGATGACGAGCAAATGGATTTGGCACACAACTTATTCTCGTAGCAAGGATAGCGCAAACTTGAGAAGGTCTTGAACGACCCACCGGTAGAATAGAAACAACGAATAAATTGATAAGGAAGAGAAATCTTGAACGAACCACCGTAAGAATTGAAAATGAACGGAGAGGAGATAAAGAAACACCGGGAAGAATTATGAAATGAACGAAGATACTAGAGAGGATTTAGATACAAGAGAACGAAGAGATCACGAGCCGATTAGAGGATATTTGAACGATGCACCGGTAAGATTTAGAGAAAAAGATCTGAAAGCTGAGAATGAATAATTATGAGATGATGGCCTCCAGAGAATCAAATTGAAAAGACTCCTGAATTACACCGGGTGGGTGAAAAGAATTCTCACAATCGAATACAATTATGAGAGGATGGCAACAATCTAGAATCACGAATCTTGAAAAGAATGAAGCGAGATTGAGAGAAAAATCTTCTTCGATCTTCAAATACAGAGAATGACGATGAGAGACACTACCATGAATTATTGAGACACTCCGGGATGATTAAAAGAGGAGAGGTTGAGCCAACGATGAAAAGAATTGTGAAAGATCTAGGAGAAGGCATTTGACTGATGATAACTCATTCTTACGTCAAACTTGTAAAAGAATTTGAGAGTAACACCGGGAAAATAAGAAGAGTCAGGTAAGATCCTGGAAAAAGACCTGTGGGTTAGGGCCCACTCAAAAGAAAACACCATTGAAAAGATTTAAAAGAGAGGTTGCTCCGGTTGAATTAAAATGGTTTGAAAGAGATAACAACCTCGGATTAGGTTTGAACGGATCTTGAAGGAAAAGACGAGCCTTCCGAGATATCTTCAGCACTCCCGAATAATTGAATAGCGAGAAATGAATGAATATGATGAGCACCAGTATGATAAAACTTCTGAAACGAGGAAAAGATATGATCAACACCAAAAGCTTGTATTGAAACCACCGGAGAAGAATAGAATGAAGAATGACGAACTTGGAGCTCCATTAGAATCTTCATGAGAATCGCCAGATAAGGATATTGACGGAAAAAAAGAATGGAGAGACTTCACAAGAATAAAGGGGTACTTGATAAAGAAATCCGAGTCCTTGAGGAAAAAGGGTGGGTGGGCAGGAAAAACAAAGGCAACTTGGAGACGGATGAAACAAACACCGTTGCGAAGAACTGATCAATGATCTTGCAGAAGTTGAAATGATCAGATCCACTTGAAGAGAAACACGCCGGTTGAAAAAGGATTGAGATGACAATCTCGATTATCATGAAGGATTGGTATTCACATCGGAGTATGAGAACACCGCTTAGGGAAGGTATGGAATCAACATTTGACATTGAAACAACTCGAATACCACAACTCAAAACAAAACAAGGATTGGCTTGCAGAATAAGCTGGAACAAACATATGATAGAGATTTCGTCCGAAGTTTTTGTGGTGGGGCCTCCATGGGCTCGATCGTACAACACCATTATGTACAAGGCAGTGCACATGACATACAAAGCGTCCCCGAGTCGGCATAGCCAAGGACTCTTTAAGACACAACGAGACCACTGTAAAACCGATCGTGAATAGGCGGACCACTAGACGTCGAACCCCAATTTCATATCATACATCTGTTGGAAAGATATCCTAAGAGCTACTTGAATTCCCACCTATGAAACTCCCGAACCTTTCCGGTTATGCAATCAGGTGTTGGGGATACAGGGGAAGCATAATATCTCACCCAAATCTAGCAAATCCTACATCTAGCTGTATCCATCCCTCAACACATAACCGAGAAAAATTTCGGAAACCATCTACCTCAACCTTCGAAAAGCATCCGCTATACAAGTTATGGCAATACTCCTGAACTCCCACCCCAATACTGGGTGGCGTCGAGGTTATCTCACCAACGAACTGCATAAAAGAGATTTTCGATGTCGGCGTACTAAACTCAGGTATTCCAGAACTGCAACAATAAAATTATGACGACAACACCTCAGAGCTCAACTCCCCGGGACACTTCCACAAAACCCCTGACAGGAGGCACCAAGACAATGTTCTCATCATAAAACCATCGGAACGATTCCAAGATACCCGCGTGATCCTAAAATTTTTTTTAGTGAAATTTGAGAAGAGAAGAGTCAAAACTCTACGTCAGGATGCCTTACAAGAGCGATGAGGAGACTGGGAAGTAAAAATAATTCCTAAACTCTCCGATATATAATTCCTAAATGACTCAAAACATTTTTCTAGACTCAACTCGGCCGCTAAAAACGATCAAGCAATGGGGCTCCTAAGGTCGGGGAAGGCTCTGATTACCAACTTGTAACGCCCTCGATGCAGCTATATATCCCACGTGTCGAAGCACGACTTAGAGGCATAACCGCATTGAAAGCAATGTCGCAAGTGAGGTAATCTTCACACAACCCATGTAATACAAAAGGAAAAGGGATACATAGTTGGCTTACAATCGCCACTTCACCCAATTACATGAATAAAGCATTACAACAACCAAATACAATCAGGTCTCGAATACGGAGCCAAAATAAAAGAAGAACCCCAAATGCGACAAAGGTCCCCGATCGACCCCAACTGGGCTCCACTACTGATCAACTAGAATGAAAACAACACAAAGGACAAGATCTTCATCGAGCTCCTCCTGAGCATGGTTGCGTCATCTGCACGGACTCATCGGCACCTGCAAACTGGTTTTGGAAGTATCTGTGAGCCACATGGACTCAGCAATCTCGCACCCTTGCGATCAAGACTATTTAAGCTTATGGGTAAGGTAAAGGTAAGAGGTGGAGCTGCAGCAAGCGGCTAGCATATATGGTGGCTAACATACGCAAATGAGAGCTAGAAGAGAAGGCAAGGCACGGTCGATAAAAGTATGATCAAGAAGTGATCCTAAAACAACCTACGTCAAGCATAACTCCAATAACCGTGTCCACTTCCCGGACTCCGCCGGAAAGAGACCATCACGGTTACACACGCTGTTGATGCATTTTAATTAAAGTCAACTTCAGGTTTTCTACAACCGGACGTTAACAAATTCCCATCTGCCCATAACCGCAGGCATGGCTTTTGGAAGTTCAAATCCCTGCAGGGGAGTCCCAACTTAGCCCATGACAAGCTCTCACGGTCAACAAAGGAATAGACCTCCTCCCGAGACATTCCGATCAGACTCGGTATCCCGGTTCTTCAAGACATCCTCGACAATGGTAAAACAAGTCCAGCAAGACCGCCCGATGCGCCGACATCCTGATAGGAGCTGCACATATCTCGTTCTCAGGGCAACACCAGATGAACACTACGTACGGCTAAAACCAGCCCTCAAGTTTCCCGAGGTGGCGTCGCAAGTGGCTCTAGTTTGGACCAACACTTAGACAAGCACTGGCCCGGGGGTGTTCAAATAAAGATGACCCTCGGGATGCGTGACTCCCAAGGGATAAAGCCTAGGTTGCGAAAGGTAAAACCAAGTTTGGGCCTTGCTGGAGGAGTTTTATTCAAAGCGAACTGTCAAGGGGTTCCCATTATAACCCAACCGCGTGAGGAACGCAAAATCCGGGAACATAACACCGATATGACGGAAACTAGGGCGGCAAGAGTGGAACAAAACACCAGGCATAAGGCCGAGCCTTCCACCCTTTACCAAGTATATAGATGCATTAATTAAATAAGAGATATTGTGATATCCCAACAAAATATATCCATGTTCCAACACGGAACAAGCTCCAATCTTCACCTGCAACTAACAACGCTATAAGAGGGGCTGAGTAAAGCTGTAACATAGCCAAACAACGGTTTTCTAGGACAAGGTGGGTTAAAGGCTTGGTTCAACAATATAGGAGGCATGAAAAGCAAGTGGTAGGTATCGCATCATAGGCATAGCAAAAGAGCGAGCAACTAAGCAAGCAAAGATAGAAGTGATTTCGAGGGTATGATGATCTTGCCTGAAATCCCGCAAGGAAGAAAAACGAGTCCATGAAGAAGACAAACGGACGTAGTCGAACGGTTCCTCACAAACGCGATGTTACCGGAACCAACCCGAAGAAGCAAACACCGGAAAGAAGCACACAACATAGTAAACAACCAACACAAGAACATGGTATGATATGCGAGATGCGATATGCGATGCATGTGCATGAATTGACAAGGAATGATTGAACCTGGCCTCAACTTGGAAATCCAAGTGTTCCACTGGAAAGATGAGATGAAATCGCTTGAAAACGATATAAAGATCACCGGAATCGGAGTTACGATTTGGAAATGGCAAGCAATTCAAATATGACACCGGTCTACGATTCACAGCAAGTAGCCATCTAAATGCAACGAGATGAACATGCTACAGCACCCAAACATGACAACAAAATACATGGCAGGGATGCATTCAAGATTCTTAACAAAAGTCTAGCACTGAGCTACGGCCAATTCATCCATTAACAGGTTCAAACAAGCATGACAAAAATGCATATGGTAAACAGATTTTAGACTTAGTGAAATTAACACAAGTCTGGGATTTTAGATCAGGTAGCTCACTTTGGAGCATCAAAACTATATGCTACAGGACCTGAACATGGCAAAATAAAGCATGCCATGGATCTACTCAAAGAGCTTAACAAAAGTCCCTTAGTGACCTTGAGCGAAAAGGTATCAGAAAATACAATTGCAAGCATGTGAACATGGCAAAAACATAACCAGATCACAAACTTAGTGAAAACTGGAGCATGCTAAAAACAGATATCAAGTAGGCATGTTTACGAGCTCGATGCACTCACTACAGAGCAAGTCATGACAATCTAAGCATACACCCGTCAAGAATACACAAAATGCAAGATAGACATGGCAAGAACAATAGCATAGCATGCACGGATCAACTACAACATCCTCGGCAAAATCGCTAACAAGTAGACAATCTGCCCAGATTCACGAAGTAGCAAAAGTAGAGCTCGATTGACTCAAGCTAGGGTGCTCCATAATTGCAAACAAACACATGGATGGATAGAGCACTAGAATATTATCAAAACATCCTCACTGATCATCCTCAAAAGAGGCCCATATCACTAGGAAACAACATGAACATATGGCCATATGAGATAAACAGATCAAGGACTTAGTGGAAGTGCTAAGTCCCTGAAATCAGCATTACCAAGTGCCTCACTTTGCAAGCTTGTGCTAGTCACCACACACATCACAAAAATACATGGGTTGCACCTCTGGAAAGATGGCAAAACCCTTAACAAAACATATGTAGAGCTCATGGGCATATCACGCACACAATAATCATGGCAAAAAGGACAAATATCTAAATGGAGAGCAACAAATCTGACAATTATCTCAAGTAGCACTCTTCTAACAGTATTTCGGGCATCAAGATGAACTCAAATGAAAATGATGCAATGAGACGAAATGATGTACTCTCTGAGACGAACAATTTTATATGCTACATGCATGAATCGGAGCTATGGATGCAAAGTTACGATGCGATGAAGATGGGCACATGAATCTGAAATCTCAGGACTTGGAAGAAATTTACTACGTCCAGATCTAGGGTTTCGCACGGTTTTCGATGCAGCGGCGGATCTGGCCAGAGCTAGCGCCGGAGACCGGCGGCGGGGCTCGAGGTCGCCAGCGGGAAGGAGGCGAGGCGCGGTGGCGCATGGCCACGGCGAGCACGGCGAGGCGGCGGCGGAGGCAGGCGC
>NC_041390.1:340331233-340344281 GCF_002162155.2 Triticum dicoccoides | reverse complement strand
TGCGAGGCGGTGGGGCGCGGTGGCCAGCGGCGAAGGCGGCGGGGCTGCGGGGTTCTAGGCGGCGGCGTCGGGCAGATGGGCTCGGGGGGCCCGAACTGGGCCTCACCGGGCGGGCGGCGGCGGCGGGCGGCAGAGCCACCTGGAGGCTCCGGATTGGACGCGGGCGGGGTGCGGACATGTCCGGCGCGGGAGCGGACGTATCCGTCGGCGCGAGAAGGTGGGATCTAGGGTTTCGTCCGCGAAAATGGACGGGGTGCACATATTTATAGGTAGAGGGAGCTAGGAGAGTCCAAATGAGGTGCGGTTTTCGGCCACGCGATCGTGATCGAACGCTCTATATGATAGAAGGGTTTTAGGTGGGTTTTGGGCCACTTTGAAAGGGTGTTGGGCTGCAACACACACGAGGCCTTTTTGGTCCCTCGGTTAACCGCTGGAGCATCAAACGAAGTCCAAATGGTACGAAACTTGACAGGCGGTCTACGGGTAGTAAACTAAGGCCGCATGACAAGTCTTGGTCCAATCCGGAAATGTTTAACCCCCACACACGAGAAGAAGGTAGAAATGACCACCGGAGGAGAACAAAGCGCCGGAATGCAAAACGGACAATGGGGAAAATGCTCGGATGCAAGAGACGAACATGTATGCGAATGAAATGCACAAGATGACATGATATGCAATGCATGACACGCAAGCAATGACAAGGCAACAACAACGAATAAGCGGAGGACACCTGGCACATCGGTCTCGGGGCGTTACATTCATAATCTAAACCATGTCTCATATGTATAATGTGTTTATCACATAATGTATGGAACCCCGCCCCCTATGCCTACAAGTATTTAGATGTGAGTTGCAAGCGCCACACATTACCATAAATTGAGATAAAATGTGAGATTGTTCGATATACAGTATGGTTTAGATTGTTCGAAATTTAGTTGTGAGCTTCAAACGCCACACACGTTATCACAAATTCAAATGAAATGTGAGTTTATTCAGTGTATAGTATGGTTTAGACTGTTCGATATTTAGCTGTGAGTTGCAAACACCACCCATTACCACATTATGGTAAAACATGTCCAAAACTACACCATGCATATCACCGCTATATTCATGCATGCATATGTTTATAACACTATGATCTCCTATTCAAATATATGAATCCACTTTCATATTAAATTATAATCTTTGTTTCACTTACAACTACACAATCCTCTAACCTTTGTAGCTATCACTAACTTTCTCTCGTGCATGCACACACCCTCCTCACCCTCCCCTCCCTGAGAATTCTATCCATGGCGCACATTCATTTTTTTGTTTAGGTCGTTCTCCCATGGTCTCCATAACTCTTTTGCGACACACACCGATCGATAAACCTCTCCAGCGATGTTTGCCTACAACATACACACGCACCTTCCATCTCTTCCTTTCTGTGTCCATGCCTCGTGTCTCTCATACGGTCCCACACGTGTGTAAACTCTTGCCCCTCTTTTCAATGATCTCACTATCGCACACTCCTCCTCCTATCTAGCTAGTAGGCCTCTCGCACCACCTCCTAGCTCCATTATCTCTGTCTATTCGTCTTGCTAGGCCTTATTTGCCTCTAACAAATGGATGTACACCGACCGATCTCCTACTATACATATAGCTAGCTAGGTCATTATAACTCGTTTTCCCCACGCGTCGATCGATCTACATCATTTGTTATGTCTCTCCCTTCCTACAACAAACAACAATCGATCTACCGATCTTACCAAACACATGGTCCCCCTTCATCATCCATGCATGTGTCCCAACACATCTATCACGCACACGCACACATAGAAACACAACCCCAATCTTATTGATAATATTGCAGTTCTACCCTCAGTTTGTCTAGTAGGCCTCTCGCACCATCTTCAAGAAGCAACTCCAACACCCATCCAACACTCTACCCCTCTCCCTCTCTCTCGCCTCTCTCTCTCCTAACCTATTTCCCGTCCTTCACTTATGTATGGTTGTCGACAGATCTCCCTCAAGACATAGTTGGGTCTCTCCTTCTCAACACATATACGAGTCGATCTACCTCTCTAATTAGGTCACTGCCTCCACCCCCCCACACACCGATATATCGAGCACTCTAGTCATGTCTCCCTGCCACACACAAACTTGCCCTATGCCCTCTGACATTCCGGTAGGTCAGCCACCCTATATCTTTAACTTGCACACACACAATTTCCATGACTCTCTTCATCGATCTCGCGCCCACCCACTTGATCCTCTCTTCGACTCTATCGATATCTATAACTCCTCCCTCTCTTCTTGTGGATCGCTCCCTCTATATATGATATAGATAGGCCTCTATTTCACACACATTGCATGTGTCAAAATTTTGTTTGAGATATCATCGACACATATTCCCACAAATACATTCATGAATTCACACCCCCTAACAAAAAACACTCACAAACGCACACACCATCTGTCTAGGTTTGTATCTCTCTCGCACACACCCACGTAGGTGGGGGATGTGCACGAAGAGAAGAGGTGCACGCATGGTGCATGTACTCTCGTCTCTTTCCGAACCACACCCGCGCGACTACACAGTGGAGCTCATTTCTGTACGAAAAGGCAACCCACGTGGTAATTTGACACGTGTACTGGTTGTCCACTTGATGGAGGATCGTGTACCATGGGTGAACAAAAAAATTGAGACTTCACGCGTTATGTTAAAAAAGAGGCAAACCATGTGGGGCCTACCTTAGAGGCAAGGCTCTATACACTGGAGATGCTCTGTACGTATTACTTTTGATGTGTCCCGTCAAGTCACAGAATGAGGAGAAGCTTGCTTAGTACGCCGTCTCCCCCGTCCACGGGCGCGGTGGCTCGCCGGACGAGGTGAAGCTTGCTTACTTCGCCTTACACCCGTTCCCTCACCCACACACGCAGTGGCTCACAGTACGAGGAGAAAATTTTACTACTCCCTCCATTTACTCCTCGTCCCTACCTTGGTTAGAGAGATTATCATATTGTTTGAAATATATGTCTTTAGGTAGATTTCAATATGAACTACTAGTACATACTTCAAACACTGATGTATATAGACGTATTTTAGAGTGTAGATTCACTCATTTTGCTCCGTATGTAATCCATATTGAAACGAATGTAATGGTACACACTCTCCCTCGCCCGTCGCCCCTATTCGGTCTCAGATAGCCAAAACGATATATACTGCAGTACCATTATTGCTCGACTTTCCAAACAAGTGAAGAGCCAAGCGCAAGGTTAATATTTTGGAGATGCCAAGCACAAGGTTTATAGGAGAATGAGTAGTAGTAGTACTAGTAGTGCGTACCAGTGGTACATACTGTATGAGGAAGAACGCAACAAGATGTATGTTTTGCGTGACAGTCTCTTCTTACAGGATGTGCTAGACCTAGTGGACCTCATTGTTGCAATGGGAGTAGTCCCTATCATAGATGGCATGATTCAGAGTGGCAGGCAGCGGGCATAATTCGGAGCTGCTTAGTCTTAAACCCCATGAAGAAGTCCCATCAAAAGGAATAGCCATCCTCTACACATACTCCTATGTAAAATGAGTAAATGAGACAAAAAGAGAAAGAGATAAAGTAAAAAAAATCACCAGCCTTAGATCCAGCCCTATTGTATCAGTGAATGATATTTGTATGCCGTGATTGACAAGGCTATATTGATCACCGTAATACGGAGGTAGAAGCGGATTTTTATTTATTTATGTAGGTAGCAGCTGATGGATATTCATCGAGGAGTGAAATGGTGGCTGCTTCCTCGGTCAAACATAGAGAAAGGTGGGCCTTGTGATTTGATGACTTATTAGTCATTATTACCGCCTACACTCTTTTCCCATATATAATAACCGCGTGGTATAGTAGTGGGCTATACTTTTCATAACCATGCTCGAAGAGAAGTGGTGCACGCACCCACGCACATAGTACTAGTAGCACTCTTTGCGTCTTCCCCAACTACACACGTGACAGGGTGGAGCTCATTTATGTAAGATGATGCAACCCACGTGATAATTTCATGCATCTAGTAGTAGTTACTCACTTATAAATAATGGAGGGTCGGGAACCACGCATGAATGGTGCCGCGTCATTTTTAAATAAAGTTTTTTTCTTCAGTGGCATGTACGCAATATAAATAGGTTCGTATGGAGATAAAAGGAAACCACTCCACTATATACATAGCCAGGATGAGCCTACACGGTTGCTTGCTGGGGTTGCTCTCTTCACACTCTCTCGCACAAAAACGACTGTGGCCACATCTCTAACATCCGGGAGGATCATGTCCGCTGGGGGAAGGGGTGGATGCTTTGTGTAGATGTGGTCGCCGTCACCGATGGTTAAAACCCACTATCGGCACGTCCTGATCAGGGGTCCTCACCGTTCTCTCTCACAAAGCCGGTGAGGTTGCCTTCGTCCCTTGCTCACTGTTGTGACGTGGGCAGTTGCCACCTCCCGCCACCCTCCTCTAGGTTGACCTACGTCCCGACATCCCTCAGGTACAACTTCCTTACAGCCGGCTGGCACCACTGCCCCAGCTGCCCACATTGCCCCATGTGGATATTTCTCTACTTATTTGCCCCCCGCACATACCTCTACTGGATTCTACTATAATTGTGATGAGTTTATATCTCATCAACTAGTCCCATTAATCTTATTTTAATCACGCTTGTTCAATTTGTTTGCCACAGGGATGCTCATCTCGATTTTAGTGAAACTACACAAAATGATCTGATGGTCAAAGGGTTGCAAACTACATTTCTTCAGAAGCTTCAACATCACCAACAAATTAAAGCCTGGTTAAGGTTTAGGGTTCAAGGGCTAGGGACTGCATGGATTGTTTTTTTCTTTAGTTGTCTCTGTTCCAAAATAAGTGTCAACTTTAGTAGTAGTACAACTTTGTACTAAAGTTTGCATGAAGTTGAGACACTTACTTTGGAAAAGAGGAAGTACATATTGGCTATGATCTATCAATCATTGAGATGGAATAGCACGCATGTTAGTCTACTTTGTATTTGATGAAATGTTGCAACAGGGCAAACTTGTATGCATAAACATGAAACAGAAGCTGGAAGCTTCATAGCATTGTACAAATTTATCTCGCTGAGAAATTATAGTACGTACTATACTACTATGTAAAGAGTTAGGTCGCACGATGTCCAGAAAATATGGTGATAGTGTGAGGTGGGCAATGTAATCACTGAGCTTGCGTCTTTTTACTGCTTTCGCACTCCTCCGCTATAAAAATGGAGAAAATTGTAATTTAGTACCTCCTTTCACCAAAGCGTGGGACATCCAGCGGTCGTACCACCTCAGTAATAATGACCAATGAGCCGTCAAATCACATAGACCTAGCAGTATATTGGATGGACAAAGCAACCATCACTCTTGAATATACTTCTCCCATCAACGCATGCACTAGTGAGAGGTCGTGTCCGCTCTGCCCAAGCATGAATGCGACACCAATTCTTTGGAGCGTCTTTGACCATTTTGGGTGGGAAGCGCATGTGGACGATGGAGGGGCTTTGCGTGTGCCAGACTGGTCAGGAGCGGGTGTGGCAGCTGTCCCGACCGAACGCCCGGAAATGAGAGGATGCACCGACTCTCGCAGCTAAATCATACACTACACACCATCTCTCTGTAGGTGTAGGTCGATGTGTCGGTCTCTCTGACACACGCACACACAAGTTCATAGAATAGGAATATGGTGCGAGTGTGAAGCCACAGGAAGTGAGATACAAATGGAGTACGTAAAAGAAGAGAACAGGTGAAGAATATCCCGTCAAACCTGGACTGAGGAGTAGTACACCCTCCGTCTAGGTGTTAAGTCATCTTACGAAAATCAGATATTCCCAAAATGTTTAGGCGTCATCCATTAACTTCGCATCTCAATCCCCTCCTAACCTTGTTGCTAGCGAGCATTGTTACTTACTCTGCCTTGTTAGCTCCCTTGGAAACCTAATGCATAGAGCGCAACTACGCGTTGATTAGTCAAGAAATCAAAGTCGGCTTGCATGTGAGTTAATACGTGGCCCTGCATGGTAGCTAAAACGGCACCTCTTAATTGTTGTGATTAATTGTTGCGTTTACAGATAGAAATTAGGGCTTTGATTGGAATAAGGACCAGTCAAGTTTCTCCTTCTGCTCCAATCTGCTTGCACCTTGGTCCCGCTGCACCTTCTAACGTGACTTACACCTAGACGGAGGGAGTAGTACGAGATACGGTGGCACACTGACTTAGGTCGAATACAAGTGCCGAAAATTATTAGAAGAGAGCAAAGTGTACAAGCTAAATAATTAAAATTGAATTTCTCTTTTATTTTTCTAAAACGGAGGCAAAATATTTGCCTCATCCACTAAATAAGAGGAGAATAGAGTTTCAAAATTTGCAGGTGACCCTACAAATAAACGCCATGGCAATTACTCTCAGTATGCCCTAGTTTCTTAGCACCCGCTGTAACCCTTAGTACATATGGTGGCACACTGACTTAGGCCGAATACAAGTGCCCAAAATATTTAAAATTGGAGGATTGTGCAACCAACCTTTCTGATATTTTGACCGTGTGTGGTTTAGTTGTTGCTCACTTCGGAGGGTCGTGTACCACCAGTGAATGTTAGTAAGAGCGACCGGTAGGCGTGCAACGTTAGTTGCGAGTTGACTCCTTCGAGCGTTAAATTTTCTTCATGTATTAGCATTACCCCTAGTGTTTTTGTTCACTACATTAAATAAATAGTTCCGTTTCATGCACAATTTAAAACAATTTTTATGGGGAGAAAAAGAAAACCACTCCATCTATATACGCTGCAGCCTTGGCACTTGTTTTCTAGGGTTTGCACTCTTCACACACACTCTCCACTATATATATACACGCTGGAGCCTCAACGCTTGTAGTTGCTCTCTTCACACTCTCTCATCCTCTCCAGATCTAAACAAGACTTCGTTAACCTCTCTCTCTCTCTCTCTCCCCTCACGCTGGTCAAAGAGCCGGCAGGATCCATCTGCCGGGAATGCAAGGAGGCTTAACGCCGTCGCCGTCGGCAAGGGAGGGAATCCACTACCGGCGCAGCTATTCTCTTTCACCCAGCGGCGGCACGGGAGGGCCTCCGACCCCTTCTTCCTTGCTGCCATCCATAGTGTGGGCAGATCGGCCTTTGGCCGCCCACCGAGCCACACCCCGAGAACCTTAAGGTATAATTTACATATTCCAAATGCATTGTTCTAGCTCCATGTGGGATTTTTCTGCTTCTGCACTTGAATTTAGGTGTTGGATAAAATAGAAAAGTAGTGGGAAAGTTGTATAGCATGAATCTAGGATGTGGTTCAAAGAGGAAAGGAAGGGGGGAAAGTTGTGGGGAAAGTTGTATAGCATTAATCTAGGACGTGGTTCAAAGAGGAAAGGAAGGGGGAACTAGTACAGACTGGCTATCCAGCACCTACATTGGTCGAAAAGGTAACATAATGACAAATGCAGTACGCACATCTGTAACGAACTGATCTTTTTGTTTCGGGGGACAAGGCTGTAGAGTTTGAGCGGGACTAGATTTTCTGCCCTCACATAAGGAAACGTGTCTAAAGATAACAAAAACTAGGACCAACACAAATATGCTCCTTGGTTGTTTGTTCTTTGTTGCAATAGACTGTGCATCACCCCTTTATACATCGGTAGATGCACACGGTACTGGTGCATCCACTGTCCCATGCAACTATTTAGCGGTTGTTAATCTAAGGCCCTGTTTGTTTAAAAAGTTCTAGGACCTTTTTTAGTCCCAACTAAAAAGTCCCTAGTCCCTACCTGCTTGGTTCCAGGGAGTAAACATGGACTAGAGATTATTAAATGACATGCTAAAAGACTATGTTACCCCTAGTAATGAACTAATAGAGATAAGGTGCGATGCAGGGCAGGGGCAGCTGTTGGAAAAAGTCCCCAAAAGACTCCCCCCAAGGTGTTCTTTCTTTAGTCCCAAATGCCCACTTTTATTCCCTAAAAGTCCCTCTTGTTGGGTTTAGATGGGACTAAAAGGTACTTTTTTAGTCCCTGCACCAATAAGTCCATGTAAACAAACACCCTCTAATAATGCCGCTGGAAAATTGAAGCAATGCCATAGTTAAAAGCAAATTACATGTTTAACAAATTTTATTGTTAATATAATCTCTCTGTTAATATGAATCAATGCCACCGTTTGAGAAATGCTACTGTCTTGCTTTCTTTCCCATTTAGATAAGCTAGATGCTTCTTTTTGTTGGCTTCTGTGTCATCCACCGTTATTGACCATTAGTTGTTTCCATTGCACCTCTGTGTAAACAGGGTTATCTACTTCACCTCGTTGCTATTGTGACCTTTTGTTGCACTGCACAAAGCACTTTTGTTTTAAGAGTCTTTTTTGCAGTTCAACCAAAATGTCACACCGACAATGTTGCTTGATTTGTTGATCTTAGTGGAACTACACAAGAGGAGATATGACTTCCTATCCGTGTTGGCAAATTTGTTTCAGATCTTCTTCTTGTGAGTTGTTTAAATTCCGTGTCATGATTGGCAAGTTCTAGCCTTCTTTCACATGACTGTGCAGTGTGCTTTTATATGTTGTGCTACTTATACAGTAATGTTGCTTGATTTTAGTGAACTACACAAATGGAGAAAAGACTTCTAATCTGTATGTGCACCATAATATATCCCATTGAGGTAAGATAAGGATATTTCACAACTCTTGGCCTGTATTTTGCCACTTCCATCAGAAAATTAATGTCGTTGTTTGGTGCTATACTTGTGCTCCCTAGTTGACATGCCAAATCTTACATTGAAGGCGAAGCTTTTCTGTTATTTAACAAAGTGATGAAGGGGAAGAACAAGCGGAAGAAAACAAAAATCAACTCCCGGTGCTGTAATGAAGCACTGGAACTGTAATGACACAAGTAATGATATAGTTTTGCATCTTAATTTATTTCTATGTCTAGAACGAGCAATTGTTTTGCCACTAATTTGATGCCACTCTTAGACATCTTCCAATGCAAAGGTGCTTAGATGAGGTGCGAAGTGCATTAAATATCTTAGCAACTCAACACCCCAATGCATAGGTGCTTAACTTGTTGTTGCTAAGCACACTTTATTTAATTAGTTAGAACCTAAAGTCTTTCATGCATTCGTTAAATTGTTTCATTTAAGTGGTTTGCCTAGGTTCTTGCGCCTGACATTGGTTCTTCCTGGGGTCACCAAATTACTCTCTCCCCTCCTTAAATGTTGTGCCATGTCATTATTTCGCTTATGTGTCATACTTAGCACCTGTCGATGGTGGAGCACTGGGAAGGGCTTTAATGTAATATGGAATAATCTCTACTTGTGAAAACATGGATCTTCTTTGAAGATAACATATATTTTAGTGGAACTGCACACAAGAAGATGTTGCAAACATTAAACTAATCGAGGATTATATAGTAAGCATGGCAACTACAGTGGATAACAACAGATGGTTCCGGAGAAGTGCTTGATCTGTATGCCCTACACAATAAGCCTCCTAACAAAGGTTGGTACTCGCCCACAGATTTCATCCATATGATTGAACTTTGTCATCTCTATTGGTGTTGTGCTACTGTTTAGATACTGTCATGAGAAAGTGGTATTGTCCTTGAGAAGTGCTTCATCTGTGATGTTTTAAATATTCCCTTTCCTTTTTTTCGAGCAAATAGGGATGCTAGCATTTAGTTGTCCTCTTGTCTTTGCACAATAGGATCATCATCCTTTGAAGAAGAATATGGAGTACGTGAAGTGCCTAGTTCCGATTATGCCAGGATAAAGAAGCCATGCCTCTCTTCTTAGAAAGGGAGCAGTTGAAGGGTTACATTATTGACCACAAGAACAAACTAACTTCAGCTCAGAAGGACTCACGGATCTCCATCTTCGTTGCTGTGATGGCCAATACAATGTTGTGTTAGGATTCTTTCCAGTGAGTTCCATTTTGTTAAGTGTGTGCTTTGCATGGATCATGTAGGTTGCTTGTTTAAACTGTCAATTCATAGTATAGTTTGCTTTCTACTAATCACTTTTTTGTATTTGTTCAAACAAGGGTGCTCAACTTGATTTCAGTGGGAACTGCATGAAATGTTCATGAATACATCGAATCATTCATTTCCACCACAAGAAAGGAGGTGCCGATATGTTCAAGGAATTGCAACATATAAAGGTGAAATCATAGAAGCTACGCGCGAATTTGGTTGAACTACACAAAAAGAACAGCTGGTTTTTATAGCACGAGGTGCCATATCAATGTCCGAACTGATGGAAAACCCTGCCCATTGCAAAATCGTAGGCATTTGATATTTTGGAAAGGGAACACCTTGTCAATGTTTGATCATTGATGTACGCAAAACAACATGCATTTGACATTTTGGAGTGGGACAACCTTGTCAAATTTTGCTCACTGAGGCAAGAAGACATGCGTTTGATATTTTCATATGAGCAGCCCTTTGTTGTCAATAGCATCGATCAATTTTTATTTATTCTTTAGTTGTGAAGTAAATATTGTCTGACATGTGAATCGCTGAGATGCATAATCATCGATTGTTTTGAATGTTCTCTATGAATTGCTAAGCCTGTGTGTTTGATTGCAATGTAAATGAACACTAAAAAGCTGCTCAAACTCTTTGTACTCCCTCTGTTCCTTTTTAATTCGCATATTAGGTTTCTTTCAAGTCAATTGATTTGACATCGTGAATGTTCATACTTTTTTATAAGATTGGTAAAAGTAGGGATACTTTGACTTCATACAAAACTTATATGCAGACTAAAAAGGACCGGAGGAAGTACATGTGAAACTGTTGCAAACGAGGTGGTCACCCTGGGAATAACGCTAGTACACATTGTTTTGCTTGTTCATCCAATGCCAGTGATACAAGAATTCGAACTAATCGAACTAAATTCATTCATACACGGTCGGATTTCATATAAACATGCCGATTTCATTACATTCCATACATTCTTCAACTAAAAAGGGGTGCGCTGGAGGTATAACTAGTTAACTGAAGCTACCCACCCATGTTCGGCTGAGCCGAACAGAAACTTCTTCTCCAGCGGACTAGGCTTCAGTGACTTAACTGCAGGTGTAGTTGCATAACTGACATGTGGCCCAAATGCTTGTTGGGGCCATGTTTCAGTGACCCAACTGCACCTGATGTTAGGTAACTGAAGCAGCGTCCATCTCCAACACAGCTCTCCGACTCCACGTCGTCGCCAAGAAGCTAATCGACCGTCAATGGTCGACCCGCCTAGCTTGGCTTCAACCGGTGGGTAGCAGCGGTGGCCTTAGTTGGACCCGAGTAGCAGCGACCTATCGTGTTCTACACCTCCTTGTTTTCTGTGTTGCGCGGCCTCGTTGGCAGCGGGGCGGGGCTTCGACGGAGCCGGTGATGTCCTCTGTCTCGTTCTCGGCGAGGCAGCGCCTTGGCTAAGCGGGGGAAATCCTCCTCCTCATTGCCGGCAGGGCGGGGCCTCGACTGAGCCAACGATGTCCTCTGACTCGTTTTTGGCAGGGCGGGGCCTCGACGTAGTATGGCATCACCGAAGCCAGCGAAGTCCTCGGCCTTGGTGCTGGCAGGGTAGGGCCTCGGTGTTGCCGGTGATGTCCTCTGCCTCGTTGTTGGCGCGACGAGGCCTCGGCAGAGCTGGGCCTCGCTGAAGCTAGCGAAATCCTCTGCCTTAGTGACGGCGGGGCGGGGCATTGGCGGAGCCGGCAGTGTCCTCTGCCTCGTTGTTTGCGCGGCGGGGCCTTAGTGGAGTAGGGCCTCATCGACGCCAGTGGGGCGGGGACTCGGTGGAGCCGGCATTGTCCTCCGCCTCGTCCTCGGTCTTGCCAAATAGCGCCTCGCCTACTTCATCACCCTCTTTGTAGGCGGCCGCAACCTCCGCCACCCTCATGCGGTACCGCTTGCGCCCGAGGCGGCTCTCGTGGGCAGAGCGGTATGAGTCAAGCAGCGCCTCCTGCTCCGCGTCGATCTGCTCCTCCGCCTGCAGGAGCTCCTCGAGGAGATGGTGGTTGTAGGCGGCATCGGCCTGGACCTCCCGGAACTGATCCTGATGCTTTTGCCTCACCATGTCCATGTAGTGGGCACGGGCCTCGCCGATGGTCATGGTGCAATGCACCGACGAGGATGGCGCGGAGGAGGGGGTTGGCGCTGCATCATCGACTACCATGTTCTCCGTTGGGACGTCGTCGTCCTCTGGCTGCCTGCCGGCCAGCCAGTTGGCAGCAATGGCTTCCCTCTCGTTGTGGTCTGTCGTCTGCTTTCCCGAAGAGTGCTGGTGTAACACCCCGGATGTAACATGCCATATTTGTAACTCCGACTCTTGCCATTTTCGGCTTTCAGTTATGAGATTTCCCTTCGTGGTTGGGTTTTGTCTTTGTTTTGCGTTTTTTTCATGTCATGCATTTCATATCATGTCATCATGTGCATCACATTTGCATTCGTGTTCGTCTCATGCATCCAAGCTTTTTCCCCGTTGTCCGTTTCGCAATCCGACACTCCCACATGCACCGGCGCACCCCTCTTTTCTGTTTTCGTGAGCGGGTGTTAAACGTTCTCGGAATGGGCCGAGATTTGTCAAGTGGCCTTGGTACATCACCGGTAGACCACATGTCCAATTTCGTTCCATTTGGAGGGTGTTTGATGCTCCAACGGTTCACCGGGTAACCGCAAAAGCCTCTTGTGTGTTGCAGCCCAACACCCCTCCAAAACAGCCCAATAACCCATCTAGTCCATCTCCATGTCCTCCGTCGTTGGATGACGATCGTGTGGGCGAAAACCGCACCTCATTTGGACACTCCCACCTCCACCTACCTATAAATATGTGCATCCCTCTGAAATTCACGGTCTAACCCTAGCTTCTTCCTCCTGGCGTCGCCGGACGTGTCCGCCGCCGCCCTCCAACTAATCCACCGCCGCCACATGTCCCCCGCGCTTCCTCTCTCTCCTCCCCGCCGCCACGCCCGCTGGGGCCCGAAGCCGGCCCGCCCCGGGCCGCACCCGGGCCGCCTCACCCCTC